>NC_087452.1:27682212-27991528 GCF_036321535.1 Camelus dromedarius
TATTTCCTTAGATAAATTTTCTGCCCTTTCTCTCAATTTTCTCCTTCTGGGACCCCTATAACATGAATGTGAGTAGGCTTGATATTGTCTCAGACGTCTCTCAAACTATCCTCGTTTTTTTAAATCTTCTTTTTTCTTTTTTCTGCTCAGCTTGGGTGGTGTCCACTACTCAGTCCTATAGATCACTGATCTGTTCTTCTGTATAATCCTATCTACTTTTGATTTCTACTAATGTATTTTTCATTTCAGTTATTATATTCTTCAGCCCTGATTGGTTCTTCTTTATATTTTATAATTCTTAGTTGAAATTCTCACTGTGTTCATCCATTCTTCTCCTGACTGGATTGCTTCTCTACCCCTCCTACCCATCTTGTTGTCACTCCTTTATATCTTCAGTTATGGACATCTTTTCTGCTAGTCTTCAGGTCATTCTCATAGAGAGTTGCTCTGTAAGTAGTTGTAATTTTGCTGTGCTCATGGGAGGAGATGAGTTCAGGGTCTTTCTGCTCTGCCATCTTGACCCTGCTCCTCCCCCATACCTTTTATGTATTTATGTTACCTCAGTGGCTGAGACACTCAATACAGTGTTGATTTAAAGTATTAATAATAAGTATGCTTATCTTGTTCCTGATTTTAAAGAAAATGTTCTAATATCAGTATCAAGAGCAATGAACTAAGTTTTTTGTAGAATATTTAATTTTTATCTCCAAACAGTTACCTTTTGGCATTTTGGTGCAGGCTTTTCCCCATATATGTTATGTGTGTATGTGTATTTATAACTATATATTATAATATGTTATACTATATATTTCTCCATGTAATATGTAGAATAAACTTAACTTTGTATTTACATAATAATATGACCATTTTAATTACCATAGCTTTATCATATACTTTAATATTTTATAGAACATTTACCCCTTTGCTTTCTTTACCGTTATAATCTTCCTGGGTATGTTTATTTGTGCAGATGAACTTTAGACTAATTTTGTTAGTTTTTCTCCCACTCCAAATCTAACTGGATTTTGATTGGGCTCACTAAATATATTACATAATTTCAAGTGTTTATATATGGAAATCACATGAGTAACTCATTATTATTTCTATTTTCACCATTAGGACTATATCCCTACTGTCTCCATCCTGTGCAATCCTGGAATGAGATCACGTCACTGGAAACAGTTGTCAGAAATTGTAGGCTATGACTTGACTCCAGACTCTGGAACTACACTGAGGAAAGTTTTAAAATTAAACCTTACACCATACTTGGGAAAATTTGAAGTAATAAGTGCAGGTGCAAGCAAGGTAAATATGAAGATCAACTGAAATACCTTATTTGATGAGTTTGTTAATCAAATAATCAGTTTTTGTTGTGAATGTATCGTACTGGATAGCAGTGGGAGGACATGGGGGAAAGTGGTAGAAGATCACTCTTATTTTTCCCTACAAAGTACGTGCTTCTGTACAACTTCCTTGTCCTGAATCCAGACTACAAATTGTTCCTTTGCTGTCTTCTTGATTCTGCCACATTCTGATATGCATGGATGATATGCTAATCTTGATATATAATTTTCCATTATGAATACAGAATACGTGTGTGTGTATGTGTGGCATGTGATGTTTGTGTATTCTAGTAGAGTAAGTATGGCCTTCTAGTGTTCTTGAAATACACTGAAAACATCTTCAGACTGTAGACTGCAGAAAAACCACTTCAGAGAAAATCCAGCAGGTCTTTCATTCTGTTGTCTAGTTTGATACTGACAGCAGTAGTTTTCAGAGCAAGTGAATTTTTAAAAACTATGTTGTCATTCTCCATAGGACTTTTTAAATTGTTTTAAAATTTTTTCTGACTTAAAGACCGTTGCAGATTATCTTAAGAAAATGGCTGTGTAATGTACCAATGCTTACTGAATTCACTAGGGAAAGGTAATATAGTAAATAAGATCCTTTCTTCATTCTCACAGTCTTTATACTTTCTTCCCTTTTAGGAATTTTCATTAGAGAAAGCCATGCATACAATGATGGGAACTTGGGATGATATTGCTTTTCATATAAGTCTATATCGTGATGCTGGAGTATGTATTCTGTCTTCAGTAGATGAGATTCAGGCTCTGCTTGATGATCAAATTATAAAAACTCAGACAATGAGAGGCTCACCTTTCATCAAACCATTTGAAAAAGAGATCAAGGTATGTTAAATATGATAGTCAACTCTGGTTATTTATAAAAATTGCAATCTTATTACATAAATGCTCTTGTGGAAATAAATCAGTTTATTGGATAGCTTTGGTGAAATATAGGAACAGATTATGTAAAATTAATGTGAAACTATATAGAACAGATCTGAGACATTAACTCTAATGATTTTAAAAAGAACAAATGGTGTTTTATTAAGAAAAATATTCTCCAATGACAGTGATACACTTGGAAGGAAAAAAGTTGGTATTATTTAATCTAAGTTTAGACAGCCTAGATCCCTGTTTCATGCTATATTCTTGTAAACAGTAGTGAAGTTTTGTAACACCATTCTTTAATTGTATTTGTGAACAACAGCTTGAGGGTCTTTTAGAGTAATTAATGAATTATTGTCCATTTGAGAAAAACAAATGATATTTGAGGATAAGATTATTTAATATCCTTATAGTTGATGTGGGTAAATATAGAAAGCAAATAAATTATAATAACCAATAGCTTTATAGGTAGTATCTATACTATCTAAAATTCTGACTGGAGACTATATGAAATGGGAAAGAGATCAACAACAAATGGATTTTTTCCCCTGATATTTATTAACTTCTAAATATATGCCAGATACTGCTCTAGGGGCTTTGTATTTATTAACCAATTTAATCCCCACAGCAGACCCTCAAGGTAGGCACTGTTACAGTCTGCATTCATAGATAAGGAAAACAAGGCATAGGAGGATAGGTAATTTACCCAAGTTCACACAGCTAATAAATGACAAAGCTGGAATTTTAAACAAGGCACTCTGGTTTTAATTTAAGCATAAATGGTGTTTTTAGAGAACACCTTGGCTTTCAATATTTGGAGAAGATAAAGAGTTGTGTTCTTCCAAAAGACATCATGCTGCATATTTTCCCTTGAATCAGGCTGACCTGCCATTTCCTGATGGCTTTTGCAGAAATTTTTTCGTTTAACAAGGGTGAATTTACAAGACAAACAAAAATATGAGGCCCAATCTCTTGATAAACAGGAATTTAGGTCATGGATTTCAGAACTAAACAGAGATTATATGAATGAGCTTTGGCTAATGAAATATCTGCAGATTCTCAGAGATCTGTGAGAATAAGGAGACTCCCACCCCCTCAAATTGTGTTTACGTAGAGCAAGGTTTCTCAACCCAGCACCGATGATATTTTGGGCTAAATAATTCTTCGTTGTGGGGGCTGACCCATACATTGTAGGAAGGGTTTAGCAGCATCCATAGCCTCTACCCACTAGATATTAGTAGAACCTTCATCTCACCAGTTGTGACAAATGAAAATGCTGCTGGACATTGTCAAATGTCCTTTTGTGTAGGGGCAGAATAGCCCCTAGGTTGATAGCCACTGGTGTAGAGTAGAATATATTCCTGGATGCTTTCTGAGCATGGGATGGTTCACCTAGAGATTAGGAAATTGGTCTATAACTACAATTATTTGCAATTGTGAGTTTCAATGATTTAGGAAAACTTCAGATCTCCTACTAGAGTTTTTCTAAGCCCATGTGAAATGCCCATAAGTGACTTTGAACTGTTTTAAATTGATTTAAAAATAACAGTAAATTTTAGATAAATATTCCTTGCTACAATTTGTGGGCTTTGTATACCTGGAATTTAGTATAGTGTGTTTTCATTAAGGCCTGGGAGGACCGTTTGATTCGAATACAAGAAACGATTGATGAATGGTTAAAAGTACAAGCTCATTGGCTGTATTTGGAGCCTATTTTTTGTTCTGAGGATATCATGCAACAGATGCCAGAAGAAGGGCGTCAGTTTCAGACAGTAGACCGACATTGGAGGGATATCATGAAATTTTGCGCAAAAGATCCAAAGGTGAAGTGTTTGTTTTCTCTCTTACAAATAAAGGGGATTATTATTTTTGGCTGTTACAGAAAGCATTTGGCTTTTTTTTTCCAACTACAAAAATAAAACCTGCTCATTGTATACGAACTGGTAAGTTCAGAAAAATATAAAAAAGCATAAAATAATTTTACTTTTCAATTCATAAGATATGCTTACTCATAACTTTAATATAGATAGTGGAGCTGCTTCAAACGTACATTTAATTCACTTGGCTTCTAGTATGTATACTCAGTGGCCCCATCTTATAAAATAAATAGTAAAATAAAATAAAATGAAGAGAGCAAGAGGGTGGGAGAGAAAGAGAGAGAGAGAGAATGAATATGAATGCATATGAGTAATGCAGGTGATTCACCTGATATTCCACTCAGTGACTCTATATGCTTATGAGTGATAGAAAAAAGATATCAGCAGTTCTCTTAGCTGGTCTCACTTGCTATGTGTCTCTCCTAGTGAGTATAGCACCTTGTTGAGTGTGATTCTAATGTTGAAAGACTATGTATTTTTCATACACACAGAATACAAAATTCATACATATACATCCACTTTTTAAAATCTGGTATTCAGTTTAAGAAATAACAATTTGTTTCAACATTGGATGAAAAAGTAGCCATGCTGGACTTACTGAGGGTCAGTAGTCCATGGAAATTTATGAGTTTCAAGGATTTCTTGTACACATTGACTTTAGAACCTTTGTAAGACATTATTTCTTATAGACCAGAAGTCAGCAATTTTTTTCTGCAAAGGGCCACGTGGTAAATATTTTAGGCTTTGTGATACATACAGTCTTTTTCACAACTATTCAGCTCTGCTGCTGTTGTAGCGAGAAAGCAGCCAAAGACAGTATGTAACTGAATATGTGTCCATGCTGCAATAAAACTGTTTTTGGACACTGACATTTTCATGTACCATGAAATGTTATTCTTCCTTTAAATTTTTGAACCTTTTAAAAGTGTAAAAATAATTCTTAGTTTGAGGGCCATACAAAAACTGACAGCACAATGTATACATATATCAAAGCATCAAGATGTGTATCTTAAATATATACAATTTTTATTTGTCAGTTATATCTAATAAAGCTGAAAAACAAGAACAAGAACAACAACAACAAAGAAACTGGTAGTAGACTGGATTTAGCCCATGGGATGTAGTTTGCCAACTCATACCACAGATTGTTATAGTTGACCATTGTGAATGTAAAACTTAAATCACACACAAACCTAACAGACTTCCCACATCATTCAAAAGAATATAGCAGAAATGAAAACATGCATGATAATCTCAATTTCTCAATTGTAACTAGCATCTTTGGATAAGAATATTTATGATTTATTGAATTTTAATAGTTTTATATTACAAAAAATTTTATGATAATTTTCATAAATTTTTTGATGTCTTAACATTTTTAACATATAACATAAACTATTGTATAGATCTTATCATTATATCTGGTACATAAGTGCTGACCCAGACAAATGGGTTTCTTTTAGGTTCTTGCTGCTACTTCTTTAACAGGTTTACTGGAAAAACTACAGAACTGCAATGAACTTTTGGAGAAAATTATGAAGGGCCTGAACGCATATCTTGAAAAAAAAAGACTTTTCTTTCCTCGGTATGATGGATAATCAGTTGTGCTATAATTAAAGCATTTTTTGATGAGTGGTGAATTATAACTAAAGCTTTTATATTTGCATATTTCTCCCTAGTTTTTTCTTCTTATCTAATGATGAAATGTTAGAGATTTTGTCAGAGACCAAAGATCCACTTAGAGTTCAGCCTCATTTAAAAAAATGCTTTGAGGGCATTGCTAAATTGGAGTTCCTTCCCAACCTGGACATTAAAGCCATGTATAGCTCTGAAGGTGAGCGAGTGGAGCTGATTGCCCTTATTTCCACGTCTGCTGCGCGAGGTGCTGTGGAAAAGTGGCTCATTCAAGTGGAAGATTTGATGCTCCAGAGTATTCATGATGTGATCGCTGTGGCCAGGCTGGTGTGTTTCCTAGAATTTAATACATATCCTATATCCTGTAAATGCTTTCTTTTAGGAGATTTTGAATGGGTACCAGTAAATTAACACTTAAAGTTCTTACTATTTTAAGCCATTTATTATTTTCTTTACTCTTTGTTTCTAACATTGTTATTAAAATAATAATAGTAGTAAGAATTGTTAATAATATGTGATTAAGTGCTACAAGAGAAAAAAAAGGTGTTGTAAGAAAGAATAATGAGGTGTATATAATTTAGAATGGGAGAGGTGGGTTGCTAGTGATAGGCTCTTAAGAGGAAGTAAACTTGAAACAGAGACCCACAGGATAACTAGGAATTAATCAGGTAAAGAGCAAATGGGAGAGGGTCTGGGTATCCTGTAAAAAGCCTCTAGGATCAGAAAGAACTTCAGACATAGGGGTTAAATGCATGATCTAGTTTACTTATTGCTGTTTATACTCAAACGATTACTTAAAAACTCAAATGAGATGAACAAACATTAAAGGAGGACCTATAATATTTGAGGGAAAAATAACATCTAGGCACTACATGTGCCTCACTTATGCTAATGCAATCAACCTAATCTTGAATGATAAACATCAGTATATTTCTGCCTTTAGGACCAGAAAGGAACAGCTATGTAGTAAAAATGTCATTTTAAAAGGTGCTGCAGCCCAATGTCCAGCTACTCACTTTATATAAGTAAGGAATCCTTTTTCCTTCACCAAAAGCCCTATGAGACTTATCTTCTGGCAGTGACTATCCTGTTCAGCTTCAATGTTCCTGCAGATAAATCTTGACTTTTTCTCTCCTTTTTCGGTTTATAATTCCAAACAAACTAAAACACATAAGAAACAAGCAGCATTATCCATGAAAGTATTTCCTTAATCCATGTAGAAATTTACCTTCTGTGTTCCTAGCAATAGTTCATCCATTCTTTGAAATTTAACCTTCTTTGAAACTTAGGTTAGTTTGTTATTGCATTCACTTATGAATATTGCTAATAAAATGCATTTTAATAATATTTATATTCTCATGTTTAATATTCTTATATCTAAGATGGTGTTATTGTATTAAAAATGTAGTTTCCATTAGTATCAACCTCATACTTTGCAGTCATTTTTTTCAGTTTTTAATTTGGGATCTGCTATTATCATTTACTTTTGAAATGAGTTATTTTTAAAAAGATTATCCCCCAATAAATGCATTTAAATGCATTTTGAACATAAAAATGTTGGACGAAATGAAAGTGTACTTTGAACTCAAGAAGCACAGATTGTTCAATTGTGTATATTTGAAAACATATATAATTGTTCAAATTATATACTCTGGTCATATAAGTTTTTAGAAAAACTATGGATAAATAATAAAAAAGTTCTAGCTACTAGTTCAGCTTTCTAGTAGATTGCATAGTTTTCTTTTCAATTAAATCTTGGCATCAACATACATAACCTATAGACCGATTTATTTTTAACTTTAATAATCTCATATTTCAATATAAAAGAGTAATATGTATTCTATGTAGAAAACTTGACAACTCCCCACAGCAAAGGAACATAAAAATCCTATGAAAAACAACTTCCAGAAGAATCAACAATCAAATTCTTCCAGGGATAACTGATTATTAACATATTGGTGCTCATCTTTCCATTCTTTTATAAATAAACAAATATTTCAAAAATATAATCATAATTTGAAAAAAAAATTTTAAGGTCTCTTAAATAGTCATCTAAAAATTTCATGACTATATACTAGCCTACAAATGTACCAAATATTGTACTTGTCTGTTGTTAAACGTTTAGCTTTATTTTCCCTTTTGTAGCCTTTTAAAGTTAGAAATGCTTTTTAATTATTCAGGCTTATCCAGAATCTGCAAGAAAAGACTGGGTTCGAGAGTGGCCAGGCCAAGTTGTACTTTGTGTTTCTCAAATGTTCTGGACCTCTGAGACACAGGAAGTTATAAGTGGTGGGACAGAGGTAAAGAATTATTTCAAATAACATTCTTTTCTATATGCTTTATTTTTTCAAGTTAGCTTATCTATTCTCCTCCCCATTTCTACATGTAGCATTAAAATTGTACAATTATTTAAAAACTTGTTCTTAATATATTACTAGGCTTAGACAAAATCACTCTACTTTATAATTTGCTTCTGTACTGAGCTTCATTATGAAGCCACAGTTATTTTGTAAAAGAATAAATGTATAAAATACATGTTTTAGCTACTATATAACATTAGTTTATTATTTTGTAGGGATTAAAGAAGTACTACAAAGAACTTCAGAATCAACTAAATGATATTGTAGAGCTTGTAAGAGGAAAATTGTCAAAGCAGACCAGGATTACTCTGGGGGCATTGGTTACTATTGATGTCCATGCTAGAGATGTGGTCATGGACATGATTGATATGGGTATGTGACTTCGGTAATATTAAAGACAAAATATCAATAGCTTCTTGTGAGTGGGTCTTGAGATGAGTTAAGGCCATGGGACCCAAGGCCACGATCAGAGCACGTTTGTAGTATGCAGTAAATAATGGCTGTACGCATGCATCAATTATATAAGATTTAGAACAAAGGAAATAGAAGTACGCATGTGCTAGAGATATTCTGTAAGCCTAATGAACAAAGAAATTCACATTGTGCATGTGCTGGGAGAGAACAGATAAAAGCAGGACAGGTGCATCATAGGCGCACGCACCACCCTGTGGCAATAGAATAGAGTTTTGTTAACCCCATGGTGTCTCCTGCTGAAGTCTGTCCAGTGGTATGGCAACTTCTTGTGTATTTTTTCATTTGGGCCACTCACCTTCTAGAACCCCATGTCAGCCCCGCTGGCTGACACTTCTAGAAACAGACTTACACTATATGTCTTTTTCTCTCTCAAAATAATGTATTTCACATGATCTTTTCTATAAATTAGAAAACATGAGTTATTTTAATATTTGCTGTTATAAAAGATAATTAAAATACCTATTTTTCAAATTATTTCCATTTCAGGGTTATATGGCTTGTTTTGATTTATTTCTTCTAGGTGTCTCAAGTGATACAGATTTCCAGTGGCTTGCTCAACTTCGATATTATTGGGAATATGAGAATGCACGAGTTCATATCATTAACTGCAATGTAAAATATGCTTATGAATATCTTGGGAACTCACCTCGGCTTGTCATTACTCCTCTAACTGACAGGTGTTACAGAACACTGGTACGTGCTTAAATTATTTTGCTTTACACATTAAAGGTTACTTTTTGGTTTGGTGTCATATTTCTTGTCCAAATTTAACATGGCTGTCTTCATTTTATCCTCTAATCTGTAGGGTTGAATATAGTTTATCCTTTCCCAATTGCAAATTCCTCTTATGGAATATTATAGTAATGAATATTTATTGTGGCTGCTTTTGTGGAATTTAAGAGTTTGAATTCTAACGTTTGAAAATTGTGAGTCACTCCCATTGAGGATAAATAGAAAAAGAAAGGCTCTGGAGATTTAAAGAGGAAACCAGGGCTTCCGAAAAGGGTATCAATTATTGCAGTGGATTTCTGGGAGAGATGACAAGAAGATGAGGAAAGTACATGTGGTCCTTAGACCTCCAAGTTAGTTTTGTTGAACAGGAGGGGGAGAGCTGAAATGTCTGCAGGTGGTGCTGAGGTCTGTGCTTGTTGGGAAGCTATGGAAGACAAAGCCATGACTATTGGAAAAAAAAAAAACCCAAACCTGAGAATACGGTTGCCAGATAAAATACAGTACTCTCAGGTAAATTTGAATTTCAAATAAACAATGAATAATTTGTTAGCATAAATATGTCCTGATTATCACATTGGGCATACTTATACTAACAAATTATTTATTGTTTATCTGATTTTCAAATTTAACTGGGAATCCTGTATTTTTATTTGCTAAATCTGGCAACCCTGCCTGGGACTGGAGGAGGAGAATCAAAAGACACCAATTCACCTGTGCTGAGTAAGTAAATTAAAGTGGCTGAGTTCTCTGGAAGGAGAGATGAGATGGGATTATTAGGACAATGATTTTCAAGGGAATGCCCTCAGTGAAAACCTATTTAAGGAAGTGAGGAAAACAGAGGTAAAAGTAAGCAAAGATGTGGTTTCAGCAGATGCATGGCCTTAGCCTGATCTCACGGGGAGCTTTGGAGCAAGAATGGCATAATAGAGGTACCCCATTTTAAGGCAAAGGGGTCCAGCTTTTCTGTCTCTTGATTGTCATTGGCTTTGGTTCACTCCTGGGGCTGAGGCGGGCCGGGGGTTGTTTGTGAATAAGGGAGCGTCTATTAACTGAGGGCAAATCTCAGGAGAAAAGGGTAATTGTGAGCTATTTGTAGACGACACTCACAGCAACTGAGGTATAGATGCAATGACCAATAAAGGATTCTTGTAAGGTGCCAATGCATCTCTGATAAAATCTTTCACCAAATTCTCTCCTCAGGAAGCCTCATGAGGGCCAGGCCATGTCTGTCTTGTTCTCTGCTCTAGTGATGAACAAGTACATAGTTACTCCCTCAATATTTCTTGAGTAAATGTCTCAGACCTCAGTGAAATCAGAAGCTGTGAATATTTGTAAGGTGGAAGCTAACAACTTTTGAGTTGTAAAATCAAAGTTGTAAAAACTATAAAGGGGAGAGATTTCCAGCAATCAAGTTAATAGACATTAATAGTATAACATTTACTGTAAATTTAAAACAGGTAAAATATTATCGATATTGCCTTTATTTAATGAATTCTCTATTGTTTTATTTTAGTAAATGAGAAAATATTTAAGATTTTTATAGGTCTATTTATTATTATTTTAAAAAATACTTTTTTTAAGAGCAGTTCTAGGATCACAGCAAAATTAAGCAGAATCAACAGCGTTCCCATATGCGCCCTGTCTCCCCGTATGTACAGTCTTGGTCCTTCAACACTGTTTTATCTAAAAGGAGTTAAGTTTCACAAACTGTCATAGTGGTTTTCATGAAACAGACTTCATAGTTCGAAAAAGCTGACGTAATTTGCATGCTTCTAAAAATTTCCAGCTGTTGTTCTAGTCATTGTGGGGACCTAGAAAGAATTCAGCTATTGCTAATGTTACTTTTAAGAAGCTTAAGGACTAATTGAGAGGGAAAAAAATGTATGTAATTAATTGTATTATAAGTGTTACCAAACCAGGTTCACTTGCCCAACTTGCAGCAAGCCAAACGCTGAAATGCTGAGGTTTGCTCTAGGTTTTTGTGTGTGTGTTTTTTCTTTTTTTTTTTTTTTTGTGAGGGGAGGTAATTAGGTTTATTTATTTGTTTATTTTCTTCAGTGGAGGTTCCTGGGGATTGAACCCAGGACCTCATGTATGCTAAGTATATGCGCTCTGCCACTTCAGCTACACTCTGGCTCCATCTCTCCCACAACCTCCCCACCCCCAGATGCTGAGGTTTGAAGCAGAGAAAGGGTTTATTCACAAAGCAGTCAAGCAAGGAGACAGGAACACAGGTCTTAAATCTGCCTCCCTGCAGGCGAAGGGCTCAGGAATTTTATAGGATAAAGCTAAGGTGTGGGGAGCCTGGGGAAAGGTAATGGGAGACAAGAAAACTGTGAGGCAATCATTCCTCTGTGCATACGCAACTCCACAGGTTTCTTCATGGGACAGATGCTCAGGAAATGGTCGAGTTAGCATGCTCTGAGGGTGGAGTTTTTGGCCTCTGACATCAAAATGTCACCGAATGGACACTTGCCCAGATGGAGGGTTGGTGGTCTTAACCAGTCTTAATCAATTCAAGCTTGATTTGACACACCTGACTCCAAATTCCTAAAAAGCAACTTGGGCACACATCCCAGTGCCCAGACTGCGGGACGCTTGGAGGGCCATGCAAGCTTTTATAAAAACAGTGAAAATGATCCTGACCAGTGAAGACAGGTCACAGTTCACCATTTATCAATGGCTAGCTGATAATTACCCTGGTTTTCACAAGATAGAAAGTAACACTACTGGTAAGAGAAATACAGCACAGTGCTATGGGGATGGAGGAAATGAAGACCAAAACCAAGAGTGGAATGCAATAGCCAGGGGGAATCATAGACAAAATTACATAATGGGTTATTTGTTTATCTTCCAACTGATGGGTCCCTGTTTATTGCATTCACTTTAAGGTGTTCATTCTCTTTGCGGCTAGCCATTGAGATTGCCATTATTGTTCTCTGCAACCATTTTTGTAACCACTTCTAATTAAACCTTTCTGACCAACTATTAACACCTCAAGACTAGATTCTCTTTGTTTTTATAGGCAAATGGGATACGTATGAAGTATTAGAAGAAAAGGAGATTTGGATACATTTTCACTTTTTTAGATCTTTTAAACTGCTTTTTCTTTGTGCAGCTAAAAGATTGTGTTCTAAAAATTAACTAAATAATGTAATTGTATTACTGCCTCACTGAAGCTACAAATACGACTAAATCCATTTATAAGCAATTGTCCTATTATAGGGTTTTTGTTTATTTTCAGTTAAGCATGGATTTCTTTTCACATTTATTTTTCTTTTCAGATAGGTGCCTTCTATTTAAACCTTGGAGGTGCTCCAGAAGGGCCAGCAGGCACAGGAAAAACTGAAACCACTAAGGACTTGGCTAAAGCTCTTGCTGTACAGTGTGTGGTATTCAACTGTTCAGATGGACTAGATTATCTAGCAATGGGAAAGGTAAAGTTACACGTTAAATGTTACAAATTTATAGCTAGGTCTAACTGGGTAAACTGAAGCAAACTAATGTTTAAAAAACTGTTTGAATATGGTTCAAGCATTAGTTGAACCTTTTGTTTTTAGGGATAGAGACACTGTTTTTATCCTTAGGGATTTTATTAAGCTTAACTTTCAATTTTGACTTAAAAGGCTAAATATCTATTTTAACAAGTGATGCCCTTTCCTAAGAAAAATCATCTTTTTTCTTGTCCTTAGTTTTTTAAAGGATTGGCTTCTTCTGGTGCTTGGGCTTGCTTTGATGAATTTAATCGAATTGAGCTGGAAGTGCTGTCAGTGGTAGCTCAACAGATTCTTTGCATTCAGAGAGCCGTTCAACAGAAGCTGGAAGTGTTTATTTTTGAAGGGACAGAACTTAAGCTCAATCCAAACTGTTTTGTAGCTATTACTATGAATCCTGGCTACGCAGGACGTTCTGAATTGCCAGATAATCTTAAGGTAATATTTTTTAAGAGTGTAAATTTGGTAATCAAAAGTAACAGCATAATCTACTCAAAATGGTATAATTTTCTCACCATGTATCTGTAATCTCCCTTTTACCTTTTCCCATTTGCTGTAAGGTAAGCCTCTAAAAACTTTTTATCTGAATAAAGTTTAGAAAAACTTTTCAATTTTTTTTAATCTAAAAAATATTGGAATACATAAAACTGTTGAAGTGCTGCTGAAAAAATTAGAGTTAATGAAAAGGTGCTGCTTTGGAGGAATAAACTTAAATGTCAGCACATCATCTTTGGGTGCTTATGCTTAGCTTTAAAAATGGTTTTCTTTATGTAAATAATATATTTCATTTATTATATACTTCAGGTTCTTTTTAGAACAGTGGCTATGATGGTTCCAAACTATGCCCTCATAGCAGAAATCTCCCTCTATTCCTATGGATTTTTGAATGCAGAACCTCTGTCTGTGAAGATAGTAATGACCTACAGGCTCTGCTCAGAGCAGCTCTCATCGCAATTTCATTATGACTATGGGATGCGAGCAGTAAAAGCAGTTTTAGTGGCTGCTGGAAATCTCAAACTAAAATTTCCAAATGAAGATGAAGATATACTTGTAAGTATTCAGTGTATACATAGTGAAAGTTTCAGTAGAAAGATAATTTTTTCAGCAAGGTTGATCATGAACTATAAAGAGAGTTGTTGCATTGAGCCTTTTACATGGGGTTGATAGTTTTGGCATTCTGTTTTTCATTATACTTTATGTGAATCCAAAGGCCTTTTGGTTTGATAAGCGTAACATTGGCTTTTTACTATGGGGATTTCATGGAGCAGCATAAAAGAAACTTTGACTTTTTGTGGGGTTGCGGGGGACAGGCAAACACTGGCAATTAACTTACATTGCACTTTTTGGATGGTTTTAGCTTCTTCGATCAATTAAAGATGTAAATGAACCAAAGTTTTTATCACATGATATACCCTTATTTAATGGAATAACTAGTGACTTATTTCCCGGTGTTAAACTTCCTGAAGCTGACTATCATGTAAGTAAATCTGTGAGAATGACTTGATCTGCAAATAAATTCATCTGGTGACAATAGTTTTCAGAGTTTTATTAAATGAGTGTTTTAGTTTGTTTGGAGGATAAACCCCTATTTTGGCCACTTTAATTAATGAGGAAGAATAAATTTTAGTGCCTTATGTTATATGATACCTGGGTTAACAAGATTCAAAGATAATGTTCATTGTAAGAGAGTAAGTATTTTATTTCCTATCTTGTGATTTATAATGTTTACTACTATATACTATATTATATACTTTAGCAGATAGAAAAGATGATAAACTTAAGTGGCAGAACATCCTATAGCTAATCTAAGTATTTGGTTCTCACATTTAAGTAATGTGCTGCCTTTTTTTATGAAGGAAACAAACCACGTGCATTTCCAATTTCATTTAAATTATATAGACTTTATAACGAGAGCTACATATGTATACACATAAGAAAAGTGCCTACCTCTTATAGATGTTATATAATGTAAAATCAAAATAAATCTTAAACTTAATTACAAAAAACAGTCTCAATTTAATGAGATAGATGATGTATGGCTGAAGCTAAACTATTCTCAGTAATAATCTTTTAAAATATTTTTTCTACCCTGTTTTCTGTCTCCAGTTTTTCTGGGACTCCAATTACTTGTTATGTTAGACCATTTTATACTGTCTCACATGTCTCCTATGCTGGGTTTTTTTTTTTTTAATCTGTGCTTTAGTTTGAACACTTTTATTGACGTGTCTTTAAGATTAATAATCCTTTCCTTGGCTTTGTCCAGTCTGCTAATAAGCCTAGCCAATGAGTTCTTAATTTCACAAATTTAATTTTTTTGGTTTTGTTTAAAGACTCCATTTCTTCGCTTAAATTCTTCATCTTTTCATCTGTTTTTTGTCATACTATGTATTTTCTTGTCATACACATTTACAAAGCTTATTTTAGTGTTCTTCTCTGCCAATTATGACATTTGGCTCACCTGTGAGTTTGTTTTATTTACTTTTTTTTTCCTACTGATCATCATCTATTTGTGTTAAAAAAATTGTGTAGGAAATAATTGTAGAGGCTGAACTGGTATTATTTTCCTGCAGAAAGACCATGTTTTTCCTTTGTTAAATAGTTAGATTGAGCAGCTGATCAGTTCAATCAGGAGTTGACCTGACCCAGAGTTTTTGTTGCAGAATTATTGAGCTTTAGTTTGCCTCTGGTTTCAAATGTCTTTAGAGTGAGAATTGTCCTACTGTATAATACGGTCCCTCCTCTAACAACATTTTGGCATATAAGCATCCTAAGACTAAGAAAATCTTTCTCTGTGTGCCTTTCCAGCTAAGCCCTGGATATCTCGTGTTACTTCACACTCAGCCAAAACATGGGTAGTGGAAAACCAGCTTTGCATCTGAGGCTCCTTCAGATTCAAATCTGTCACACAAGCCCAAATGTCCATTAAAATATCTGTTGGTTTCTCCTTACTTCAGCAAAGTCCCTGTGCGTATAGCAGGCCCAACCCAGTGTCCAACTGCGTCTATGCTTGCTCCCAAAGGCAAAATTAGCTGTTGACCTGTGTTCACCTAGGAAAGGCTCATCCTTTTCTGAAATTTAGTTTCTTTAGACTGATTTGTACCCAGAGCACTCCTGTATCTTTAAAATTTTTATTTTTATAGACTCTGTTTATTTCTATTTACTACAGTGTGGAAGGTTGTTTGACATGTCTTTTTGTATTCTAACCAAAAGTGAAATTCTAGAAAATACTATTAAGAGGCGTGTTTGCATCCAGCATACACCTAATGCTATGGTGCCATGATCATTCATAACTTACAATATGGAATACTAATATTTTTAAGTATTTTAATTCTATTTATTCCCCCTTTTAATTAAAAAAATTAAGTTTTAAATAATTTATAAATATAAGAAGATACAACTTTCTTATTTCTAAATGAAAAGTCTACATTTGTAAGACATATATGACATGATTTATAATAGCATTTTATAGAAATGCATTCCATTTTTCTTTGATTTTAGGAATTTTTGGAATGTGCTCATGAAGCCTGCAGAGTACACAATCTTCAGCCTGTCAAGTTTTTTCTTGAAAAGATGATCCAGACATATGAAATGATGATTGTTAGACATGGGTAAGATTATAGACAGTCTACCATAGTTACATGTTATTTTTAAGTTAGATTATTAAAACAACTAAAATTTGTGAACCAAGACTCAGCAAACTTTGTGTCATAGGTAGGCTAGCATACCCCCAATCTCCATCCCACTGGCTTAAAAACAAAGATTTGTTTCTCTCCCATGCTGTATGTCCAAAAAGGATTGGTAAGGAGTGCTCATTCAGTGATAAAGCACTAGTGACTGCCACAATTTGCCCATTTGATCATCAAATATGTTATTTGCTCTACTTCATGCACATAAAATATGCTTTTTCTTTCTTAGGGAAACAACCTAAAAGTTCCAGTCAATCAATGAACCAGACTCAAAGTTCAGGATCTCTAGGAGATGCATGATAGTTGGTGTATCAGATTTAGGAGTTGTTCCACTTGATCCGGAGACCTAAAAATTGCAAAAGACAAGTTATCTGCCCTGCACACATCCAGTGTTACAATAGTGGGTTTACCAGAACAAACACTCCCATTCAGAAACCGAAGAATAGGAGACAAAGCCAAACTTGCTGGTAGCAGTTCTGATACTCAGCTGGGCATGTGGGGTCCCAGTTCCAGGGAGAGATTGACTGTGAAATTATTGGAGTTTAAACTTTAGAACCTGTTATTTGTAGAGGCCCCTTCAGGGAGTCATAATCATTTTATACATAATCTATTATATAAGGTGTTGTTAAAATGACTAGATATTTTATATTCATAATTACATATATATGTATATTTTTCCCTTAGAGAGCCTCCCCCAACCAATTGTATAAACTTAAATCCCCATAAATCCTGGATCTACTTCTGCTTAATTTTGCTCCCTGAGAGGCTTTCCAGTAACTTATCCTCTGTGGACTTTGGTTCAACCTTCTGAGATGTTTTTCCATCTCCATTTTCTTCCCTGACCACATGTGACCTGGACAAAGGAGAAAATATTTTTGGGAACTGAGAAATATTTTCTTCCTGCTTACTGCCTATAGAAAGTTGAGGTCTCAAAGGTCATGATTTTTTTGAAGGCAGAAGTTTTTTAAAAACCCTTTGTATTATGTACATTTTCAAGCCTTTCTAAACTTTCTTGTAGTATCCTTGAACCTATCGGGCTTAGGTGAGAGGGCCACACTTTTACTCTATTTTCCCTGAATTACTTTGTCATCCTGAAATGATTACTGGGAACCATATTAATCTTTCATAGGTTTTAATAAAGTTATACAATGACCCTACCCTTGGTTTGATCCTTGATGCTAGACTGAGTTGATCTTTGTTGTTCAAAAGTTTTGTCAATTTATCTTTTATTAATTGCAGATGAGAATAAATTGTCTCATTTAGTCCCTCAAGTCTATGAATTCTAGACTCCCTTGACTCATTCCTGCTTGCAAACTGACCATATTTTCCTGGACTCATTTCTTTTGTAGTTCCTTGTTAAATACAGCCATAAGCTGCCAATATTTACTAATAATACTCTGTTTACTATCATTTCCCCCTAAAACTGCAGTTCTGTTAGGTATATTATCTATCTTCCAGGTTATCTCAAGTGATAAATTTACCAAATGTTTCATTGTTACATAACATTAATTGCCAATCTTTCAGTCTCCGATAACAGTTAATTTGCCACCCACAACCTAGCCTGTAAGCCAGTGCCAGTTATTTTAGTCTTTTGTATTATGGCAAGAATACCTTCCCCCACTTCTAGGTACCAATTTCAGCCAGTAAGGATGGGCTAGGTTATTCTGTAGAAACAATTAGCACCCAAATCTTAGTGACTTAAAAAGAAAAGTGTATTTCTCATTCATACTGTTTCCACTATAGTTTAACAAGGAGGTTCTGCTCATCATAGCTACTCAGGTCCCAGGCTGTTGGAGCACCAGCTTCTCAACATTATGGGTCACAGTTGTGCTAGAGGGGAAAGAGAGAGGTCTGTAATTTCCCTCACTGGCAATTATCTCACCTCTAGTAGGAAGTAACACCCATCATTTACACATACTATTCCTTAGTCACCTAGAATTCCCACAAGAGGGTAAGGAATATTGCCATGTACCAGGAGAGGGGAGATTCAGAAGTATTTGCAAAGAGCACTAATAACTTCTATAGCAAGTGAAAACTTGAGGAAAAGGGGATCCTTTCTACTTCTCTCCTTTGGAGACCCAAGTCATTTAAAAAATTTTAAGAGTGCACAATTATTTCCATTTTCATTGGAGATTTTTTTATTATACTCTTTTGTAGAGAATGGTATTAATGTTGAGAATTTGATTTAGAGATCAATCAGTTAAGAAGTTAAATTATTTCCCTTATGTTTTAGAAAAACTCATATAATTTAAAGATTATGTGTAGTAATGATCATAGGGTAAAATGTTATATACCAATATATAGGCAAATAATTTAATTAACCATTATTCTTTTAGAACCTTATTGTGTAATTACTTCTTTTCCTTAATAGTTTTATGTTAGTAGGAGAGCCTTTTGCTGCTAAAACAAAAGTTCTGCATATGCTGGCTGATACTCTAACTCTTATGAATGAACGTGGCTACGGAGAGGAAGAAAAGGTTGTTTATAGGACTGTAAACCCCAAATCCATTACTATGGGCCAACTTTTTGGACAATTTGACCCAGTGTCTCATGAGGTAAACTGCAGTATAAACATTCTCAACTCTTGCTGACAGTGTACATTAAGCCAAGAAATTTGAAATGTTTTTGTATTATTTTATAATACAAAATGTACTTTATAGTTTTATAAAGGAAGCTTTCCAACTCTCTTTTTTCCTCCTCAGTGGACTGATGGTATTGTGGCTAACACTTTCAGAGAATTTGCTTTATCAGAAACACCTGATCGGAAATGGGTTGTATTTGATGGTCCCATTGACACTTTGTGGATAGAGAGCATGAACACAGTACTGGATGATAATAAAAAGGTAAATCATCATGATTAAAAGCAAAACAGATGCATGATATGAATATACTTAACACTACTGAACTGTAAAGTTAAAATGGTTAATATGGTAAATATATGGGTTTTTTTTTAATCACAATTAAAAAAAGGTAAAGCAAAGCAGATGTAGACATGCTTAAGCAACATTATGTGTTCAACAGCTAATCATTTCATACTATATATCTAAGATGAAGGATGCAGCAAGTTGACTAAGTTTATAGATTACCTTTTCAATGAAAACTGTGCTATGGTAAGTTCTTTGCTTCATTTTTTTTTCATAGAATATGAATATATTAAAACTGCTTTAGTAGGAAGGCATAGTAATATAATGGGTGATAATAAGTTGTTAAGTGACTCTAGTCTTAAGGTTTCTTATAGAACTTTAAACTAATATTTTATGAGAAAATTAAAAGCCCTCATTCTTTTTTGAAAAGGTCAACTGCTTCTGTGCTTATATGTGTTACATTACCTTAGAAACTATGAGATATACAAAAGAATGACAAAATGGAACTCTTATAGTGTTTATTTTAATTGAGAGATTGCATATGTAAAGTATAAAATGTGCACTAATGTTAAGTTTAGATTCTGATTTTTTTTAACGTATCTGTACACTCACATAACCATCTCCTAGATAAAACTGCATAAAATTTCTTGCACTCTACAGGGTTCACTCCTGTCCCATTCCAATCAGTACAACCTCCCCAGGGGCAATCATTGTTCTGACTTCTATTGTGATAAACTAGTTTTGCCAATTCTTGAACTTCGTGTAAATGGAATCATACTCTTTTGTGTTTTCCTACTTTGGGTTGATATAGTAATCTGTGATATTTATATTAGAGTTCCATTTTATATATGTATGTATTCTTTTATGTCTGTACTAGTATTCCACTATGTTAATATATCACAATTTATTTTTATACTTATATGAAATAACTACTAAATAAGCAAACAAATTTAATGTTTTTAATGTTAATATGCAAACATATACTCCAGTACTTAATCATAGGTGGTTGGTCATTTTTTTCATATCCTTCTTTTCATTCATTCAATCATATTGATTGAGCTAAGAGGCAGAAGTAAGCAGACAAGAAGTAGTGATGATTCAGAAAAGAGAATGTTAATCAGTAGAGTCAAGTCTAAGGATTCAGAGTCAGGTGAAAGAATAGTCTCATGTTGGATGAGACGGAGGCAGGAAAGGTGAATGTATGGATTCGACAGTGGAAATTTAAAGGCAAATCCTTTCAATGATTTATTCTTTCTTTGTGAAGTGGTAGGCCCTGGTTCTTTGTACACTAGAGTAGAAAGGGGAAGATTTAAATTAGCCATTATGGAAAATGAGAAAGAGAGCTGACTAGGAAAACATAGAAGCACATCTGAGTGTTTGTTATAGAGAACATGATGGAGTTGAAGACCATGAATTATTTATTAATTGTAGTGCCAAGGTCTGCCTTTTGTGAGATTTTCTATACCAGTCTAAGCACTTTGGATGTGGGTGTAGATAATGTTGCTAGACTGAAAATAGAGAAAGACTTTAAAGATACTGGCATGAGAATGATAGAAGTGCTAGACCATAGAATAGAAGCTACCTAATGAAGGAAGTGAAAACAACAGAGATATGATAATCCCTGTGAAAATGAAGAGCAAATGTAGTAGGAGTCAATGAGTGAGACAGCTGGGATGGATAGGAGGTGATGAGCAGAGACTGGAATGCTTGAAATTATTATTTCAGAATTGCGTGGTGTTCCAGGAGAGAAGGTTCTGGGTATATAAAGTGGATGACTGGAATGGAGTAGTAGGGGAAAGATACATGAAGACAAGGTAGTTGGGTACTGGGGGGCTGCTGTGTTGAGATGTTTCCCTTCATGAACACTGACTGGATCAGGACAGAGTTATAGTAGAGAGAAAGAGATTGAGCCAACCACCAAAGGCTTTATTTAGCCAAGCAAGGATTGTCAAAGGATCAAGTGTTGTACTGGAGGGTGGAGTAGAAGTGGTTGGGAAATAGAATAAGGGAATGAGGAAAATGTTGACTCCACCTCCCCAAATTTGTAGCAAGCAGGAGAATATTTGCTGAAATAATCTGGTAGAAAGTTAAAAGTATTCTGGACAAGCCCTGTCCAATACAACTTTCTGCAATGACAGAAATATCCACACTGTCCAATAAAGTAGCTACTAATCACATGTGACTATTGAGCATTTGAAATGCAGCTAAGTGCAATAGAAGAACTGAATTTTAAATTTTAACTAATTAAAATTAAAAGAAATAGCCACATATGATTACTAGCCATCATAGGGGACAGTCCAGCACTAGGCATGCATTCATTTTACAAATAAGAAACAGATCCAGAAATGTTAAATGCTGCATTGTTGACTAACTAGATAGGGGCAAATCTGGGAATAGAGTAATGATTGTAGAATTAGAGAGTAAACACTGAAAAATAGAGAGAAAGAATTTAAAAGACTTAATAATGTAATTAATTTGGAATATCAACAATTTATAGTTACTGACAACGTTATTAAAACTTAATGATAATTCCAAAGGTGGAAGCCAAGGAGACTGAGAAGATAGAAAGGCTTTAACAATAATGGACAAGATAGGAATTAGGCAGAAAGGATGCAGTTGATAAATTCAGCTTTTTACATATTTTATTAAAGAGGAATGTTTTAGATTAAAACAGACCAAGGGAACATAGCAATCACAATGCATGATCCTTGATTGAATTTTGGTTTGAATAAGTCAGTTGAAAAGACACTTCTGGTACAACTGAGAACATTTGGGTATTGGCTGAGTATCAGATGACGTTAAGGAATTATTGGTAACTTTGTTAGATGTGATAATGTTACTATGGTTATATAAAAAAGTCCTTGTTTTTAGAGATGAATATTGACATATTTGGTTGTGAAATGCCATGATATCAGTAATGCTCTTTAAAATACTTTAAAAAAGAGACAAAGCAAATATGGCAAAATGTTAACATTGGGTAAATCTAGGATTTGGATATGTGAGTGTTCATATTATTCTCTATCTTTTCTTTTTCTCTTTTTTGTTAATAAAAATGTTTTATGACAACTTTATAAAATCAGGAATATTTTATGTAATTTTATTAATAACAAAAACTGACATTTGTTTAGGATTTTATGGGTTTTTTTTAATGTCATGTAGTTCCCCTCTTCCCTAATTCTGTGAGAGAAAAATGATCCCTTTTTATAGATGAAGAGACTGAGACTCAGAGGTATTATGTATTTGCTTACCTATTAAGTAATTGACAGAGCAGGACCTACAATTAAGATGTTCTGGCTTTCCTTCTAATACTTACTCCATTATATCACAGGAGATATTTTAACAAATAAATAGAATAAATTTTTATTTGAGAAGTTTGAGATTAAAAAAATTAACATTTGAAAAAAAATTGCCTTTAGCTTTGCCTTATGAGTGGAGAAATCATTCAAATGTCCCCTCAAATGAGCCTCATCTTTGAAGCAATGGACCTTTCCCAGGCCTCAGTAAGTCCATGATTTAATCTAACAGTAATTTGTTTGTTTGCTCATTTATTCATTTGTTCACTTAGTCAATAAGTATTTTTTTATTATGTATCAGAAAGTGAGTTAGGCACAGTATACAAAGATGAATAAGATACAGTGTGTGCTCATTTAGAGAGGATGAGAAGTATGCTAATAAATATATATATATGTATATATATATATATATCCCAATATAGGGCTACATGTAAGTGCTCTAAGAATATGGAGGGAGTGAATGCCCAAAAGGGGAACTGTAGAGGAGAACACTGAAAAATGTTTTTTGATCTGATTTTGATGGGTAAGACTTTTCCAGGGAGATTGGTTGAGGCTGGGCATTCCAAATATGCCAAGATGACTTGTAAAGACTTGGAGCCATGACATTTCCAGGGAACTGTAACTGCAAATAGTTTTGTCTAGTGTATACGAGGCTACAGAGGAAGACAAAAGCCAGATCATGAAGGACCCTGTAAGTCACGTAGGGAAGTAGTTAATAACTGCTAGGTTGGAGAAGGAAAACTTGTCTTTTTTCTCTAGCCTGCCACTGTCAGCCGCTGTGGCATGATTTATTTGGAGCCCTCACAGTTGGGATGGAAACCGCTTGTGTCTTCATGGTTGAATTCACTGAAAGGACCTCTACAAGAACCAGAACATCAAGCTCTTCTGAGGGGACTTTTTGACTGGTTAATACAGCCCACATTAAATCTTCGTAAGAAAAAATGCAAGGTAACACTATAATTCTCTTACCCACTCAAGTTTCTTGACTTCCCATTCAATGTGACTAAGTCTAAAGTCAGAATGGTAGGATAAATAAAATCAGTTTCCCCTTAGACATGTATTGAAATATTTATTGTGACAATCCATGATTCATATGCAGTTGTAAGAAATAATACAGAGAGATACCATGTACATGCCACCTAATTTCCCCCCATGGTAACATTTTGCAACATTTTGTTGCAATAATATCACAACAATTGACATTGATAATACCTACTGATCTTATTTAGATTCATCTAGTTATACCCATACTCAGATGTATATGTGTGTGTATGCATGCACATGAATTTATCCCTCTGTTTAATTTTTTAAACTTTTAAAATAAAAATTATATATACTTAAAGTGTACAACATGGTGATTTGATATACATATATGTAGTGAAATAATTACCACAGTCAAGCTAATTAACATATCTCTTCAAACAGCTGCTATCTATGTGTGTGTGTGTATGTGTGTGTGGTGAGAGTACCTGAAGTCTACTCTCAGCAGATTTCCAGTACTGATACAGTATTGTATCGATATAATTAACTATAATCATCATACTGTGCATTAGATCTCTAGTCTTATTTATCTTATATACCTGTAAGTTTGTACTCTTTGCTAAGTATCTCCCTATTTCTCCCAACTCGCTTCCTGCTTCTTTCTATGTATTCAACTTTTAGATTTAGTTTTATTAGGGTAATGCTGGCTTCAGAAAATGAGTTTAGAAGTATTCCTTCTACTTCTGGTTTTTTTTTTTTTTGAAGAGTTTGAGAAGGATTTGTATTCTTTGAATGTTTGGTAGAATTCAGCTGTGCAGTCATCTGGTGCTGAGCATTTCTTTATTGGGAAGTATTTGATGACCACTTCGATCTCCTTCTTTGTTATTGGTCTGTTGGGCTTTCTATTTCTTATTGATTCAGTTGTGGTAGGTTGTATGTTTCTAGGAATTTATCCATTTATTCTAGGTTATCCAATTTGTTTGCATATAATTTTTCATAATAATTCCTTATTATTTCTTATTTCTGAGGTATCCATTGTAATGCTTCCTTTTTCATTTCTGATTTTATTTGAGTCTTCTCTCTTTTTTTCTTGGTTAGTCTAGCTAAAGTTTTGTTGATTTTGTTTATTGTTTCAAAAAACCAACTCTTAGTTTTGTTGACTTTTTCCTATTGGTTTTCTATACTCTATTTCTGCTCTAGTCTCTATTATTCCCTTCCTTCTGCCAAATGTGGATTTAGTTTTCTCTTATTTTCTAGTTCTTTGAGTTGTAAAATCAGGTTGTTTATTTGAGATCTTTTTTTCTTTTTCAATGAAAATGTTCATTGCTATAAACTGCCCTCTTAGTACTGCTGTTGATGTATCTCATAAGTGTTGGTATGCTTTGTTTCCATTTTCATTTATCTCAAGATATTTTTGATTTCCTCTTTGACCTAGTGATTGTCCAAGAGTATTTCATTTAGTTTCCATGTATTTGTTAATTTTCCCATGTTCTTGCTATTTTTGGTTTCTAGTTTCAATCCATTTTGTTTGGAAAAGATACTTGATATAATTTCAGTGTTATTAAACATGTTAAGACTTGTTTTATGATCTAACATGTGATCTATCCTGAAGAATGTTCCTTGTGCACTGGAGAAGAATGAACATTCTGCTGTTGGGTGAAGAGTTCTATATGTGTATATTTGGTCTATGGTGTTGTTCAAGTTCACTGTTTGTTTACTGATATTGGAGTATTGAAGACTCCTACTAGTATTGTATTGCTGTCAATTTCTCCTTTCATATCAGTCAATATTTATTTGTTTTATATAGTTAGGTACTCTGATGTTGGGTGTATATGTATTTATAACTGTTGTATTTTCCTATTCAACTGACCATTTTTATCATTATGTAATGACCGTCTTTGTCTCTGAGACAGTTTTTGACTTAGTCTACTTTAAGTGTAGCCATTCCTGCTTTCCTTTGCTTACAATTTGTGTAGGATATCTTTTTCCATCCCTTAACATTCAGCCAAATGTGTCCTTGAATATAAAGTGAGTTTCTTATAGATAGGGTACAGTTAGATCTTTTTTTTTAAATCTATTCAGCCACTCTGTATCTTTTTATTGAGGAGTTTAACCCATTTACATTTAAAGTATTTATTTATAGGAAAGGATTTACTATTGCTATTTTTAAAACTATTTTGTGTTTATTTTGTAGTTCTTTTGTCCCTCTTTTTTCTCTTGCTATCTTCTTTTGTGTTTTGTTGTTCTTTTGTACTGATAGGTTTTGATTCCTTTCTCTTTTTCTTTTGTGTAACTTCTATAAGTATTTAGTTTGTGATTAACAAGAGACTTGCATGTAATATCTTAAAACAGGCTATTTTAAGCTGACAATAATTTAACTTTATTTGCATATGAGAACTCTTCACTTTTATCTCTCCTCCCCCCACATTTTATGCTATTGATGTCATAATTAACATTTATTTATAATATGTATCCACTAATATAATTTTATAGTTGTTTTTAATACTTTTGTTCTTTAACTTTTATAGTTGAATTAGAAGTGGTTTACCCAGCACTGTTATAATAATATCCATCTTTGGTTTTATATTGCTCAAGTTATATCTGAATAAGCCAGAGGTAAAATTTATTCCAGCTATACTCTTTGGATAAAACTATGGTGACTAAAGCTTTGAAAATCCCAATTATTTCCCATATTTCAAAAGTATTTTAAATATGTACCTTTAAAAACTCATATATGCATGCATATAGTATTTTATGAGAAAGTTTTACATATTGTTTTAGTTTCTTAGGGCTATCATAACAAATTACCACAAACGTGGTGACTTAAAGCAACAGAAATTTATTCTGTCTCACAGTTCTGGGGCTAGAAGTCTGAAATCAAGATTTTGACAGTACTGTGCTTCCTCTGGAAGAAGCTCTAAGCAGAATCTTTCCTTACCTCTTCCAGCTTCTTTTGGCTCCAGGCTTTCCTTGACTTGTGGCTGCATAACTCTAGTCTCTTCATTCGTGTTCACATGGCCCTTGTACTTTGTGTGTCTCTCCACTGTGTGCCTTTTATAAGGATTTATGACTTTGAATTTAGGGCCCACCACATAATCCAGAATGATATCCTCATCTTTAGATCTTTAACTTAATTAAATCTTCAAAGACGCTTTTTCCAAATAAGAGCACCTTCATGGCTTTCTGGAATTAAGACATGGGCATATCTTTTTGGGGACCACCGTATACACACACCCATACATATATTAGTTACTTACATATAAATAAATATATTGATATAGAGAAGGGAAAAGGGTATTCAGTAGATTTTCATCCTAAAATACTATTTTGGAGGTAGGAAAATCTCCTGCATAAAAGAAAAAAAATCACTTTATGAAGATTCTGTACAATGTCTCATAGTGAAAATATACAGATAATCATTTTTCAGTTTTGTAAATTTTAAAACTATAATACTGTATGTTGTAAATAATACAAAATTGACTTTATCTTTCTGATAATGAGCTTTAGATTTTCTTTTCATAATGAATTCCCAACATCTATTGACTTTCCTTCATTGCTAACTTTTATATCTGTCCTCTCCTCTCCATGGCAATTCCTTTGACCACCCCCTTCTTCCTGTTGTAGCCACAGTTCTGACCTTTTTCATTTCCTAGCTGAATCAATACAGTAGAGCTACTCTGGTCCAGTCTACATCCTGCTACCAGAATGAGTATTCCAAAGCACAAATTCATTCCATTTACTCCCCTACTTAAAACCCTCCATTGGCACCCTCTTCCTCTTAGCATGAGATCCTTAATACAGTCTATAAAGCCTTTCAGGATCTGACCCCTGTCTCCTTGTCAAGCTTTATTTCTTGCCATTGCTCTCTCACACCCTATTTTCACATCCTGCAGAACCCCTTTAACACAGTGTGTCTACCCACATCTCCATGTCTGTGTATAGGTGGTTTCCCCTGCCTTGAACATCTTTCCCTTCTGCACCTGGATAACTCATATTTTCCTTCCAAATTCAGCTCAGCTATTTTTTCATCTGGGAAACCTTCCTGAATTATTCCTCTCCCATTTCTCTGTTATCTTCCTCCCTGGTATCTGGGCTAATTGTTTATCCTGAGTATTCTGGTAGCCTTCCATCACCCTGGGACTTCCTCTGTCATGTCATTATTATACTATATGATTTTGGTCTATTTAATTTCAATGCCGCTTCTTTTCAGAGATCATCTGTATTATTTTCATATCCAGCTTGGCATGTAGTTATATGATGTTTTTCATAAATGTTTGTTGAATAAATAAATGAATAGATGGCTGTTAAAAACTTCATTTCTGCTGTCTCTAGAACACAACTAGTTTTCATTTCTCACAGAATTTGGAATAAGAATATGTTTTGCACAATTGTGTAATATAATATGCTAGACTAAAATATTTCAAAGATTGGTATTGTGCTTACAATTTGAATTCTTTAAGTTAAAATTCTGTTAAGACTTTATAAATATGAGGTTTTTTTATTTTTAAATGAAATATTTAGTTTCTTTTATGATCCAAATAAGATGAAAATAAAGTACCTTATTCTTTTCACTTTGCAGGAACTGATTCCTACAAGCGATAGCAATGTGGTTGTATCTCTCACACGCCTCTTTGAAGCACTACTCTGTAACGTGGTAGAAAATGATCCTACCAGCAAGCACATTCGTGTTTGGATTATGGTTGGTTTTATACTTAATGTGATTTTTAATTATAGAATAAAACATGCCTCTGGCAACTGATACTTGCATTGAGAAAGACATTACAAGATCCCAAGCTCTTTTTGGTGAGCACCAAAACAATACTTGAAGACATTAAAGTTGCCCTGACCTGGTATTCTGATTTAAAAAATGATTTAGAGAAAGTAAAACATGTCGGAATGAATCTAAATACCCTGTTATTCATTACAGATCATACTTTGATAAATAAGTAGGTGACTTAATATTAAATCAATGTAGCCTTTAGGTGAATTGATTTTTGTCTAAATGTTAAGCCAGAGTGTAGGCTGCAATAAATTGCCTACATGGAGACTGTAGTTATCCAGCCATAAGCCAAGGAATGCCTGGAGCTACCAGAAGCTGAAAGAGGAAAGGAAGGAATCTCCCCTAGAGCTTTCAGAGACAGCATGCCCCTGAAACACCTTGATTTTGGCCTTTTGTCCTCTAGAACTGTGAAAGAATACATTTCTGATGTTTAATGTCCAAAAAAAAAAAAAAAAAAAGGCTGCCTACAAAAGACTAGGAGCAGGCATTCGACCAACTGGGTGTAGCATTGTAGTCAGAATCCACAGAGGATACAGGTAGGGAGGAGTCAGTGGTCCAGGTTAGCTAACGTCTAGAGGTCAGAAGGCCAGAGAGCAAGGCTCTAGGGGAGCCAAAGGAAAGAGGTGTTCTGTTCTCTTCCCTGGCCTATTATGCTACTTTCCTATCCACCAAATTATTCCCAAATGCCTTGATCAGTCTCCTCTACTCAGGCTATCTTCTCTTCTACCCTGTGGTGATAGCAGTTCCCTCCTATTGTTTTCCCTTCATCTTGTTGCCATAGAAAATCTACCTCAGACACTCACATTCCAGGATCCCCTGCTAATCATAACCTCTTCCTTTCCTTCTCCCTTTTAGCCTTTATTTCTCTCCACTTAAGGAGAAATTGGACGTGCTTGAAGTATAATTAATTCATATTCCTTTTTTCCTCTAAGTTTGGAACTACCTTTTACAGAACTGGTTTTTAATATTCTTCCATACCTATCAGTGTTACCTTTTATAAAATAGAAGTATCCTAGGAATAATTCACCTATATAACCTTCATGTTACATATTTCCTGAAGATTTTCATTCTGTTTGTAAACTTAAACTCCTTCCAACTTTTAAATTGTTCAGAATCACTTTTAGAGACCAATGTAGATTGATAACTCTTTGAAAATTTTCTCTTAAAGTATATTTGATTTTCCTAACCAGATAAGGCATGTATCTAGAGCAAAATTCAAGACAAAAGTAAGTTTTCTATCTCTACTAGTCCCCCAGGCACCCTCAAGGCAACCACTGTTACAAATGCCTTTAGTAGCCTGGTAGAGATATTTGATGCATATTCTCTTTCATATGTATACATTTTTAATACATGTTAGTATACGATACATACTGATTTGCACCTTTTCTCGCAATATATTTTGGACATCTTTTTATATCAGTGTTTATCCAGTTACCTTCTTTTTTAACAGCTACATGTATTCCAGTGTATGTAGCATATTCCAATGAAACTGACCCCAACTAAAGAACATTTGGGTTTATTCTGATATTTTGCTGCCACAAACGGTGCTTCAGTAAATATTCTTGTACCTGTATCATTTTAACCGATGGTAATACATTTGTGGATAAACTCCTAAAAGGGAAATTCCTAGGTCATTTGGCATGAGTATTTTAAATTTAGATAGATAATGCCAGAGAAATGACTCTTTATATGGTTTGGATGTGGTCCATTCTAGTTTTTTCTTTTTTCTTTTTTTTTTTTTTTTTTGGCAGTGGGAGGTAATTAGGTTTATTTATTTATTTTTAGAGGAGGTATTGGGGATTGAACCCAGGACCTGGTGTTTCTAAGCATGCACTATACCCTCCCCCCGGTCCATTCTACTCTATTTATATACATGACCTTTCCCAAGTAGGTTAACCAGGGCTTAATATATTAAATTTTAGTTAATCTAATATACTAAATTTTCTCCTAAATGAATACTTTAAACTTTTTCCTTTTTTGGGGGGGGGGTGGTAAATACGTTTATTTATTTATTTAGTTGTGGTTTTGTTTTTGTTTTTTTTAATGGAGCTACTCTGGATTGAAACTGGGAACTCATGCATGCTAAGCACACACTTTACCACTGAGCTGTACCCTCTCCACCTAAACTTTTTTTTTTTTTTAACCAACAGGCTTGCTTTATATTTTCTTTGATTTGGTCCATTGGAGGAAGTTGTGATACAGATGGTCGCATTGTTTTTGACATGTACATACGATTAGTCATACAGGGAAAAGATGGAAACAACCCACTGCCTGACTCTGTGGGTAAATGGGAATGCCATTTTGATGAAAAAGGCCTGGTCTATGACTACATGTATGAGGTATAGTATAAAATGCTTGTTATTGATAAGCATAAAACACAGTCTGGGATCAGCAGGCAATACTGGGTTCTCATTCTAGAGTTATTTTTACTCCAGTGGTTAGCGTTTTAGTTCCTTCTCACTAGTTTCTCTTCCTATAACTTGTGGACAGTAATAAATAGATAATCTTGCTTTAAGCATGTTTTATCATTTCAGATTTAAATTAGATCTGTTTTCTCCAATTTAAAAAGGAATTCGCAAAAAGATTCTTTTAAACAGCAAGTATTTGCATAATCATTTGCTTTATGCGATTTTTACTTCATAGAACCATAAGATCTGGATAGACCCTTAATTACGATTTTACAATTTTTAAATCTCAAGGTCTATAGGTTAAAAAAAAAAAAACCTAGGAAGGTATCAAGAGCTAGGACTTGAACCTAGCTCTCCTGATTGCCAATGAAGAAGTCTTCCCGTAAAACTATGGTAGTGCGGAGTTTTAAGAATATGCCCAGAAGGAGTTTCGTCCCCGTTAGTCACAGTGGGAATAGGTGATAACACAAGCATATTTTTTAAGAATTGGAGTTAAATACAAAAATATCCAGCTTAAAGAGGTAAAGGTAGTTGCTGTTGGAGAAGAGAAAATGAGAATGGAAAACTGCTCTTTTCCTTAACCTTGTAAAACTTTTGACTCTAAAATATGTGTATATATAACTTTGATAAAAATAAAAGTTAAAACCTAAAAAATTAAGACTAAGAATTACTAAAGAAACATTGACCCAAACTTGCAAAATTACAATCATCTAGACACAAACCATGTATATATACAATTTGCTAGAAAATATTTAAAGATTCTTAGATGACAGCCATAGCACTGGAGCAGGATCCAAGAGACCGCCTACTTTGCCAGGTGTTAACTATTTTGCTGCTTGATGGTGAGTCTTTAGGATCTCCAGGGAAGTGCAGGACAAAGGGAGAAGAAGATACTTGTGTGTGGGGAGGGTGGATTAGGGAGGCTTACAGGATGTCAGGATAGCAGCTGTTAACCACTGGTTCAGAAGAATTTCAGTAACTGTAACAGTCAGTTCAGCCATTTTAGTATCATCCTGGCTGAATATCAGCCTGGATCAAAATGCCAAAAGGAATAATTTTAGAGAAACAAATATAATAAGTTTGATATTTTGTTTCTAGTTAGATTAATTAAAATGTGAAAACATGAAGCCAAAGTCCAGGCAATTGTAACTTGAGTTACATCAGAGTGGCTCTCAAATAAATTCTTCATATATACGCAAGGACATCTTGAAGGCATTTTGGAGAGATGAGAGTGTTAAGAAGACAAAAGCAAAAATATCTGAAATTTGATATATGTTGGATTTGTGATAACTAAATTGCATTAAATTCTTCAGGTTATTGTTAAAAGTTAAAGAAAAATGTGTGTTTCTTAAACTGGGTAGTGGATTCATGGATGTTTATGAATCTGCTTCATGACTTAAATATGTTATATACATTATTTTAGATGAATCTAATATTATACAATAAAAAGGGAGAAAAGAGTATAAAGTTTATATAAGCAAATATGATAACTGCTAAAAGAGCCTTTTAGATAGCAAGCACATGGTTATAATATTCTAAAATTTATGTTCTCTTGTAGTTGAAAAATCGAGGTCACTGGGTCCACTGGAATGAATTAATTAGAAGTACTAATTTAGGAGATAAACGTGTCAAGATTCAAGATATCATAGTCCCTACAATGGACACAATTAGATATACGTTTTTAATGGATTTGAGTATTACCTACGGAAAGTAAGAAACTCTGTTATGAACATGCATTTTAAATTTAGTGCCATTCTAATAGGATCATAGAACTTTTGAAGTAAACTTTGAGATCATCCATTTTCAGACCTTGAGGGATTAATTGATATTTCCACAGTGACATCTGTTAATAGTGGAAAACCTGGAATCCAGTTTTCCTGTGGGCCACTCCAAAGCCTTTGCCGTCATACTTTGTTTCCTCATAAGCCATCTTTTATTTCCTTTATTTGTAACAGTGAACTAAAAGTCAGTTGCCGTGTTACTGTTAAAGAGGTATGCATTCTATTCAAATGTTCACTGTACTCCTTAGGGATCAGACTAACCATGATCTACATTCTCCCATTATATTTGGCATTTTTCAAATATGTCCTATGTCGGCTCTTCATAATTTAAGATGAACATGAAAGACTCAGACTTAAATCAGAAGAGCACATCAAAAAAGATGAAAAGCCTAGCATGTACCATAGGCGTATCCATACCAACTTTCTTAACAACTTTTATAGTTATTTTTCTTTTATAACACTAGGCATAATTTATCATTAATACTATTTAAACTACACAGGCTTACATAATGTGCATGAATGTCATGGTTGGTTTGGTTTTGATGAAGAACCTGTTTCTGAGTGAATTTTGTGACAATTCTATCTTGTTTAACTTTTTAAAAAATGAAAAATAGGTTATGAGGGACCATTATTTTATCCCAATATTGTACCCATAGTTGCATTTTTACATTTAGAGGCTGACATTGAAAACTTTCTTAGGCAAAGAAGGCACTTGTCAATTCTGAGGGACTCCTAGTATGGGAATTCTTTTGTTCCATGAACCACTTGTTGGAATAATGCTTTTAAATGAACAAATATAAACATAAGATTATAAAGGAAACCACATATTAAAATATATTCATTAAAATATTGAACAGGTTTGAGCTGTAGTAGTAATACATGTACTTCCTTTTTTTTTTTCAAAATTGAAGTATAGTTGATTTACAATGTTGTGTTAGTTTCTGGTGTATAGCAAAGTGATTCAGTTATACATATCTATATTCTTTTCCATTATGGTTTATTAAAGGATATTGAATATAGTTCCCTGTTCTGTACAATAGGTCCTTGTTGTTTATCTACTTTATATATAGTAGTTTGTATCTGCTAATCCCAAACTCCTAATTTCTCCCTCCCCTTGTGTTTCCCCTTTAGCAACCATAAGTTTGTTTTCTATGTCTGTGAGTCTATTTCTGTTTTGTAAATAAGTTCACTTGTATCATATTTTAGATTCCACATTTAAGTGTTATCATGTGGTGTTTGTCTTTCTTTTTCTGGCTTACTTCACTTAGTGTAATAATCTCTAGGTTCATCCATGTTGCTGCAAATGGCATTAATTCATTCTTTTAAATGGCTGAATAATACTCCGTTGTGTGGACATTTTAAAGATGGTCATTCTGACAGGTGTGAAGTGCTACCTCATTGTAGTTTTGAATGGCATTTCTCTGATAATTAGCGATGGTGAGAATCTTTTCATGTGCCTATTGACCATCTATGTGTCTTTGGAGAAATATCTAGTTAGGTCTTCTGCTCATTTTTGGATTGGGTTGTTTGTTTTCTTGTTGAGTCATATGAGCTGTCTATGTATTTTGGAAATTAAGTCCTTGTCAGTCCCATTGTTTACAAATATTTTCTCCCATTCCATAGGTTGTCTTTTCAATTTGTTTATGGTTTCTTTTGCTGTACAAAAGCTTAAGTTTGATTAAGTACCATTTGTTTATTTTTGCTTTTATTTTTATTGCCTTGCGAGACTCACCTAAGAAAACATTGCTAAGATTTATGTCAGAGAATGTTTTGCCTATATTCTCTTCTAGTTTTATGGTATCATGCCTTATATTGAAGTTTAAGCCATTTTGAGTTTATTTTTGTGTATGGTGTGAGGTTGTGTTCTAACTTCATTGATTTACATGTAGCTGTTCGGCTTTCCCAGGACCACTTGCTGAAGAGACTGCCTTTTCTCCATTGTATATTCTTGCCTCCTTTGTCAAAGATTAATTGACCGTAGGTGTGTGGATTTATTTCTGGGCTCTTTATTCTGTTCCATTAATCCATATGTCTGTTGTTGTGCCAATACCAGCTGTTTTGTTCACTGTACTGTAGCTTTGTAGTACTGTCTGAAGTCTGGGAGGGTAATACCTCCAGCTTTGTTCTTTTTCCTCAAGATTGCTTTGGCAGTTCTGGGTCTTTTATGGTTCCATATCATAATAATAAGATCTAGCAGTGAGTCTGATGATTATCATAATTTTGAAGAAATAATGGGCATAAGTGATATTTTTGAGATATCTCTAACAATTGTAATATATAATGTAATATCTGTGTATCCTATTGATGACAAACACACAAGTACTATTATAAATTGCTCCATTTTAGTTAAGAGTAGTGAAAGTAAAGATACAACTTTTATGTCATCCCAGTTCATAGACTCTCTGAAAACTGTCCAAGAATTTCTTTAGTTTGTCCATGGACCCCAAACTAAGAACATGCTTTTATCTGTTAAACTGGGAAGGGGGAGATAATCAGGTTTATTTATTATTTTATGTTATTATTATTATTTTTTTAATGAGGGTTGAACCCAGGACTTTGTGCATGCTAAGCTGGTGCTCTACCACTGAGCTATACCCGCCCCCTTTATTAAAATTATTTTAATAAAGTTTTTATAAGGTAAGTGGTACTCAGACTGGGAAACACAGATGAATTCTCAGGTATCACTGTAGTTCTAAATTAACTGTAATTTTATGTTTATACTTTAATGATAATTAAAAAAATATTATAATAATTTGAGTCATATAGATGACCCCTTATACTTGAACACTGATGCTCAGTTTTTAGTGCCAGCCTTTGTGTTTGTTTTTATGTATTGTGCGGTGACAAGTTATCACTCCAAGTGACAGTATTTAATTTTGAATTCAGTATTTCTCAAACTGGGATTCCCCATTGTTCTGTAAACGTAAAATCTTAGGATTTTTTTCCCTTTAAAGTCAATTCAGATTACTCAAGAATGAGAAACCCTGCCTGAGGAGAACTCCTCAGAGTCTGCATTTTAGACAGATATTTTCTGTTAGTAATACTGACTTGACTGAAAAATGCTATTAAGTGTTATACATAACCATTACCTTGAGAATTCATTGTCATTTAGTTTCTCACAAAAACTTTGTGCTATTGAGGTAACTGTGAAACACTTCAACCTCTCTTATTGTCACCATCCTAATAGACATTCCATACAGCAACCCCTTGCCTGTACCTCTTAACTAAAAAGTTCAAATACATCACTTTTCTGGGGAGACAAACTTTGGCTTTTTTTTTTCCTGAAAAGTTAAGGATGTTACTGCTTGTTTTGAGTGTTTTTGCATATAGCAGTGTTACACATGGTTCAAATACTAGTTTGCTACTGTTTAAGTCTCAGTAACAGTAAGCAAAAATGTGTGCCAATTTTTACTTTTACCAGTCTGATGAAATTATTTAAAATGTGAGTTTTTGAATGAAGATAAGTTGAGTATTATTTATGTTTTTAACTAACTCCAGACTCCTCTAGCTGAAATGTATTCTGACTTTTTCTCCTTTTGAATGATATGTTCACTGTTTTCATAAAGGCCACTACTTTTTGTGGGTCCAACTGGTACAGGAAAATCAGTGTATGTGAAGGATAAGCTGATGAATCACTTGGAAAAGGACCTGTACTTTCCTTTTTATGTTAATTTCTCTGCACGGACCAGTGCCAACCAGGTTCAGGTTAGTTTAAAGCCAGAAACGTGGGTCTATAGTTATTAATGTTTTTGCCTTGTTTGTTTAGTGTTTAAAAATGTATTTTAAATGAGCAGCTGTGTAAATCTTCAATGAATTTAAATAAACTTCAAAACTTTTATTTTTGGCATTACAAGTAAGTTTTAAAAATCAGGTTTTAGGGACAAAAGTTCAAGAGAAGATTTTTGCATTAACACTGAATTATTGAGCTTTGTCACCTTTTTTTAAGCCCAAGAAACAACAAATGATTTCTTAACTGGAGAAATATAAGAGAAGGGAGGGAGGGGGAGAGAGAGCGAGAACCTTTACTTGTTCTTTCAAGACTCTCCTAGATGATCCTTAGGGATATTTGCTGCTTACTAAAGTTCTGTCAGTGAAAGATCTTTCAAACCACAGACTATATATTGTATAATTTTCTGTGACAGGAACCATGTAGCTGTGCATCCCACCCTTTACCTTCAAAGGTGCCAATATGAAAATACTGCATGAGACCTTTTCTAATCACATTTTTATCATCCATTCCTGAGTTTTTGTCTGTTCATTTTCTCCTGACCTATTCATTTCTGTTGTTTTAAGCCTGTGGTATCCCCTAATTTCAAAATACTACAAATTTAGATTAGTGCTTTTAGATATTGAGTAAGTTAAAGTTAATAGATATGTTGTATGTAGAATAAGGAAAATATTTTGTGCATGCATGTGTGTACAAAATAAAAATATAAATAGGTGTGTATGTAACAATTCTGAGCAAATAGAAGGATTTCAATAAATGCTCTTTGAATGATGTTGAATAGGAAGTTTGATATAATCCTAAAAATGAATAAATATAAATAAACACAAGCACATAGTATTGCTTGATGTTTTTTCCTTACATAATTAGATTGTTAAGTTTCTTTTTTTTTCTGGTGTTCAGACTTTTAATATACTACTCTTTCTTCTTTACATTTTAGAACATTATTATGGCTAGACTGGACAAAAGGCGCAAAGGAGTTTTTGGACCACCTATGGGAAAGAAGTGTGTAATTTTTATAGATGACATGAATATGCCTGCATTGGAGAAATATGGAGCTCAACCTCCTATTGAATTATTACGACAATTTTTTGACTGTGGAAATTGGTAACTATTTAATTGAAGTCTTAAGTAGCCATACTAAAGTTATTTTTTGTTCTATTTTTTCTACTTTAGTTTCTCACATCAAAATAATACACTTTTGTGGGGGGAGGGTATAGCTCAGTGGTAGAGCACGTGCTCAATCCCCAGTACCTCTGTTAAAATAAATAAACCTAATTACCTCCCCCACAAAAAAGAATAATGTATATTTTCCAAATTTTTTATGGAAGAAAATGATTTCTGACCTTTTCTTATACAGAAAACTTTGAAAGACTTTTCTATACCTTTTTATACTATGGATGAATAATTCAGTATTGGAAATATTTAATAATGTATTAATTTTCATCCCTTTTAACTACTACTTTCAATTGTTAAAAATAATCTACAAATTACATCTTTTACCATCCACCCAGCATTGAGAATTTGTGGGTGGTCTCTGCCCTAAGTAACCGTAACTAACACCCTATATTTCTACCATTTTAAATTCTCTATATTATCTTTGACTGTTTGGGACTACCAAATCTTTGAGATGACTTGGTTTCAACAGCAACTAGGTCATATTTTCATACTTTCTATGGTACAGTTAGACTAAGAACTGGGTAGTTTTCTCCCACCCCTCCCCCTTTTACAAGAACTTCAATATTAAAGGACTTTATGACCTGTTGGAATTAGGTACCTTTTCATTCTGAGTGGTTTTAACTAAATTGAGTCATTTATATACCCCTTTCTGATTAAAACTTCTTTGGAGTTTTTTAATTCCCTAATGCGGCCCCCTTTTATGTAACAAAGGTATATAGGTCCTATTTAGACATCTTTGTCTCTGAAGATAAGATTTGAGATGAGAAAAAGAAGTCAGGACTTAGCTCTAAATAGAATACATATATATATATATATATATATAATTTATTATTCAAACTGGGATATTTCTGAGAAAAGGGGGAGTATTAATAATTATTATAGGGCAAGCACAAACCAAAATTGTCCTAGGCAAATTGGGACGTATGATCATCCTCCAAGATTGATCTCTCATTCATGCTTCTGGATTTGGAGTGTGAAGAGGCAAAGCAGAGATTCTAACTAGAGAGAACAGAAGAAAAGAAAGGCAAGGGCAAGAGGATGGGATGTTCTAGATATCTAGAATCTGGGTGACAGAGTCGGTGTCACTGAAAGGAGAAATGGAGTGCTGCTTTAAAACAAATTCTCTCTATAGTTAGGTGGTTGCGTGAGGCAGGGGTTGAGGGTGTGTGGGCAAAATAGGTGAAGGGGGGTCAAAAGGTACAAATTATGCATAAGTCAGGGGGCTGTAATGTACATCATGGGGACTGTAGTTAATAATACTGTATTGCATATTTGAAAGTAGCTAGGAAGGTGGATCTTGAACGTTATCACAAGAAAAATTTTTGTAACTATTTATGGTAACAGATGTTGACTTGGGATCATTTTGCAGTAGATACACATATCAATTCATTAGAATGGACACTGCAACTAACATAATATTATGTCAATTGTATTTCAGTTTAAAAAGTGAATAAAAATTACAGGAAACCTTTAAAAAAGTTTTCTTTTACTCCAAGCATGATCTAAACTTCTTTTAGAGAAGCTAAAATCGGATTAAGTTTCTAAGGAGAGCTACATTTCAGTCTGTCTTGTTGGCTTCATAACTAATTTGGAATTTTTATGTACTTTTAAGGTATGACCTTAAGGACACAAGTAAAATCACATTGGTTGACATAGAGCTGATTGCTGCCATGGGCCCTCCAGGTGGTGGAAGAAATCCTGTCACTCCCCGTTTTATTCGACATTTCAACATCTGCACTATTAATACTTTTAGTGATGAAACTATGGTCCGAATCTTCTCATCCATTGTAGCATTCTACCTTAGGACTCGTGAATTTCCTCCTGAGTACTTTTCAGTTGGGAACCAAATTGTCAGTGGAACTATGGAGGTGAGCGAAGGATGCAATACAAAATGTTTTAGTATTACATGTATCCTCATTTGGCCTTTTCTTTTTTAAACCTTTTTTTTCCCCCTTAGCCGTTTACTTTGGTCTTCAGCTTCAGAGAAACTGTTAAAAAGGCTTGAGAAAGGAAGATCATGGGCTTTGAATTTAGAGCATCTAACTGGCTTTGAGCCTTTACTGCTATTTCCTATCTGTCTGGCCTTGAGCAAGTAATTTGACCTTCCAGAAGCTTAGTTTTTTAATCACTAAAATGAGAGATAATACCTATTTAACAAGATTGCTAAATCATCCAGAACCAGTACCTGCCACATCATAGGTGTTTCCTTAATTGTTGAATTCCTACTCTGGTATTTATTAGTTTTTTCTTCTGTCTTCCCTCCCATTCTTCATGTTTGTGTTAAGAAAAAAACTTAAGCAGCTTATGAATACATGATTTGAGGGTGTGTGGGCAAAACAGGTGAACATAGGAGTAGCAGTGAAAAAAATAAGAAAACACAAGGGTAGGAATAGAAAACAAGACTGCCCATATGGCCAAAAGCAGCCCTTAACTTATTCAGGGTATGTAACCTGCCTCTGCTCAGAGGCCAGAGCCAGCCTCATCACTAATGATAAAAGGAAAAAAGTGTATTTAAAGTAAGTTAGTGATAATCTGATTGAACTAAGGTTTCTGGAGCCTCAATAAAATGGGGTTACTTTGAAATCACTGCAACCAGAAGCAAAAAGCTCCCTAGAATCATTCCATCTGTTTCCAAGAGTGTTGTATTTTTCTAAAGTCCTTCTCCCCCTGTTCTGTTGGAAAATTGTGCTATTAAAATGGAGAAACTATGAGCAAAGAGATAGTACATTGTAATTACCCTACTTATTCTGATACATAAAAGTACTTCTATTTGTAAAATATATTTATATTTCAGGCGTCTCCTGGAAAGAGAGGGGAATTGGTCAGGCAGAATGGGATAATGGAAAGGTTCCTTTTTTTTTCCCCTCCTATCTTTGAAGCATTATAGTCCTACCATGTATGGAGGTTATGGGAGGGAGATGAATCATAAACATATATAAATAAAAAATAATTTCTTGTGGATCTTTTAGGCTATATTATAAAAGATATAATTTACCTTCCTTAAAGAGAATATTGAACTTCATTTGATTTTTAGCATGTAGTAAAAAAAATATACTTCATTTTGATACAATAGCCAATTAAGACGGAAGAAGGAGGAGAGAGAAAATAAGAGAGAAGGGTGGAGAGAGAACACGTTGATTTATTTTGAAGTCAGTGGTAGTCAAAAGGACAGTGTTTCCTCCTCCTCTGCATTGCAATTGCTTCAGAATGAGTTATCTGATTTCACTTTCTGCTAAAGTTTTTGTTAGCTATTAATTCCAGGTCATTTACTTTTAAATGGAACAACCATAATAACGGGGAAATAAAAGCATTGTCAATTCTTGGGCTTGGAAGGAATTAGATAATATTAAGTGCCCTTGACTTTATAATGCCTGGTTGAGTGCTGTAAATCAAAATAAATAGATATATGCTATGCCAGGCTCAGTACTATACAATTTTCCAAGTCAGTATAATCTGATAGGATAAATAAAATATTTTATATACTATACTATTTGTTACATGGCTTTGCTGATGAGGAGCATTTTATTTTTGCTTTTTTTTCATATTCAGATATATAAACAATCCATGGAAAATCTTTTGCCCACTCCCACAAAATCTCATTACACTTTCAACTTGCGGGATTTTTCACGTGTCATCCGGGGCTGCTTACTTATTGAGAGAGATGCTGTGGAGAGCAAGCACACGATGACTCGTCTGTTTGTGCATGAGGTTCTCCGAGTGTTTTATGATCGCCTCGTTAATGATGCTGACCGATTCTGGCTCTTCAATTTAACCAAAATGGTTGTAAGGGACCATTTTAAAGAATCATTTGATAGTATCTTTTCACATTTGAGGAAAGAGAATGCACCAGTGAGTATATTTAGTGATTAAAAACATATTAAAACAGTACAATAGCATGAATTGTTACCATCAATTTATCTAAAAAAAATACTTAAAAAATCTTTAAGTATTTTTTAAATACTTGCTTCTTAATGATCATATTCTTTTAACTTTCCCCATAGATAGGCATTTATTTTGAGAAGATTTGTATTCAGAGGGATTATATATGTAACACAGAAGTTATATGATAGGGATTGAGTGATGTAATAGACATAAGATGCCATCCCTTAGTAACTACTCACTAAATAGGAGTTGCTCAGAATAACTTTTCCAGCCTGTGAGGGGGAAAAAAACTTATATGATAGAAAAAAGGTCTTTTCTTTTTATTTCCTAAGGATATAATATAATTTCAGGTGTTAACTTTACAAGTATATTATTTACTACCCTAGTTTAAAAGAATTATCTAATTGATAATCATCTCATAACATAAACAAAACGTTTTTATGTAACATCTTACATTTATTTTAGAAAAAATTTTAAGTTTTGTAATTTGTTGATTTCCATTTTATAGGTAACTGAAGAAGACTTAAGAAATCTCATGTTTGGTGACTATATGAATCCTGACCTTGAAGGGGATGACAGAGTTTATATTGAAATTCCAAATATTCATCATTTTAGTGACATTGTGGACCAATGCTTAGATGAGTATAATCAAACTCACAAAACAAGAATGAATCTTGTCATTTTTAGGTACCTATATTTGGTATTGATGGTTAAAATTACTATTTGTAAGATTTTATTGTGAGATACTTAAAATGTACAAAATGATATAAAAATATGACAAATGACCTTGTGCCCATCACCTAGCTTAAGACATAAAATATTAGCAGTTTATTTGAAGTACCTGTGTAGCCTCTTTCACTGCATCCCCATCATACTTTGCAGGAGTATAAACAAACTCATTTGTTTCTTTGAACTTTTACTGCACATGTGTGATCCTAAATATATGTGCAGTCTTATTTTGCATATTTAAACTCATATAATGATATTATACTGTGCATATTCCTCTGCAAGTTGGTTTATTCCATAGTTAAGTTCACAAAAAAGAATTTTTACTACTATGTAACATTCCATTGTATAATTTTAACACAATGTAGTCCTTCTGAAATAGACTTCCAGGTAACTTCTACTTTTTGTGATTATAAAAAAGGTTTGAATATTCCTGTCTCCTTGGTTACATATATGAGAATTTCTCTAGGCTTCATTCCTAGAAGTGGAATTATTGTGTTATGGTATGTAAGCGTCTTCTACTTTACTAAGTTTTGCCAAAGTATCTTTAAAACTGATTATTGTTTTTAAGAGTTTCCATTGTTTCTCACCCTTGACAACACTTAGGATTGCCAGACTTGGTAAGTTTTGTCTGCCTAAGGAGAGTGGGATGGTATCTCACTGTGGCTCTAATTTTAATTTCCCTAATTACTAGTGAGGCTGAGTGTCTTTCCTGAATTTATTATTTTATAGATAACTGATTTTCTTTTTCTCACATAGAAATTCTAATATTAAAAGATTGAGGAAATGTTTTTAAGAAAAGTGATAATATACCTCCAGTATAAATAGTTAGCATTTGATTTTATTTTTATAATTTATGTATTACATTTCCTGAATTTGTACTTCAAATAGTTTTCCTTTACCTCAAATGATCCAATTGCAACTACATTTGAAAAATCAGTTTGATGAAAATTTTGATGATTACCTCTTTAAAATTGGGATAGTAACATATGGGACTGCAAAGTCCATCCTTCTTGGAAAGTAAAACAATAGTTATATGTAAATATAATTTATATTCATATTTTCAAGTAAGATGATATTGGTATTTCATAGGTATGTTTTGGAACATTTATCACGAATATGTCGAATTCTAAAGCAGTCTGGTGGAAATGCTTTGCTTGTTGGACTTGGAGGAAGTGGTCGTCAATCTTTAACTCGTCTGGCTACATCCATGGCAAAAATGCAAATGTTTCAACCAGAAATTTCTAAGGGCTATGGTATGAATGAGTGGAGAGAGGACCTGAAGGTAAAGTTGAGGAAACCTAGTGTCTAAGATAGTATCAGTACCTTCTTTTATCTATAAAGAGACAGCCAGCCTGGGTCACTGTGTGCTAAGTACATTGGTGATGATGATAATAATGTTATCCCCAGAGCAGTTACTGTGTGTGCTGAGCACTGTTCTAAGTGCTTTACATCCATGATTTCATTCTATAGGTATGACAGTTCAGTGCAGCAGGTATCGGTGTTTCTGTCTTTTACTGATGAGGAAACTGAAGTTGAGGGAAGGTATGCACAGCAGAGCAGGATTTATAGCTTAAGTCTTATTCACTGCACTGTTACCAAGGCTATTGTTGATTTTATCTTTATTCTAGTTCAGAGAGGGCTTATTTCAGATAAATGTATGTTTTCCAGCAGACTGTTAAATATGAACCTCACTGATGATGATGTCATCAATGCTGTCAAATCTTAATAGCTTCTTTGGAGATGTGTTGTTGCCCCAGTAACCAATAGAATTGTGGAGTGCATACTTGGGGCTTCATCCCTGTGTGCCTGTGGCTCTGCAGGCCCCAGAAGAGAGATGACGCAAAGTGGAAAAAAAATAAGGGCAATGTTGTTGGACTTTTTTTCACTTTCACTAACCCTCACATACTAACATTCTACATCCTAAAAGTTAGAGAACTGAGCCTTTCTTGGCTCCTTGCAAGTGGAAATTGTAGAATCCAAGCTGATATCAAAGAGGTCTATAATCAGACTTGGAAGGAAAAAATTACTCTTTTTTTTCAGCTCTCACTCTAAAGGAAAATTTTTGGTACATTTATTCCTGAATGATCCAATAGATTTAGAAAGCAGTATACTATAATAGAAAGAACACGGACTTTGAAGTTAGGCAAACTCAGTTTTAATTCCTGCTTTGTATGACTGTTAGTTATATTATCTAGGGCATGTTACTGAATTTTTTTGTGCCTTAGTTTCTTCATCTACTTTGTTTTCAGGAATTTATCCATTTCTTCTAGGTTATACAATTTGTTGGCACACAACTATTAATAGTATTCTCTTCTAATCTTTTGTAATTTGCTTACCGTCAGTTGTAATGTCCCCTCTTCCATTTCTGATTTTAGTTACCTAAGTCTTCTCTCTTTTTTTTTCTTAATCTATATAAGGTTTTGTCATTTAAAAAAAATTTTTTTAAAAAACAACTCTAAGTTCCATTGATTTTTTTTTCTTATTGATTTTCTTTTCTCTCTTTTGTTTACCTCTGCTGTAATCTTTTTTTAAAAAATTGATTTACAGTGTTTCAGATGTACAGCAAAGTAATTCAGTTATACATATATATATTCCTTTTCAGTTTCTCATTACAGGTTATTAAAAATATTGAATATAGATCCTTGTTTTTTTAAATCTATTTTATATATAGTAGTTTGTATCTGCTAATCCCAAATTCTTAATTTATCCCTCCTCTGCTTTCCCTTTGGTAACTATGAGTTTGTTTTCTATGTCTGTAAGTCTGTTTCTGTTTTGTAAGTAAGTTTGTATCATTTTTTTTTAGATTCCACATTTAAGTGTTATCATATGGTGTTTGTCTTTTTATGGTTTACTTTATTTAGTATAATAATCTCTAGGTTCATCCATGTTGCTGCAAATGACATTATTTCATTCTTTTTATGGCTGAGTAATATTCCATTGTATATATATATGTATGTATATATATATATATATATATATATATATATATATACACACTATGTCTTCTGTATCCCATCATCTGTTGTTGGACATTTAGATTGTTTCCATGTCTTGACTATTGTAAATAATGCTGCTATGAACATTGGGGTGTATGTATCTTTTTGAATTATAGTTTTCATCTTTTCTGGATATATGTCCAGGAGTGGTATTACTGGGTCCCATACTGTTCATAGTGGCTAGACCAATTTACATTCCCACCAGCAGTGTAGGAGGGTTCCCTTTTCTCCATACCCTCTCCAGCATTTATTATTTGTAGACATTTTAATGATGGCCATTTTGATGGATGTGATGTGATACCTCATTGTAATTTTGATTTGTATTTCTCTAATAATTAGCAGTTTTGAGAATCTTCATGTACCTGTTAGCCATCTTTATGTCTTCATTGGACAAATGTCTATTTAGGTCTTTGGCCCATGTTTTGATTGGGTTTTTTTTTTTTGTTTGTTTTTTATTTTTTATTTTTTTGATATTGAGCTGTATAAGCTGTTTGTGTATTTTGGAACCTCTGCTCTAATCTTGATTATTCCCTTCCTTCTGCTAGCTTTTGGTTTAGTTTGTTCCTCTTTTTTCTAGGTCTGTGAGATGTAAGATTAGGTATTTCATTTTAGATTCTCTTTTTTAATGTAAGCATTCACAACTATAAATTTTCCTTTTAGCACAGCTTATGCTGCATCCCATAGTTTTTTGATATGTTGGCTTTTCATTTTCATTTGTTTCAAGAAATTTTCTAGTTTCTCTTGTGATTTTTTTCTTTGACCTGTTGGTTGCTTAAAAGTGTATTGCTTAATTACCAGTTTGTGGACTTTGCCATTTTTCTTCTGGTATTGACTTCTTGTTTCATTCCATTGTGATCAGAAAAGATGTTTGTTATGATTTCAGTCCTTTTAAATTTGTTAAGAGTTGTTTTGTGGTCTAACATGTGGTATATGCTGGGGAATATTCTGTGAGCACTTAAGAATGTGTATTCTGCTGTTGTTGGGTAGAGTGTTCTGTATGCTGCATGAGGGGAGGAGCTAGGCTGGGAAAAATGCAAAGAATTCTCGTACCCTCCATGTATTATCTCTCTTTTTTATGTACTTGTGGGGATGCTGCAGCCCCTTAACTAGCTTCTAGAATTCTCACAAAGGTATTTTGGCCTGTACATTGCTAATTTGGTATCTTCATGGGAGAACAAGGTCCTAGAGCTTCCTAGTCTGTCATCTTGCTGATATCACCCCTTAGTTTCTTCATTTGTAGAATTTGGATAATACCACCTATTTCATAGGGTTTGTGATTGAATTATACAACATATATAAGGTTCTTTGTAATATTCCTGGCATATAATTTGTATTTTGGAAATGTTAACTCTCTTGTCCTATTTAGAAACAGTTTTATACATTGCATGTTTGTATATGACTTTTAAATATAGTAATGCTTATTGCAATAAGCTAATTCTATTTATATTGTATTTTTCTATTTATTTTTATATGATACTAATAATTACAAAAATAAAAACTAAATAAAATAATTGTGAAGCTGGCATTATTAGATGTAATACTTCTTTAAAAGCTAGATTCACTAATTTTGAGGATACAAATTTCTAGGAATACAACATTCATATTGGAAGATGGCTTTAATGGAAAAAAAGTGTAGTTTTGTGTAACAGTAAAATTCAACATTTATGTAAGTGATGATTTATTTAAAGATATGATTTTTGAAACAGAAATTGAAGTTTATTTTAAAAGTTTCTTGCAGAAATAATAGTGCTATTTTTTACTTGAAATACATCCAGTGGAAAATGTTTAATAACCAACTCTCCAGAGAGTTGAGGGGACCATTTGATTTGTAGCATTTGCCAGTTTCTGTGGTGTAAAAACTCCCACCATGGATTGTTTAAAGATATCAACATGGTAACACTGAAAACAGAGTTGGGAAGGGTTATGTGTTTGAACACCGTTACATGATAGTTTATTGTATGGCTACAATAGATTTAAATAACCTCTACAGCATACATAATAGTAAATATAATAAAATAGTTAGGAGATGATGAGATTTATGTATTTGTTACCATTGTTTTTAATATAATTTATTTAATTACAACTTAATGTAATTTAATTTTTAATGCTGGCTGTGTTTAACATTCTGCTCACAAGTTCCTGAAACTTTAACAATTACTTCTAAAATCCTAAAAAAGTCAGCTCCAGCATATCACTGGGTTCATATCTTTATGTTAGCTGGGAATCTTTTGTTGCAATTGAGGAAAAGCAAAAAAACATCAAAACCAAAAACAGCTCAAACTAGCTTAAGCAAAAGAAGGTTATTGGCTTACATGACAGAATGGTCCATAGATAGACAGGCTTTCGACATGGCTGAATTTTAGGGCTTAAATTAAGTCCTGAGTAATTACTTTTTAAATCTCCTGGCTCTGTTCTCCTCCTCCACTTGACTTTCTTCTCCAGCAGACTCATTCTATAAGGTGGCACAGCTGGACCCTAGTAGTTCTGGATTACTGGCCTTTATATCCTTGATCCCAGAATGACAGAAGTTGTATTTTCAAGTCCATCTCAGTACCTGAAGTAAGACTGTGATTGGGCCCTGTTAAATCATATGCCCTGCTCTGAATCTCTGATCAGTTAGAGTCTCCCACCTAAGGGATGGGAGAAATGGAGGCCTTGATTGATAGTCCCACCAGAATGGAAGACATACTACACTAAAACTGAGATGTTGTTATCAAAAGAAGGGAAAGGGGAAAGAAAGCAAAAACAACAGATGTCCACTGCATTCTGCTTATAAAGTACATTTTTATTTTAAGGTTCTATTAAGGAATGTGGGCATGAGGGGCCAGAAGACAGTCTTTCTCATCACGGACACACAGATTAAAGAAGAAGCTTTTCTAGAGGATATCGACAGTGTGCTCAATACTGGAGAAGTACCTAATATTTTTGCTGCAGATGAAAAACAAGAAGTTATGGAGGTAAGTGCTTTTTTTGGAGTTGTGCTCTCATCATAGAAATTTTATGTTGAAACTTCTTTTCTACTCTTCGTAAATGTAGCTTGTGCAGAGGATTTTGGTAACTGAAAACTTAATGTATATTATCTTAATACATCTTTTTTGGGGTGAATTTTAAATAGCTTCTTCTATAGTTATGAGATAGAATTTTTGTTTAATAATTCCTTTTTTCCATAATGATGACAGTGTGTTACATTGTTTATCTTTTCTTCTCATCACTTTGCTACAAGGCTTTTCCATTGCTTCACTACTATTTTATGGTATGAACTCTTGCTCTACAGTTACAACAGTGTATTACCTTTGTCTATTTGAATACCCCACTATTAAGTCAGAGTTAATGCAGGTAGACTACCTGAACATAATTTCATAGATTGATATTGATCATAATAATCATAATTTGAGAATTACTGTTGGAATGAATATAGAGTTGATTTAGTTTCCCATAGATACAGCTATCACATAAGGCAGAACATATCTATAGTAGAGAGAAATAAATTTATTGTAGTAACAGCAGAAATTGTGTGATCATTGTGACCACTCCCTAAACCGGTTATTGAAAAAAATTGAAATCTATATATAAGATAATTTATTAACTCTGAAACCTCTGTGCTCTGAACAAGGAGAAAGGTAGAATTTTAAAAGCTGAAAGGTACTTACCTATATGGCAAGAACTATTTTAAGTGTTTACATGTAATAACCATTTGATCTCTCAACAACTCTCAGATGTAGGTCCTCTTTTCCCCATTCTATAGATGAGGAAACTAAGTTACAGAGAGGTTAAAAAAACTTGCCTCAAGGTCACATAGTTTATCATCTGCAGGCTGGGATTTGATTCAAGTTTAGTCCTAGAGCCATTATGCCTAACCTCATGTAAGATGCCTTTCAGTATGGAGATATACAAAGATAGAACATTAAAAGTGACCTACAATCTCATTACTAAACAACTCTAATAGCATTAAAAAATACAAATATTATAAGAATAAAGTTATATAATTCAAACAGTGTAAGAATGTCCAAAATGAAAAAATTATATAAACCAAGAAAAATGTTCAAAATAAAATATTGAAGTCTCCCTCTCACATTCTCCCTTAAGTCCATCTCACCAGATGTTAATAGTCCATCTCACTGTTAATAGTTCTTTGTGATTGCTTCCATAAAAAGGTGCTCATACATGGCACCTATATGTTTTTTAATTTAACAAAATTAACTGTTGCACAATGTGATTTTTTATTTATTTTATCTTCCTGATCTTGCCATAGCATGTATGTTGATACACCTTATTATTAACAGTTGTATAAAATTACAAAAATAGATGTTTTATAATGTTTTTAACTGTATGCTTTAGTTGTTCAAATTTTTTTCTCAAAGAAATGTTGAATTATAGTCTCATATATATATTTCTTGGTGAACTTTTTGTGAGTATCTTTATAAGTCAAATTCCTGGCAGGTATTTGTTTTTAAATTATAGAATTATGGAATTGAAAGTAGTCTTCTAAGTGCAAGCTATATCAAAGTCACTCTATTGATATAAAAACAAAACTTCTAAGATATTTATAAGAGGAGTAATAAAAATTCTTAATATTTCAGTATCTACTAATCTTATTATCAGCTTACCAATCTCTGTTTATGGGGCTTTTTCTGATATTCCCTAGGGTGTTCGTCCTGTGGCTCAGGCTGGAAATAAACATGATGAACTCAGTCCCTTGGCCCTGTTTGCTTTCTTTGTGAATTGCTGCAAAGATAATCTTCACGTTGTAGTGGCCTTCAGCCCTATTGGAGATGCCTTTCGAAATCGCTTGAGGCAGTTTCCATCCCTCATCAACTGCTGTACCATTGACTGGTTTCAGGTTTGTAATTTGGGGTGGTGGGGGTGGGTGGACAGCTAAATGTTTTGGAGTTTTACTGAAATCTTACCCAATCTCCATTAATGTACATTCATCAAGTGCTTCTTGATCACTTACTCTAATGGCAGGCGTAATGCTTGGCACCAGGGGCTGATAAGACTACATGATCACCACGAGGAGCTCATACTCTAAACTGGAAGACAAAAAAGGCAATCAGCAAATGAGCAACCACAATTACATAAAAAAGCCACATTCTTGGTGTTCAAATGGTGTACTTATTAAGACAGTAACTTTCTGATGTATGAAAATGAGTTAGTTACACAAAGGAGGGGTGTATTTGGAACCAATAAAATGTATTTTCTGTCTATATATGTATACACACATAAGTATATGTGTAAAGATATATATAGAGAGAGATATCTGTATCTATACATATATTATAAGGAACTGATTCTCATGATTATGGAAGCTGACAAGTTTTAAGATCTGCAGTTGGCAAGCTGGAGACCCAGGAAAGCTGATGGTGTAGTTCCAGTCTGAAAGCCAGCAAGCTTGAGATCTAGGAAGAGCTGATGTTTCAGTTCGAGTCCAAAGGCAGGAAAAAAACTCACGTCCCAGCTTGAAGGCAGTCAGGCAGGAGGAGTTCCCCCTTATTTGAGGGATGGTCAGCCTTTTTGTTCTATTCAGGCCTTCGACTGATTGGATGAGGCCCACTCACATTAAGGAGGGCAACCTGTTTTACTCAGTCTGTTGATTTAAATATTAAACCTGTCTAGAAACACATGTCACAGAAACAACCAGAATAATGTTTGACCAAATTTATAGGCACCCTGTGGCCCATAGTCAAGTTGACACATAAAATTAACTATCACAAGAGGATAGTATGTGCAAAAGTGGAGCAGTGGGGAGAGCATGGCTCATTTAGGCAAATAGTTTGATATGGCTGCAGGAGTTAAGTTGGAGCCTTGAGTGGGTACAGGCTATAAAGGAGTCTGTAAATGTGCCTGGGAAGTTTTTTTGTATGTTGGGGGTCAGATAATTAGGTTTATTTATTTTAATGGAGGTACTGGGGATTGAACCCAGGACCTTGTGCATACTAAGCACACACATGACCACTGAGCTATATCTTCCCCTCTGGAATTTGGTTTTATACCAGAGATACTGTGGGGGCATTAACATGTATTTAGCTAATCTATATTTTAGAATTAAACCCTAAAGCATTTGGAGACTGAATGGTGGGTAATTTGGAGTGAGGCAATATAAGAGACAGGAAGACCAACTTGGGTGGCAATTTCAGTCATGTCAGCAGCAAATGATGAAAGCTACCACCTCACTTAACCAAGGCAAATCGTCACTGCCTGTGTTAAGACCATTAAGTATTTATGCTCTTGAGAATAGTAGTTAATGGTGCCTTCTATTTAATTGTTTTATGGCCAATAGAATATGGACTGTAGATTGACTCTGGATAATTTCTTTTAAAAATAAATTTCTAATACTAAGTTGTCTTATTCTCTTTTGTTTATTTATCAGTTGCATGTGTGAAAAACTAAGTCTGTCCTTCTGAGGACTGTACATACGTTTCAGCTAGTGTATGCTGCAGTGCTTGTACAACAATAAGAGCTGTGCCAAATGGTTTTGCTTTATGCAAATATCTTAATATTGTTTCCATTAAGTAGCCCAAAACCAAAACCAACCAACTAACCAAACAAAACCTGTCCAACCATAAGTTTTTCTTCTGTGGAATCTTATAAATGCAATTCTACTACTTCTGGATATCTTTTTTATAACCGTAAGACTTTCTATTCTGTTTTATGTGATTCATACTTGTTGGGGGAAATTTAAAAAGAAGGAGCTAGGAGGTGCAAATAGATAAGGGAGATTAATTGGATAACAGAGAGAAAAAGATTTTACAGTGAGATAGTGGGGATATAAAACATGTGTCAGGGCAGCTGATGGCATTGTTTGGGGCCTGGGTCTGTGAAACTCAGGAAGTGAGTGTAAGCCACTTTGTGTCACATAGTCAGGAAGTCACTGACTATCTGGGTAGATCTGTGTTCTCCAAAGTATGGTGTACGCTACCAGGGCTGCCAAAACAATTCAGAGGATAAGAGAAGGAATTACTGGAATATTCATTTGTGTATAAACTATTTCATATGGATTAACATTGACACCCTAACTCTGTATGTCAAATGACCATGTGTCATAGATGATATGCAAGGTGCCCTGAAGGGCCTCCTGCAATGAACTGAAAATTAAAGATAAATAATACAAGAAAAAGTGTGACCTGCAATATTAGCTTATGATGGCCTGGGGCATACCATTGGTTACCTATCAACAGCCATTTTCTACCCATTCTATCTTTGCAGACAGAATTCTGATTTTGTTTAGGAAATCACTATCCATGTAGCCATGTATCATAGGGATTAATTCCCTATTGGTTGGTCTAAATGAGCATTGGTGCTCTCATTCCTCTTACTATTGTTTTACTCATGAGCCTGTTCATTACCCATTCCTTGCCAGTGGATCTTGATTTAGAGTCTACCGGGGACCTTGAGGAAGAGCTTTTTCACTATAAAAAATAGCTACATGATCGGAAAAGTCATATAATACTTATTCTGGCATTTTACAAAAGTTCACTTATATTAATAATAAATATTTAGACTCCTCTTTTGAGGCTCAAAAATATTATTTGTATGATAATACCATATGAATATAATCTATCTATAAATATGTATACACTGGTAGTGTGTGCTTAAAACTTTTCTTACTAATGAAGTACTTGATCAAAAAGTTTGAATTTCACTAGGATAGAGAGTCAGATACTGAAAAAATTATCTTAAAATATATATTGTCTACTATACAGGAAAAAAATTACAGATATCTTGTTGACTCTAAGTGAAATGAAATTTGGAAAATAATGAGCAAGTGAAGATTAATTATTCATTTAACATAAATTATTTCACCGAATAAATATTTCAAATATTTGTTGACAAGTGCTGTTTTAGGCACTGAAGGTAACAGCAGTGAGAAAAAGTCTTTGCTTTCATGGATTTTACATTTTAGTGGTGAGTCAGGGAGAGAGACAAAAACAAATGAATAAATATACGTCAGATATTGGTAAGTGCTAAGAAAATTCAAGATAAGGGAAAGAATAGTGAGGGAAGGAATGCTGCTTTAGAAAGAGTGCTTTGGGAAGACCTTCCTGATGAATTTCATTTGCACAGAGACATAGAAGAGTGAACCACACGGAGGTCTATGTGAGGAGGGTTCTAGGCAGAGGAATCGCAAATCCAAAGGCCCTGAGACAGAGCACCCTAGGCATATTCCAGGGAAAGCAAAGGAACCATTTCACTGAGATGGGGAAGACTGGAGGGGAATGAATTTGTAGGGAAGAAAATCAAAAGTTCAGCTTTGATGTTATTACAGGTAAGCATTATGATGGGCTGCTAAAAACCCAAACTAAACACACAGGAATTTTTTTCTCTCTCATATAGAAAAAAAAAAATCTGAAGGTAAGCAGACTTGGACTTTTGTGACTTAGCAAAGTCATCAGAATCCCAAGTTCTTCTTTATTATCCTTAGCATGTGGTTTTCATCCTCAGAGTCATCATATGGTCTAAGGTGGCCACTGGAACTCCAACTTGTCTGTGTTCCAGGCAAGAAGTAGAAATAATGGAAAGTAGGGCAAAAAGGATAGCTCTGTGTAACTCTCTAAAGAGCCTTCTCTGACATCCCCATCCAACATCTACTTATATGTCATTATCCACTCTGAATTGTAAGGGAGTCTAGGAAATGTGGTATTGTAGCTGGGCATACTGCTATCTAGAATAAAGTTGAAGTCCTAAGGAAAAGGGGCTTATAGGTATTAGGAGGTCAACTAGCGGCCTCTGCCATTGTCATGCTAAATTTGGGATGCCTACTAGACATCCAAGTGGAAGAGTTAGGGAAGCACTGTAGTGTATCTTTGATATGTAAAATATTATTGACCTTTCCTTTATATTGCATTGTCTTTAATTCTAACATGTAAAATATTTATTGGATATTTCATAGATTTACTTGTGACCTTAGTCCCCCTAATTCTGTTTTCCCTATTTAGGTGTTAATTTTCTCAACACCAAATTCTTCTCACATAGGAAGACAATTTATATAATTGGAGGGTGACTATCTTAAATTTCATTTGTTTTTTTCCCTTATTTTTAGCCATGGCCTGAAGATGCTCTTGAACTTGTGGCTGTGAAATTCTTAGAAACACTGGAGCTTACTGAGGTTGAACGACAAGAGATAGTTCCAGTCTGCAAGCACTTTCACACTTCCATTATGGAGCTTTCAGAAAGGTTAATATTGATAAATTTTAAAATGACAATAATGCCTTGTATTTTAAAGCATCTCTTTTGTGAAAGCCCCAATTTTAATAGGATTTCTATGTCTTATAAGTCTCTCTGATCATTTAATTAGTTAAGATATGAAAGTAATAGAAAGCTACTATCTAGGTTTAACAAAGAGGAGAATTTATTATAAGGATACAGATGTGTCTTACAAAGCCTAAGGGAAAGAATACAGTTGGATCTTAGAAGTGACTGGAAGCAGGAGTTAAGAGACCACCAGAAACCCAGAAATGCCTTTTCTCTGTTTCTCACCCTTGTTTCTCTTGGGGCATTTGCTTTTTTCTTTCTCTTTGTAGACTGAATTTTCTACCTCCCAGTGCATATGGAGGAAACTGGCTGCCTCTCAATTCTCAAGTTTACTTCTTTCAATTCCAGCTGTAAGCGGAAACTGACTATTTCCAGCTCCGTGTCCAAATTTATTCCCAAATGTAATTAGCCTCCTTTGTGTCCAATGCCCAACCCTGGTCTGTGGCCAGGGTAGCAATTTTCATGGAACAAACATTGCTGCTGAGGCACTGGATGGACGTTCTCAGACATAGAGGGAGCTGGTTGGTGGGCTGTGGATACCTTAAAAGTATGTGTTTTACCTCTGTACATCTCTGAGGTCCTCATTTCAAAGGTGCTCATAGCATGTTTGCCTATCCAGAGTTTTACAGTCAGCTAGCATGTTTGGCTTGGACAATTACACCAAGCAGTGGGCTTGAGTCTACATACTTGCCATGAAACATCATTGCATCCATTGTTTTTATGTGTATGGGTAGTGGTCTTGTATTTCTGGCCAAACCCCATTCAACCAACATGTGACACGCGTGTGCAAGGAAGGATGACTTGTTCTTGCTACACTACCTGCGGTCCTCTTTCCTTCAGTGCTTGCCTACTGTACCTCAGGTCTCTTGCAGGGTTAGACCCTCCTTGCCTATGAAACATGTAAAAGGCCTATATCTTTCTTGCTGTAGTTCTCTTTTGAGATACGTTTTTGTTCGTTTGTGCTTTTTAAATACATCCTTGCTATTTGATATTTTGCAGAGAAGAAACTAGGATGTGATTCTGTGTAAAATTCTAGAATTTTTACAAAGTTCAAGTACCCTGCTGCTTCTGAATAAAATTAACCTTTATTCTTAAATGCTTGCTGTTACTGCTATGTTGAATTTACTCCTTACTCTGTGAAACCCATTGCTTTTAGTAAGATATGCTATCTGCCTTTCTTTTAGGTTCTTGCAAGAGTTAGGACGACATAACTATGTTACTGCTACTTCTTACCTTGAACTAATTGCCTCATTCCGACAGCTTTTGACTAAGAGGCGACAAGCTGTCATGGAAGCAAAACAGCGATATGTGAATGGGCTTGACAAGTTAGCTTTTGCAGAGTCTCAGGTAAATTGGATGAGCTGCCACCCTTTTCTCTATCTGCGTTTCTTCCGTGACAACTGCATTCTCCCACTGCCCTGTCATACTCAAGGAAGATAAAGTCTTTTGTGAAACAAAACCACACTCTCATGGTTTTGTTGTTGTTGTTGTTGTTTTATCATGTAAAGAACTAGAAGAAAAAATTAAGGTTTTCTGTCTCTAATACCTTATGATACATTTAAGTTTCAGATTTCTGTGTTGGCTTCTATAGCTATTGTATTTATGAAAACTAATGACAAACTCTATTTAGGTTGGTGAAATGAAAATGGAGCTTGTTCAATTACAACCCAAATTGGAGGAAGCGAAAATTGAAAATGCACATATGATGCAGGTAGAGTATCCTGAATTTTAAAAAATTGATGCCAGAAGACACCTGAAATATACAAAATCAGCCTTGAAAATAAGCCTTAATTTCTTGCCACTAGATGTTAGGGGTGTTACCCTTTTCAATTGACTGGCTACCTCGTTGGGTTCTACATGGGTTCTGTTGTTTTTGAAGGGCAGTGGAAGCCCATTACCAAATTAGGTCACGTATATTTGCATTTCTTCTCATTTTACCCTTCAAAATGTTCTGTTGGGTTCCCTGATTTTCAAATATTCTTTTGTCTCTAGGATAGAGAAAGCAGTAGGATGTTTAGGGAAATATCTTTTTTTTTCTTTGTTTGTTTACTTTAGATTATTGAAATAGAGTCTGCACAAGTGGAAGCAAAAAGAAAGGTTGTGAAATTTGATGAAGAGATAGCCAGCGGAAAGGCAGAAGAAGCCCAAGTTCTGAAAAATGAGTGTGAAAGTGACCTAGTGGAGGCAATTCCAGCTTTGGAAGCAGCTCTGTCTGCACTGGATACACTAAAGGCAAGTGTTTGAATTAGCTGGTGCTTCATCAACAAAGTAAAACTATATACAGGTATTTGGTTACATGGACCAGGAGGCATATGTTAAATACTGATGACCTGAACTGGTAGGGTTTAAAGGCATCAAGAATTCCCTTTCATTGAGAGTCTGTTGTTTGTCCCCTTCCTGTCATAAAATACTGTATTATAGGAGTTAGGGTTCAGTTGCAGAGAAGAGAATTGACTCTATCTAGTATTAGCAGACAGAAGTTCTTTAGGGAATTTTATAAATGGATTAGAGAATTGTTGGAAGAGCTGAAGAAAGAGATTCTAGACTGAGCTGCCAGGAATGACTCACAAAGCCAAGCTGAGGAAGTAGTCTGCCAGAGGAATGAGCCCTCTCAGTTGGAAGCCTGCAGAGCCTTCCTACAGAGCCATACCACCTCCACCATAATCCACATCAGTAAAACAGATGCTTCACGCCCTGCACATCTCCCCACTTACTCATTCTGAATTCTGGCATCACGCAAGTGATCTGATGGTGGAACCTAATGACCTTCACAACTCTAGTTGCTTGGGAAACTAAGATAAATAGTTGCTAGCTTTCCAGGAATTGCAAGGGAAATCAAAAGGATATTGATGTGGATAATAAGTGAATCTATTATGTCTGTCATAACAGTATATACCTTTTTAGAAAATAAGGTTGGAATTGGGATCTACTTCTTTCATTTTAGTGGGGTAAAACTAATGTTATATGTAAACAAATGCAGAATTAAATCTTTATCTAAGTTCTTAAGCTGGCTTCCATGTATGAGCTTATTATGTGATTGTATAAAAATTTTGTGTATTTGTGCAAAAATATTTTTTTCTGAAAGGTTCATATTTGCCATCACATTCTGATAAGGATCCATGAACTCTCAAACACTTAAGAACCATTGGTCTTAATCTGTGTTTAAATTCTCTTTTGTTAATTCTTTCATAACCATGCAAAGCAAAAAAAATTTACAATTTCAAATAAAAATTAATGCTTTTATTATTGCCCAACGTTTTTTTTGAAACTCATTATTTAAAATAAACTATTCTGAAGATACCCTGTTTTCTTTTGATTTAGCCAGCTGACATCACAATTGTGAAATCAATGAAGAACCCTCCATCTGGTGTTAAACTAGTAATGGCTGCTATTTGTGTCATGAAAGATATAAAACCAGAAAAAATTTCAGATCCTTCAGGAACTGGAGGCAAGGTAATAACTAGACACAGGTTTATATCATATTCATGAATATTCAGAACACTTTACGTCAGTTGTTATCAAATGAAGTGTCAACAGTACCCACCCAGTCCAGGGAAGACACATTGTTTTCCAGGTTATATGTGTTCCAGGGTAAAGCTAAGACAATACAGCATCAGAAAAATGTAGTTCAAATTGCTTCTGTCTCCTTTTCTATGCAGTATTCCCCACTATTGTGCAGTGGAACTGAATGAACAGGGAGATACCTGTGCTTTTCTGGCTGAGATTCTCAAGAGTATGATGTGGTTATATAGGTGTTTCTGAGCATTCAAAAATCCTGCTGAGTTAAGCAGAATAGTGAAGTTGTTAAGAGCATGTGCTCTGGAGCCAGGATGTCTGTATTCAGAAGTCATGACTCTTTTAGCAGTGTGACCCTGGAGGAGTTGCTTAACCTCTATGGAACTCTGTAAAAAGAGGATTGTTATAGTACCTGCCTCACAAAGGTAATGTGAGGTTTAGGTTAGTTAATATGTGTAAAACTCTTACGTATAAAGCCTTACAAACAGTAAGCTCACAATAAATGTTAGCTGTTACTATTACTATTATTATTCAGAGCTATATTCCTTAAAAAGAAAAGCATAGCATCCATCTGAAACTAAACTTACAGATTTATTTTCTTTTCAGGTTTTTACAATACCTAGGTTTGAGTCTCTGAATTGGAGAATTGGGCTTTTTTGGGTTTTTTTTTGCCACCCTATCCTTCATAGAGATAATAAAGAAAATAAATAGGCTCTTACCTTATCAAGGTATTCTCATTTACACACACACACACACACACACACACACACACAGACACACCTGTTAGGTTTCTGAAATTAAGAAAAAGAATGTTCAGCTAGTTATTTAACACCTTTTATTAGCACAAGTACCATGTGCTTTATCTTATAACTGGCAGAGCAATGTGTAATCTGTGTCTTTCTGCTTTCTCTTCTTTTTTTCACTTGGGGAGCCTAGGAAGGTGAGGAGATTGTCTACAAGAAAAAATGGTTCCAACCTGTCTTAGTTCATTTGGGCCACTGTAACAAATTACCATACATTGCAGTGGCTTATAAACAACAGAAATTTATTTCTCACACCTCTGGATGCTGGGAAGTCCAAGATCAAGACCATAGTAGATTCAGTGTCTGATGAGAGTTAATGTCCTGGTTTATAGACTACCATCTGTTGGCTGTGTCTTCCTGCGGTGGAAGGGAGAGGGCATTCTCTGAGGTCTGTTTTATAAGGGTCCTAATACCATTCATGACCTAGTCACCTCCCAAAGACCCCCACCTCCAAATACTATCACACTGGGGATTAGATTTCAGCGTAGGAATTCTGGGGGAGGAAACAAACTTAAAGACTATAGCACTACTGTTCTGATTTGAAAGTCAAGAATAAAGAAAATAAAAGTTGAAATAATAAAACATATTTTCTTATATGAAATTGTGAAGGTGTTTATACCAGCTGCTTTTCTTAAATTTTCTAAAGAAGAATAATCATCTTTTCTTTTCAATGTTTAATTTTTAGTAACAAATTTAATATATAAGTTCATGTACATGTTTTAAATTTTGATATGTTTAACCTGTTCTCAGGGAGAGAACTCTCTTTATTTCATATCCAACAAGATGTAAGTTGGTATTTTGAAGGTACAATGTATAGTTTTTCTGGATTAATATCTTTTTAATTGAACTATAGTTGATTTGCAATGTTGTGTTAGCTTCTGGTGTATAGGATAGTGATTCAGTTATACATATATATTCTTTTTCATTATAGGTTATTATAAGATGTTGAATATAGCTTCCTGTGCTATATATACTTAGGACCTTATTGTTTATCTATTTTATATATAGTAGTAGATTAATACAGCTTAAACTTCACGAAGAAAAGTTTTATAATGAGCATCTTTAATTATACATTTAATAAGTCTCCATAAATTTTATTTATAGATATTAGATTACTGGGGACCTAGCAAAAAACTTCTGGGAGATATGAATTTCTTAAGAGATTTAAGAGAATATGACAAGGACAACATTCCAGTGAGTTTGATTGGATTTTTTTTCTATAAATATAATTTTGCCAAGATGTATAAAATCTTTAACATTATGCAATATTATATAAAACGTAAGATAGTCCATCTTTAAGATTAAAATAATAAAGGAATGTTAACATTTATTAATGACTATATTATAAATACTCTTAATGCATTAAACCGTTCCTCTTTCAGACCATTGAAAGTCATTTAATAAATTACTGTTTTAGTGTATTATTGACATAAAAGAGTTCCCTAAGTGGTTTCTTATAACAGTTTATATCTTAATAAATTGAATATATAAATTTATGTGAGATAAAAAAGTATAGTGTGCTTTTTTCCATCCAAACTTTTATTTATTTATGTTTAATTGTTCTTTTCCCTTGTTTCCATATGTTTTCCCTACCTGTAAAAGTCTTTTAATTTTTTTAGATGAAATATCTTGCCTCAGTATCTGTAATAAATTTGCATATTGTGCTCACAAATATGACGTGTTTCTGCTACAATTATGCTTATTTAAAAAAAAACTCAAAGTACTGACTTTGGTTTTTAAAGACAACATAAGTTTTTAATATAATTTTTTACTATACATGATTATTTTTTCATCTTATTGTATGTGATAAATGTTGAAACTTCAAGATCTGAATCTTTGTTGTATAGGTGACTGTTATGCAGAAGATTCGTGGCGAATACTTAACAAACCCTGAATTTGACCCCCCTAAGGTTGCTAAAGCTTCTTCTGCCGCTGAGGGTCTGTGTAAGTGGATCATGGCTATGGAAGTTTATGACAGAGTTGCAAAGGTATTTTGAGGATCAGTACATTTATTTTCTATTGAAATATTGCCAGAAATTAAAATCTATGTGTGTATTTACTCGTTAAGTTTCTGAAAGTCATGCCTCAAAGAATTTGTCCTGCTGCAGCATAATCATCAGACACTGACTGAGTATCTAGTAGATGAAAAGAATACTTGTGTGTGACATAATCTGGTTAGGGCTAGTGTAAGTGAGAGCAGGGATGACTGACCTCTAGTTACAGGGACCTGGGGCAAAAGCAAAGAAAAATCCAAAACATCAAGGGCAAAGTGGCAGATTAAAATCCTGATTCAAAGGTCAGAAGTAAGAAATTCCAGTAGGGTTAAGAGGTGAAGCACGGAATCAAGCCATTGCATGCAGTGATAGGGAATCTTTTATGGAGTGACCACTGGGGCCAAATTCCTGGGAGAGCAGAAACTGGTTAAGAGTGTCTTGTAAATTTGACTAGCAAAGGACCAAGGAAACACTGGCCTTGCCCTCTGTAGCTCTCAGAATTCTACCGGGGGAAGGAGGAAATATAAATAAAAATACTGATGGAAATACGTGGTAGCATGTGTTTAGAACAACCTTAGAGTATGGGGTGAATGATCAGGCTGTAACAATTGAGAAGATATTTCTAATAAGGCATATGTGCCTGCAGAGAAGTAGGGGCTTTGTTAATTTCAGGGGGGAGTGAACCTGTATACACCTGCTAAAGAAATAATATTAATTTTATCTGGATGTTCTTCCCTTTGAACATCTTGTCCCTCCCCATAGTAATCTCAACAAGTCTGTGAGCTCTCAACTCAGCTAATTTCCACATGTCTCATAAGACATGTGAAATCTTCTGGATCCTTTTTATAAAGCAGGGAATCCAAGGTATTCAGGTTCTTTCCCGACTTCTCCCTCTACACCTCTGCACTGCTATTTTAATTCTGATGCAGCTGCCCCATGTTGTTAAGGAAGGGTTGAAGGAAGGTATCCAGCAAGATCTCCTCCAAAGTTAAAAGTAGAAAGTGGAGCTTCCTGAGTCCTATCCATTTAATTTAATATGTTCTCCCTTCAGGATTTCAGCCCAGAGGAGAGAAAGCAGGTCATTCGGTGTCTGAAGCTCTAATGCTTTGCCTCATTCTTCTCTGTTAGCCTTCAGCCCATTCATGGCAATGTGCCAGAAGACGTTTCAAACTGACATATACTCTCTTTGGTCATCTTGTAAATTCTTTCTACCAGTGGCTTACAGTATACACAAATGATCAAGTTGGGAAAACCCCATTCTTGATATACTAATAAGCATAATAAAATAAGAACTTCAGAAAATCGTGTTTGTCTCAACAAAATGTCACTTTTTAAGGTTTGTTGAAGAAAGTTCAGTTTTGGTTATGGAACTGAATACTAAGGCTTTCTTTCTGTTTGTATTTCTGCTATCACTGGCTTAATCCCTCCAAGGCAAATGTATGCCTCAGCTGACTGGGAAGAAAATCAAAGACTTGGAATTGTAAAAAAAAAAAAAAAAAAAAAGCACATTCATATATTTTAACCGTTTATAATTCTTGTTAACATGTTTTTCTGTTTTTGGCAACAGTTGAATGGCAACTCCTCATTATTTTATGATATTTTGCTATATTTTAATGCCATTTTTGTTACATGTAACATTTTGTTAGTCCAAAATAATTTACCAATTTTATAGATAGATGACAGTTTGCTAGACCAGAATGATTTATACATTTTATAAGATATATAAGTATAGTTTACTTTATTTGTATATAAAAATACAATGTAGTATTAAGACATTTAAAATTTGTGTAATTTACTTATTAATTTTTATAATAATTTATAATAAATAAACATTTTAAATTCATAATATCCATAAAGGATTATGTAGACTTTTGGTTTTATGTAGTGCACATTGTAACTGCATATATTGTTCCCAAACAGGTAGTGGCTCCTAAGAAAGCCCGCTTAACAGAAGCTCAGAAGTCTTTAGCCGAGACAATGGGGCTTTTGAATCAGAAGAGAGCAGAACTGGCAGAAGTAGAACATCACTTGGAAAATTTACAGAGAACATTTCTTGAGAAAACTGAGGAAAAGGCTCGTTTAGAAGACCAGGTGGAACTCTGTGCTAAGAAGCTTGAAAGAGCCTCAAAACTAATTGGAGGACTGGGTGGAGAAAAATCGAGGTCAGATTTCTACTTATTTTAACAATATTTTTAAGTGTCAGTCTTAAATAAGACTTTCTTTGGGTATTTATCATGATTACTGATTTTTAAATGGCTGGTTAAGAATGTGGGACTTTCTATAAAGCACTTGGCCTGGCTTCTCCTAACAGATATAAATACCATTGATGGTTGTTTGCAACTTGCTTTCAAATGTTAAAAAAAAAAAAAAAAAAAGAAAAGAGAGAGAGAAAGAATCAAAAAGGAAATGATAATTTTTAATCTAAGTGGTGAATATGTGGGTGATCATTGTGTCATTCTTTCCAATTTTATGTATATTTGAAATTTTCAGAATAACGTGTTTGAGTAGTAGATATATGGCTCATTTTACTAAATGTATTTCAAATAACTGACTTGATATAACAGTTAGCTTTATTCTAATCTATTTATACTAGCCAACCAACTACCTTATTAGTTTTGTTGAATGAATAGCATCCATAAATGTACTTTTTTATTATAATGACTTCATTAAATGAAAAAAATATCAATTTTAGCAATAGTATGCCAGCTGCTATACAATTTAAATGTGATTTTTCATAATGAATTGGAAATGTTCCTGTGTTTACAGACTAAAACAAATAGCAGGGCCACTAGACCAAATCATCCTGAATAAAATTATTAAACAAAATGCTGGTGGTTTTTTTTTTGTTTTTGTTTCTGCTTATTCTGAAGATCCAAGTCCTGTAAGAAATGCCTAATATTCTAAAAATGGAAGGTAGATTATCATTTGTGTAACATAGATATGTTTTATAGTATGTTAGAGCTAGAAGGGACCCAATCTCCTCATTTTATAGGTAAGCAAGTACCCAAATTTCATGGCTTTGTGTTATAGAATTTGGACCAGAAGCCCCTTGCCCTATTAATCACTGTCTACCATCATTCTCTGTGATGAGGCTATTTTGCCTTTGGTTGATCTCACAGATGGTCTCAAGCTGCAGATGACCTTCAGATAGTATATGAAAATTTGACTGGTGATGTCTTAGTATCAGCAGGAGTAATAGCCTACCTTGGTCCTTTCACTTCTGGCTTTCGGCAAACATGCACAGAAGACTGGAGTGTGTTGTGTAAGGTAATGGTTTTATATTTCCTAAGTTCCTTTTTGAACATTTAAAGTATGTGTTGGGGTATTTGGGGGGAAAAGACGATAATAAAAACAGAGAAGGGAAGAAATGACTGGAAATACGGGATTTTTCTTTTCTTTTCTTCTTCTTTGATCAATAAAATATTTCCATAGTCCAACTTTCAGTTCAGTTTTTTTCCTGTTCTTTAGAATTACTAAATAATATCTAATGACAATTAGATCAATATTTTAACTTTAAAAATATTTCAATCAACAAGATAAAAGAAAACATCAAAAGAAATGTGTTTATTTCTTACAGGAGAAAAAAATCCCATGTTCAGAAGAGTTCTCACTGAGTAAGACCCTAGGTGATCCAGTAAAAATTAGAGCTTGGAATATTGCTGGATTACCAACAGATGCTTTCTCCATAGACAATGGAGTGATTGTTAATAACTCCAGGCGTTGGTAAGGAATGTAAAGTATTAATTTTTCAGTTACTTTATTTGAAAGTTTTCAAACAGAGAAGAGTTGAAAGGATTTTAGAGTAAGCACTCATATAGTTACTACCCCTTACATCCTGCAATTAACATTTTATTATTCTTATCCATCCCTCTATTCATCCATCAACTCATCCTTTTTTATGCATTTCAACACAAGTTGCAGACATGGATATACTTCCCCCCAAATACTTCAGCATGCATATTATTAACTAAAGTTAAATATTTGTTAATTTGTTTTTCTTTTGAGGTAAAATTTATATACAATGAAATATACAAAATTTAAGTATACCATTCAGTGAGTTCCAACAGAAGTATGCACTTATGCAACCCAAAATTCTATCAAGATACAAAACATTACCAATACCCAGGAAGTTCTCTTATGTCCTTTCTCAGTAAACCTCACCCCCCGATCATTGGAAATTATTAGTCTGATTACTTTCTACAACAGGTTAGTTTTGCCTATTTTTGAACTTCATATAAAAATAGAGTCATACTGTATTAGTATTTCATATTTTACTGAAATACTAAAAGTATGCATTTTGAGAATGAATATCCTTAGGTTGGAACTTCTAGGCAATTAGTAAAATTTATTATAATCTGAGAAAGTATATTTAGCTGTTCCAAAAAATGTGTTCTCTTATAGAGCAGGAAAGTTCTATTTAACAGAGTATTAGACCCTGAATCTTTATTAATTCTATTTTAGAACTCTTTTCTATGCATTTGGTGGCCATTTGGATCTTTTAAATTACAGTTCAAAAATGCTATTGGGATGTCTACAAGTCTTAATTGAAATTCAAGGAAAACAGAGGTTTCAGGAGTGTACATAAATTGAAGAAAACCATCTGTCATTTTCTAGCAGAAAGCTAACTCTTCTAATAAAGTAACATTTCAATGGTGTTACCCTTTCTACCAGTTATTTTTGGATGGGCTGGTCCACAGGTCATGGAGTGGATGAGTTTTGATGGATGAATCACCATCCTTATAGATTGGACTTGACTTCCTAACCATTTGGGACCAGTGTGGTCAACTATGACTGTCATCCTTCTTGATACCAGCATGAGTAACCACAGAGACCTAATCTCTCTGTACTTCCTGACAGCAAAACCCAGTAATGTAGCTAGTGTTCACCCTTTCGGTTACTCACTTTAGAGTATCTTAAAAATATCTCAGAAAAAAGTTGGGCCACCAGGACTTTGGAATGTGAAAATTGTTATCTCTCCCAAACAATCTCAATCTTTCTCTCTCAAGCTGTAGGACCTATCTTCTGTGTTATTCTCTGCACAGCTGCTTCATTGGTCTGTCTCTGATTATATACTGATTCTGGTTTTTCTGTGCACATGGCCATTTACTAAGCCTTAGTTCCTAAGTTCACAGAATGTATCAGTTGAATAATGTACATTAACCAGAACCATTAAGTCCAACTTCAAATTCCCATGAGACGAGAATCTGATTAACCTAGCATGGGACAAACATGTACCCTAGGTCTAGTCACCTGTGGCTGGGGCCAAGCCATTATCGTAACAAACATGGGTAAGTTAGGAATATAGTTCTCAGAAAAAGAGCCATGAACTGGGAAAGCAGTTTAAAATTAGGACTCTATTGCTCACTTCTTTTTGCATCTTTGGATGTAATGAAAGGTAAGGATCTAATTCTATTTATTTATTTTATGATAGCCATTACCCCAGAGCTGTTTATTGGTTATCCATACTACTCTCACTGATTTGTAATGCTATCTTTGTCCCTTCAGTCTTTTATTTAGTGAGGACTTATGAATTGGTCTGAAAATGCATTTGTTCTTCATTTTATTTTTTAAAATTTTATGTCAGGCTTATTGAGGTATGATTTATACAGTAAAATTCACCTTTTTTAGGTGCAGTGTTTTATGAATTTTGACTAAGGCCTGTGGTCATATGATCCCTGCCAAAATCGAGATGCAGAAGATTACCATGACATTTTTTCTGTTTTTTTAAATAGAGGTATAATTGACATAATTCTCACTTATAATCAGAATATTTAGATCACTTATACTTAATGGAATTATTGATGCATTCAGATTTAAATCTACCATCTTGAGTTCTTTTCTGTTTGTCTCATCTCTTCTTTGTTCCTTTTATCTTTTTTCCATCTAGCTTTGAATCAATTGAAATTTTTTATGATTCCGTTTTATATCCATTATTTGCTTATTGGTTATACACTCCTATTTTTACTGTTTCCTCTGGAGTTTACAATATACATCTTTAATTTCTGAATACTTTCAAATAAAAGACACTGCTACACATATAATATAAGAGTCTTTCAACAATATAGTTCCAATATCTCTTTCCTATCTATTGTGCTGTTGTATATTTTATTTCTCATACGTCATAAATCCCATAATATATTGTTACTATTTTTGCTTTATAGAGAAATGTATGTTCAAGTGATTAAATATAAGAAGAAATGTCTTTTATGTTATGTTTATTTTCCCCATTTTGGGGCTTCTTTGTTTGTCTTTCTGTGTGGTTTCATACTTCTGCCTAAAGAGTATTTTTTAACACTAATTGTATATAGGTCTGTTGGCAGTTAATTCACTCAACTTTTTTTTCTTTATTTCATCATTTTAAAAAATATTTTTTGCTGAGTGTAGAATTCTGAGTTGACAGTTTTTTGGATTCTTTTGATTTTGCTTTTTTCCTTTAAAGATGTCATTCCATTGCTCTGGACTGCATAGTTTCTGATGAGAAATCTGCTCTTATTTTAATTCCTTTTTATGTAATGTCCTTTTCCCTCTGACAACCTTCACATTTTTCTCTATTTTTCAGCAGTTTTATTAGGTGTGTGAGTTGTCTAGGTGTGTGTGTGTGTGTGTGTGTGTGTTTTCATCTTGGTATTTCTCCTGATTGAGGTTCCCTGAGCTTCTCATATCTACTTCATTTACCTTCTTCTCTTTCTGGAGTAACATACACTTGTGAGTCTTTTTGATACTGTCCCAAAGCTGTTGGATGCTCTGTTCTACTTTTAACCACTCTTTTTTCTTTTTGAGTTTCAGGCTAAATAATTTTTATAAAACTACCTTCAAGTTAACTATATTAACTGATTCTCTCCTTAGTTGTGTTGAGTCTACACAGCCCATGAAAGAAATTCTTTAGATTTGATATCATATTTTTTATTTCTAGTATTTACATTTAATTCTTTCTTATGATTTCATCTTTCTGCTGAAGAGCATCTCTTCAGGCATGGTGTCCACCTTTTTCACTAGCTCTTTTACATTTTAATCACAGTTATTTTTTAAATACTTGTCTAATATTTCCAACATTTGTGTCATTTTACATCTGTTTTTATTAGTTTCTTTGTCTTTTGGGAATGTTTTGGGGTTTTTCCCTTGCTTATTTAAGTATCATAATATTATTTAAGAATTTCATAATATAATATCTGTGTTTCTGGCACCTATCTTTTTCTGTATGTATGTATTTTTTAAATGCATGTCACCGGTGTATTTTTAAAATGTAGTATTTTATCTGCCAGTAACAGGTGGCAGGAGGATTTTTAGATTATTTAGCCTGTCATGCTGTTGGAACCATAGTTTATTATTAATCAGTCCTTGTTGTGCTTGCTCATAATTACTAAAGGTTTGTATGTTTATAACATTGTACAGTGGTTGAGAGCAGTGCAGACTCTGGGATTGGCTATTTGGAGTCAAATTTTCTTCTATCATTTTCTGTCTTGAGGTTTTCGTAACCCTTTTCACCTCTCAATGCCTCAGGTACCCTATCTATAAATGGGGATAATAGTAACTCCTACCTCATAGGAACATTGTGAGAAAGTGCTTAGCACATGGTAAGTACTCAATAAACGTTAAGAGTTTAAAATGATTATGATCTTCAAGTTCCTCACTTTAGTGTCTGTATCTCATGTTCTAACTTTGTTTACTTTTTAACTATGATGAAAATACTGTGCTACATTATTATTGTTTAGTAACACATCTCTGGCTACTTAACAGCAAAGCTTTGTTTTCCCCCAAATTATCGTCTCTGTCAGAAGCATAGCTAGATAATGCTTTTTCCTTCAGAAAAAGGATCTCAAACGTAGATGAGCACTATTTCCATACCTACAGTGAGGTACACGTGGAATACAAGTACCTTGGCCTATCTCTCTAATTGAAACAATAACTCAATTTTCCAATTGTATTTGTAATATTCACACAAAGTTGTATTAAGTAGGAGTTGGAATTGTTTAGAATAAACAAGAATCTCTAATTATTGCATTACTGAGAATACTGATTGATTTAGGCATTACCAAGAACATTGATTAACCTTAAAAATGTTAACTTACAGAAATTGTTACTTTTTGCAGGGGAATGAATAAATAGTGTATTTTTCTGATAATAAGACTGTATAAGGAAGAAAAAAAGTCCCTTTAAACAGGGCCTTAAAAGGTACTGAAAGCAACTAGTCTAATTCCTGGGCAACTTCTAAGCACTTATATGCAAAATAACTTTCTGATTTCCAGAACAGTTTTCCTCTATTTGCTGTGATGACAAAAGTAAATTTTAACTAGTATCTGGACCTTTTTGTGCTTTCAGTAGGATTTCAGTATGATTTGAATTGAAAAAGAAAACAGTAATTCAGCTAGTATTGGATTGTTTTGTCTTTTGGAAAGAAAAGAAAAAAACAGAGTGGTCTAGAAAGAATTGATTAAAGAGCTTATTTGCAGGCAAAAGAAAAAGGGATTTTATCCCTAGAAGCTGTTGAAACAAGGAGACAGGGAAAGCCAAAGTGACATCGGATCAAAACTCCCCTTTCGGTATTAATATTTTTTAAAGATAATTTAATGCACAGTGCTAAATACAAAAGGTACCTAGGACAGTCAGCATCATCACTGAAGAAGAGGGAAAGCGCATCATATTTTGAAAATCTGAAACCATGAATCATATGTCCTTGAACCCAAAGTCTTTACCATACTTACATAGAAAAAATAAATAGATGTCAAATATATACCAGACTAAACTTGGAAACTTAGTTTATGGCTCTGCTTATAACCTAAGGAAATCCATTATAGACTAATGGATCTCTTACTTTAAATTTTTATCAAATCATAAGATTATTTTTTATATTATGTTAACTTTGACATGTATTAAAATTACCATGAAAACAGTGTGTTATATTGGAAAGAGTACAGCTTATAGGTTCACAAGGTCTTACTTCTGACATTGAACTAAGTTTTAAATCTCGAAACCTTGGGCAATTTACTCCCTGAGACTGAATTTCTTCATTTCAAAAATAAATGAGAATAAAACTGCTTTTCACTTCTTTCTCACAGGACTTTTATTAAAATTCATCCTGATAATGTATGTGAAACACTTTGTACAAATTGAGGGTGATGTTTATTATTTAAATTATATAATTTTCAAGAAATCTCAACATGTATTTATTCCCCTCAGGAATTTTCTTGTTGTATTCTAGGCCTTTGATGATTGACCCCCAGGGTCAAGCCAATAAGTGGATCAAAAACTCTGAGAAAGAAAATCAGCTCAGTGTTATTAAGCTATCAGATTCAGACTATATGAGAACCCTGGAAAACTGTATTCAGTTTGGAACTCCACTTCTATTAGAAAATGTTGGTGAAGAGCTGGATCCATCTTTGGAGCCTTTACTACTTAGACAAACTTTTAAACAAGGTAAAAGTCAATTAATATTAGTTGGTAGAACTGAGAGATGATTGGATTATCTTTGAGACCAAAAAAAAAAAAAAAAAAACCCACTGCATACATTCAATAATAATGTTAATAACTCAGAGCTTCTGTGTCACTGTTATGCATGGAAGGAAATTTGGAACAAGCACAGATATTCAAAAATGAATACTTTGTCTTCCCTTCATTGTCTTAATCACTGTTAATCTAAACTGCTGTTCAGTAGAGAACGTAAAGTTGAAACCAGCCTGAAATTCCTTTATCTTGTGACCATGGACCACACAAAGTCCCTTATTACAAACAGTAATAGTTACTGTGGACCAAGAGTTGACTTAGGGAAACATTCCCCGCCTTACATCTTTCTGCTTATAAAAATTTTATCTCTGCCAAACTCTAGTACTGTTAAGGCCTTAGTCATATACATATAATTTTGAAATTGTTACTGAAACTTAATAGAGGAAATTGGATGAAAAGAAATCTTGATTTAGAAGGTTCCATGACAATCAGAAAAAATATCTTATACTATCCCAGAATGAGTCCTGCTGTATAATTGCTTACTTACCTCTGTGTCTGTGACTTATGTCACACCTATATTCTATTTTAAATTACTTTATGACTTTTTACTTGTAACCTAGGGAAGGCCTTAACATAGAGGGAAGGGCTATGTAACTTTGGCTTACTTATTATGTGTTTTTTTTTCTGAAATATAGGTGGCATTGATTGCATCAGACTTGGTGAGGTCATTATTGAGTATTCCTTTGATTTCAAGTTTTATATCACCACAAAACTAAGAAATCCACACTACATGCCAGAGCTGGCTACCAAGCTATCTTTGCTCAACTTCATGATAACTCCAGAAGGACTTGAAGATCAGTTACTAGGTATTGTTGTTGCAAAGGAGAGGTATGTATTGTCTTAGATGCTTCCAGATGGTCTAGAGAAGAATATTAGTAGGCCATTAATATTTTTGTTATGTGATTATTTTGAAAGCTTGTCAAATTTTTATATTTTGTATAAGTTAAATAATTTTATAGTTTTTATACATTAAATAATTATATAATTATTTAAAGTAGCCAACAAGTAAGTCATAAGCGAACCGTGTTATACTGGCCTTTTAGTAGGGGTAGTAAGATTCAGGTGACATGCCATGACTTCTGACTTGTATCTGATTGTTTGAACCAAAAATGGAATGTATGCTATGAACAAAATCAGAAATGTGTTCAAAGACTTATATACAGGATGTTAAAGAAATTAGAACATACTTAGGGCAAGAATGAAAAAGCAGGATACAAAACTATATATGGTAGGGATAATATTTTGTTTAAAAATTTTAACGTATGAACAGATATCCATTTATACTCAAGATTTGGAAGGAATATACCAGAATATTAACAGTGATTATCCTTAGGGCTGGTAAGATTATGGGTAATTCTTATTATTTTCTTTATACTTTATGTATTTTTCCATTACTATTTTTTATAAGAAAAAATATTATGTGTTATTTTTTAAATAAGAAAAAATATTATGGTACCTGCAAGGGCTACTAGTAAAGAATTACTTCCTGAAGGAAATCTTTGATTTCACTTGAAGTTTAATATAGCACTATCAAGTAATCTGTTACATGAAATCAAGTTATAAGTGAAAATATGTACCATGAAGGACTTGTGTTATTTCCAGTATTTGATTCCATTTGCATGGTATCCAAGACAGAAGCATGTCATAACATATTCTATAACATGGTGAATTATATTATTTTGAAGTTTCATACCATCTCTGTAGGATGTAAGTGCCAATTTTGTCTTTTACTTGAAGAGCTAATTGTATTATGAGTCATCCTTTCTATGTCTACTATTGTAGAAGAGATGATGAAAAAGGGACTGGATATGACTAAGCCAAGGAATAGATAAGTTTCATATTCTAACTTTCTTCTCCAGTTCTTAGTCTTCTATAATGAGCTAAGCCATGTGGATGAACTTAGCATATTCTTAGACTTACTGTAATATATGTTTTTGCCATATTTTACTTATATGTAATTAATGCTTTTTTTGCTTGAATTTTTCAAATTATTATTTGTATGGAAGTACTTATTTCCCTAGGTTAGGATAAAGAGATTAATCATCTTAATTTATGTTTCATGTCTATGATATTATTTAAATGTCTAAAAACTGTGATATCTAATATTTGGCTGTGAATTTAGGTAAAATACTACAAACTTAGACTAAATGTCTTTTTAAAAATCTCTTTTAGACCAGAATTAGAAGAGGAACGAAATGCTCTTATTCTTCAGTCTGCAGCTAATAAGAAACAGCTAAAAGATATAGAGAAAAAAATTTTAGAAACATTATCATCTTCAGAAGGGAACATTTTAGAAGATGAAAGTGCAATTAAAGTCTTAGACTCTGCTAAATTGATGTCCAATGAGATAACAAAGAAACAGCAGGTGAAAAAAGAATCCTAGAAATTTTTTGATTCTTAAGATTCCGGTTTGCTTCCATTCCCTAAGGAAAGTACTGTGTTAGACTTTCTGGAAAATAAAAACAATTCATAAAATACCAAAATATAGAAACTAATTTTAAACTCACTAGAGAATATCTTTTACTTTTGAATTATTCAAAACCTGGTGTTATCCACATGGTATTTATACACAGAAGAAATAAATTTGGAATGAAAAATTTTTTAAATATCTTTTTTCATTATTGTATAGGTAGGGCAATCTAGTCCGTTTTTTTCAAGTTTTAGTTGACTCTTCCTAAAAATTAAGTTTGGGAATTTAGCTTACCTCTGTTTCTAGTTAGAACTTAAGATGTGTGGATGTAATGGCTGGTTAATTGAACAGTAAGTGGTTCCAGGAATTAATAAGAATGTTCTTCTGACATTGCCTTGTCATTTGTTTGTCAGGGAGAGAGGGAGAGTTGGGGGCGGTATGTAGTGGAAGGAAGACACACACAATAAAGTACTTAATACAAATTTATCTAACACAGCCAAATATTGCATTTTTTTTAGAATCCCACAATGTTATAGGTGGAAGAAACTTTAGGTTTTAGTCATCTTGAGCATTTCATAGTCAAGAAAACTAGGGCCCAGGAAAAGTAGTTAAGGCCCAAGTTCACACAATTAAGTGATAATGAAGAATGACTTCTACAGGCTGACTGTATTGATTTTCAGACTTTTCAGTTCTCCTTGGCCCACCCCATGAATTAAACACATCTTAATACTGGGGGTAATTAAAAATAAAAAGGAACCTAAATGTCCTTTCATGTAAACTATGCTTCTGTAATTTTGTCACTGATCAAGGGGTATTTTTTACTATAAATTTCATTATACAAAAAACCACATACTTAAAACACATTTTCTCTTTCTTAATCTTGATTTTTCTCTTCTTCTAGATTGCAGAAAAAACAGAGCTCAAAATAGCAGAGTCTCGAGAAGGCTATAGACCCATCGCTAAACATTCCTCAGTGTTATTCTTTAGCATTGCAGACCTGGCTAACATTGATCCCATGTACCAGTACTCGCTCACCTGGTTTGTGAACCTTTATATCAGCTCTATCCATGACAGGTAAACATTCTTTAGCTTCATTCATCCTCCCTAGATTGGATTTTCACCACCCTTTCCATTAAAAATAATGTAACTTCTTTTATTATTATTTATGTCATACATATTCATTATGGAACATTAAAAATATGGAAAATGTAAAAAGGAAGGAAGGAAAGAAGGAAGGAAAGGAAAAGAGGGGAGGAAGGAAAGCAAGAAAGAAGGAATAAAGGAAAGAAGAAAAGAAGGAAGGAAAGAGGGAAGGAAGGAAGGGATGGAGGAAAAAACAAGCAGGCCTCCTTTCTATTTTAAGTTTTGTTTCACTTGTACTCAAGATTTAGGCATAGAGGGATTGGCTTTAGTCCTTTCCACCCCTCTCTTTTAAGTATTTTGATAAAGCACATGACCTATCTTTGGTAGAAACTCCAGTATATCTTTATCCAGCCTTGAGGTCTCTAAAAAGCTTCAGCCCCACATTTCTAATCATTTGCTAAACATTTTCACTGTAATCAATTAATGAATGTACACAGCTTTTGGAGTTAGACTGTTGTAAGGGATTAAATTTCAGTTTTGCCACGTAGTAGCTACCTGAATATAGGCACATCAGTACACCTTTCTGTAATTGCCTCAATTTTCTTTATCTATAAAATAGGGATAATAATAGTACCTACCTTTAAGAATTGTTGTGAGGTTTAAAAAAGATAATATTTGTAAAGTGTTATTAAACAATGTCTGGCATTTAGTAACTTGTTAAGGAAAATAAAAGTATGATTTGAGCCTACCGTATGTGTTCTACTTGGGCTCTTGGTAGAGCAATCTTTCCTGAGTGATTTCCCAGTTGGGATTTAGAATTTGAATTAACACAACCGACATGATGAGGATATTCAAGTTGAATTGACATAAATGTGAATAACAGGTGTCCATGGGGATGTGACATCATCAGAACCCTCATATTCTGCTAGTGGGATTGTAAAATAGTGCGTCTGCTTTGGAAACATTTTAGAAATTCCTCAAAATATTAAACATAGATTTGCCAGAGGATTAAGTACGTCCAGCAAATCAAGCAATTCTTGGGTATTTCCTAAAGAGAACTGGATGAATATGCTCCCACAGAAACTCACAGTTTTTTTGTTTCTCTACACAAAATACTATATTGAAAAGTTACTGGAGTTAGTTTTTCCCCCTTCAGTACAGTGATGTTTGTTATTCATGTGAAATAAAGTTAGGGTAGTTTGTTTATTTTTGTATTTCATCTTAGAGTTTCCCCTTCATCCTTGTTTATTATAATTTTATTGTATTTTTGAGCACATAAATCATCAGTATGACTCCAAAAGTTAATCCTATACAAGAAGGTCTGCTTAGAGAAGTGTCACCATCCCCTACCCTCTCATCCCATTCCCATGAAACCAAGTATTAGTTTTTAAAAATTAAACTTTTAATTTTGAGATAAATGTAGATTCTCATGCAATTATAGGAAGTAGTACAGCGATCCCATGTACTCTTTACCTAGTTTCCCCAATGGTGACATCTTGAAAACCTGTAGTACAATGTCACAACCAGAATATTGATGTTGACACAGTCAAGATACAGAGCACTTTCATCACCATGAGGATCCCCGTGTTGCCCTTTTATAGCCATACCCACCTCCCTCCCATCCCCACCGTATCGTTAACCTTTGACTATCACAATCTGTTCTCCATGTCTGTAATTTTGTCATTTTAAAAATGTTACATAATGGAATCACACAGTATGCAACTTTTGGGGATTGGCTTTTTTTTTAACTGGTGTAATTATCTGGGGATTCATTCAGGTTGTTTGCTCCTTTTTCACTGCTGAGAGTTATTTAATGATGTTGATGTACCACAGTTTCATCATTCACTTGTTGAAGGACATCTGGGTTATTTCTAATTTTTGGCTTTTATGCATAAAACTGCTATAAAATGCATGTATAGGTTTTTGTGTGAACATAATTTTTCAGTTCTCCAAGATAAGTGCTTAGGAGTGCAATTGCTGGGTCATATGGTTGTTGCTTGTTTTTTTAAAAAAGTAACTGCCAAACTTCCCCAGAATGGGTGTATCATCTTACAATCCCTTAAGTATTACTGAAAAATTTTTACATTCCCACAAGTATAGTAAAAAAATCTTAAACTAAAAAATTGAAAATAATATATTCTTATTCCAAAAATTTTAAACATGTAAGAGTATAAAGAAGAAAATAAGTATCAGTCATAACTCCTTCCAGAAGTAACCATTTCTGTTCACATGTTTTCTGGCTTTTTATAAATTTTCTTTAACGTATGAAATTGATTTAGATTTTATGCTTCTTTGGGGCAGGTAAATGTTTCATAAATCTTTATCTCTTACAGTTCCCTCCCCAGCATAGATCCTCACACTAACAGAGATTCAATAGGTGGTTTTTTGTTTGTTTGTTTTAATCGAAGTACAGTCAATTGCAATGTGTCAGTCTCTGGTGTACAGCACAATGCCCCAGTCATGCATATACATACGTATATTCATTTTCTTTTTTTTTCCATTAAAGGTTATTACAAGATTCAATAGGTGTTTTTAAATTAACTGATTGTTTTTGGTCATTTTGGAGTACAATAAGAAGTTTAGAATTTTGAAAATAGATGTGTAAACCATATTTCATTTTCTCGTAGAATTATACCCTGTTTTTAACATATAGATTCACAAGAAGTTAAACACATACAAAACTGTACAGGTAGGTCCCGTGTAGCCTTCACCCAGTTTCTCCAGTGCTAAAATCTTTTTTTTAGTTGAAGTATAGTTAGTGTACAGTATTATGTTAGTCTCAGGTGTACAACCTAGTGAGTTGACATTTAAATACAGTAAGAAATAATCACCATAACAAGTCTAGTAACCATCTGTCACCATACAAAATTATTAAAATATTATTGATTATATTCCTTATGCTGTATATTGTATCTCATGATGTTTATTTTATGACTGGAAGTTTGTACCTCTTAATCCCCTTCACTTATTTGGCTTCCACTCTCTCCCCTCTGGCAACCACTAGTTTGCTCTCTGTATCTGTCAGTCTGTTTCTTTGTTGTTTTGTTTGTTCCTTGGTTTTGTTTTTTAGATTCTACATGTAAGTGAGATGATACAGTATTTCTTTCTCTATCTGACTTATTTCACTTAGCATATACCCTCTAGTTCCTTACATGTTGTTGCAAATGGCAAATTTTCTTTTTTTATGGGTAAGTAATATTTTTATTGTTAAGTATATATTGTGTATATGCCACATCTTCTTATTCATTCATCTATTGATGAACACTTAAGTTGCTTCCATATCTTGGCTACTGTAAATAAGGCAGCAGTAAACATAGGGGTGCATATATCTTTTTGAATTAGTGTTTTTAGAGGTTTTTTGGGGCTAAATACCCAGAAGTAGAATTGCTAGGTTATATGGTGGTTCTATTTTTAATTTTTTGAGAAAGCTTTATATTATTTTTCATAGTAGCTGCACAAATTTACATTCTTACTAACAGTGCATGAGGGTTCCCCTCCAATGATAACATCTTACATAGCTATAGTACAATATTACAACCAGGAAATTCACATTGGTGCAATCCAGAGACCTTATTCAGGTTTCACTATTTTTATATGCACTCGTGTATGTGTGTGTGTAGTTTAATATCTTTAACAGTGGTTATTTTGATAAAATAAAAACAACTTGTATGTTAATTCTTATGTTACTTATTTTTTTTCTTGGTTTTATTTGACTCAATATATTTTCCTTTTTTTTTTTAACTTTTTAGTAATAAATCCAAAATTTTGGAAAAGCGTCTGCGATATTTAAGTGACCACTTCACATACAACTTATATTGTAATATATGCCGATCACTATTTGAGAAGGACAAGCTGCTGTTTTCCTTTTTATTATGTGCCAATCTTCTTTTGTAAGTTATTTGCTTTTTCTTTCTTTGTTTAAAAAACCTGCCTGGAAAACCTAATCAATGGCTTCTCACAGAAGGATATCATGTTTTTGCTCTGTCTAATTCATGGTCTTATTTGTACATTTCTCTACATTAGTATTGGTGGTTTGGTGTTTGAGTTTTAAAATTTGGATCATACAGTAAAGCTCACAGAATGTTCCTGTACAGTTCAGTAAATTTGTACAAAGCAAAAATCTGTGTAACTACCACTCATATCAAGAAATAGTCTTTTTAAGTTGGCTTCTTTCAGTTAGTAATATACATTTAAGATTCTTTTATGTCTTTTCATGGCTTGATAATTCATTCTTTTTAGCACTGAGTAATATTCCATTATCTGGATATACTACAGTTTATCTATTCACCTATTGAAGGACATCTTTGTTGCTTCCATGGTTTGAAAATTATTAATAAAACTGCTATAAACATTTGTGAACACATAAGTTTTCAACTTACTTAGTTAAATACCAGGAAGTGTGATTGCTGGATCATGTGGTAAGAGTATGTTTAGTTCAGTAAGAAACTGTCTTCCAAAGTAGCTGTACCATTTTGCATTGCACCAGTAATGAAGGAGAGTTCCTGTTGCTTCACATTCTTGCCAATATTTGCCCTTGTCAGTGTTCTGGATTTCACCATTCTAATAGATGTGTAGTGTTATCTCGTTTTAATTTGCAATTCACTAATGATATATGATATTAAAAATCTTTTTCATATGTTTATATCTTCTTTGGTGAGGTGTCTGCTAGGTCTTTTGTCCATTTGTTAATCAGTTATGTGGCTCATTTTTTATTATTGAGCTGGATGACAGTCCTTTATCAGATACATCTTTGACAGATATTTTCTCCCAGTCTGTGACTTGCCTTCTCATTTTCTTGACTGTCTTTTGCAGAGCAAATGTTTTAAATTTTAATGAAGTCCACCTTATCAATTCTGTTTCATGAATCATGTTTTTGGTGTTGTATCTAAAAAGTTATCACCATACTTAAGGCATCCTAGATTTTCTCCTGTTGTCTTCTACTTTACTTTACTTTATACTTACACATTTTACATTAAATCTATGGTCCATTTCAAGTTCACTTTTGTGAAGGGTGTAAGGTCTTGATCTAAATTCTTTTTTTTTTTTTTCATGTGGATATCCAGTTGTTTCAGCACCATTTGTTGAGAAGACTATCTTTGTTCCATTGAACTGCTTTTGCTCCTTTGTCAGATATCAGTTGAGTGTATTCATATGGGTGTATTTCTGGGTCCTTTATTCTGTATCATTGAACTATCTATTCTTTTGTCTTTATTACACTGTCTTGATTACCTGATGTAGTAAGCATACTTGATTAACTTTCCAGTAAGTCTTGAAGTGAGGTAGTGTCAGCCCTCCAACTTTGTTCTTTAATATTTTGTTGCCTAATCTGGGTCTTTTGCCTCTTCATATAAAATAAACTTTAGAATCAGTTTGTCAACATCTACAAAATAATTTGCTAGGATTTTGATTGGGATTATATTGAATCTGTAGATCTGTTGACTGTATTTATTTGGGTCTCTTTCTGGGCTCTCTGCTCTGTTCCATTGATCTGCATGTCTAATCTTTTATCAGTACCAGACTGTCTTGATAACTGTAGCTTTATCATAAGTCTTGAAGTCTAGTAATGTCAGTTTTCCAGCTGTGTTCCCCTTCAATACTGTGTTGGCTATGCTTGGTCTTTTCTCCCTCCATATAAACTTTAGAATCAGTTTGTCAGTTATACACCAAATAGCTGGCTGGGATTTTGATTGGGAGTGCATAGAATCGATAGATTAAGTTGGGAAGAACTGACATCTTGACAATATTGAGTATTCCTATCCATGAATATGGAGTCTCTCTCCACTTGTTTAATTCTTCTTTGATGTCTTTCATCACAGTTTTATAGTTTTCCTCATATAGATCTTGTATATAATTTGTTAGATTCAATTTTTGAGGTGCTAATGCAAATGATATTGTTTTAATTTCAAATTCCACTTGTTTGTTGCTGATATATATGACATTTGTATATTAACATTGTAACCTGAAACCTTGCTATAATCACTTATTAGTTTCAGGAGGGTTTTTTGGTCAATTCTCTAAAATTTTCTACATAGACAATCATGTCACCTGTGAACAAAGATGGTTTTATTGCCTCATCTCTAGGGAGGAGGTTAATCCTGCTTGGGATTCATAGGGCTTCTTGAATCTGTTATTATTATTAACTGTTTTGGAAAATACTCATAATTTAAAAAAATACTACTTCTTCATTTTCTCTCCTTTCCTAGTTCCATGTATTTAAGACTTAATCATGCATTTCCTATATCTTTTACCCTCTCATCTGTATTTTCTATCCCTTTTGCCTTTCAAAGCTTTATTCTTCTAGTTCATTAATTCTTTCCTCAGGTGTATGTAATCAGTGACTAAATCAATCCATTTAATTCTAAGCTTAAATTATTGTAAAAAGAAGCAAAAATATATTTATGTGTGTATATATACACACACACACATATATATTTGTATATATGTTTTTCTTATTTTCTTTTCTTATACAAAGGGAGCACATTGTAAATGTTATTTTGCAACTTTTTCTACTAATATAAATGAAAATCACTCAATAAAGAGCTCCTTTTTATCCAGCTTTATTAGGTATAATTGACATATTATGCAGTTTCCGCATTGTAAGAATACAGTTAGATGATTTTTAGTGCACTTATACAATTGTCCAACCATCACCAACATGCAGTTTTAGGACACTTCCATCATCTCAAAAAATTTCCTTTTGCCAATTTAGGCAATTCCTACTCCTGCTTTCAGCCCCAGGTAACCACTGATCTGCTTTCTGTCTCCATAGTTTTTCCTATTCCAGAAATTTTAAGAATGAGACGTTAGAAGGCCCAGAATATGATCTATGTTTGTAAATGTTTTATGTGCTCTTGAAAGGAATGTGTTTTGCTGTTCTTGGGTGGAATGTTCTAAAATGTCAAATAGGTCAAGCTGGTCTATGTATCTTTTATATCTTTATTGATTTTCTATCTACTTATTTAATTATTGAGGGAGATTTGGAATCTCTAGCTATAAAGATTTCTCCTTGAAGTTCTATCAGTTTTGCTTTGTGTTTTGGTGCTCTATTATTAGATGTATAAATGTTTAGGACTGTTATATCCTCTTAGTAAATTGACTTGACTTTTTAAAATCCCTGTTTATACCCACTGCTCTGAAATCTACTGTGTGTCATATTATGGTAGCCCCTCTAACTTCCTTTTGAGTAGTGTTATCATGGTATGTATTTTTCCATACTTTTACTTTTAACCTGTTTGTTTTACACTTAAACTGTATCTGTAGACAGTCTGTAGTTATGTCTTGTTTGCTTTATCCAATTTGATAATCACTGCCTTTAATGAAATTGTTTAGACCATTTACATTCAATGAGATAATATATAGAGTTATATTTAAAATCTACCATCTTATGATTTATTTTGTTTTGCTCATATGTTCTTTGTTCCATGTTTCTTCATTTTCTGTTTTTCTTTAAAGTATTTATGATTCTCTTTTATCTCTTGTTGGTTTATTAACTATAATTTTTTTTATTAGTTTAGTGACTTGTTTACGGTTATAGGATACATTTTAACTTATCATAGTCTATCTTCAGGTAAAATTATACTACTTCATATATGTATACATAGTATAAGAACTTAAAACAGTATACTTTTATCTCTCCCTTTGTAGCTTTTGTTTTATTGTTGTCATACATGTCATATTTGTTATAAATCCCACAGCACATTTTATTTTGCTCTGAATGGTCAGTTATCTTTTAAAGAGGCATAAATAGTAGAAAAATGTCTTTTATGTTTATCTATGTACTTACCAGTTCTGATGCTATTTTATTTTTGTTGTTGTCAATTCAAATTTCCATTTACCTAAAACTTCCTTTAATATTTCTTATAGTGTAGGTCTACTGGTAATGAATACTTTTAATTTCTGTAAATCTGAGGAAAGGCCAAATGCATTTTTCTTTCAGATTTTAATTTTTTATTTCTAGAAGTTTCATTTGGTTACTTTTTACATTGCCAACTTCTCTCTTCATTATGTCCATGTTTTGCTTTCACCCTTTCAGCATATCTATAATAGCTTTTAAAACATTCTTTTCTGTTTGTTGTATCATCCCTGTCACTTCTATGCCTGTATCTATTGGTATTTTTCTTCTGTTATGGAAGTTGTGAATTTTACATTGGTAAATGCTGGAATTTAAAAAATTCCTTTAAAGAGCATTAAACTTTACTTTTGCAGGTACTTAAATTACACTGAATTAGTTTGATCTTTTCAAGTCTTACTTATAGGCTTTCTGTAACAGTTTTACTGTAGACTTTATTCTAAAGCTCAGTTAGCTTCACTACTAAAGTGTGATCTCTCCAATGTCACCAATGAATTGCTCTGGTGTTCAATAAAGATTCAAATTGTAGTTGGCAAGAACTCATACCTTCAGTCCTGTGTGAGCTTTGGCAGCTACTCAGTTTACCGCTCCCCAGATATTCTTAGCCTGGCCTCCTGGAGTTTTACCCTACTCATACAAAACTTAGCATTTAGCAATAGAATCAAGAGAATACATATGCAGATTTCTGGAGCTCCTGTTCCATGTATCTCCCTCCTTTCTGGTACTCTTCTCACAAATTCCAGCCATCTCAGCCTTCCTCAACTCTGATCTCTGTCTTTTCAATTCAGCAATACTCTTAAATTCCAGTTTTTATTGCCTCCCTGCTTTGTAGTCTGGAATGTGCCTCCAGGCAGATAGCCGAGACAATCACAGGAATCACCTTATTTGTCTCTCCTTTTTCAGAGACCACAGTCCTGCACTGGCTATTATATAATTTCCAAAAAATGGTTGTTTCTTTGATTTTTCCCCCCAGTTTTCTAGTTGTTTATAGCAGTAGGGTAAGTCAGTCCTGATTATTTTATCCAGGCTATAGAAGTAGACACTGACTTCATTCAATTTTAAAACAACAGTTTACAAGAGTCCTTCTTTTGGAAACACAGGGCAAAAAAAGAGATTGAATATCAGGAACTGATGTTTCTTTTAACTGGAGGAGTAAGTCTTAAGAGTGCTGAGAAAAATCCTGATCCAACCTGGCTACAAGATAAAAGCTGGGAGGAAATTTGTCGTGCAAGTGAATTTCCTGCCTTCAAAGGACTCAGGTAATTGTTTAAACATAATGAGTTAGCACTGACTAGTGATAGGTAAATTTGTAATCTAGTGGTTTTTTTTAAATGCTTCTATAGCTGTCTTAATTCATCTCCTCACTGAACAATCTCTTCTAAAATCGTTTCCCAATGACAGGATGTTTTTCTTTCCATTAGGAATCATTTTTGTGACAATATAACTGAATGGCGAGAAATCTATGACAGTAAAGAGCCACACAATGCTAAATTTCCAGTACCAATGGATACTAGGCTAAATGAACTACAGAAAATAATAGTTCTTCGGTGCTTAAGACCTGATAAGGTAAAATACAAATGTGTTCTATCTGGAACCTAGATAATTTGCCATATATGAAGTACTAGTTTTAAAATTGTTGTTATTTGGTTCTTTAGGCCTTATTTCAGATGCTCAAAGGGTTCATTGAGTTCGTTGGATCTATAGGGTTATAGTTTTCCTCAACTTGAGAAAAACTTTGGCCACCATTTCTTCAAATATTTTTTTTGTCACCTCACCCATAATTCCAATTAGTTATGCATTAGACTTCTTGATATTATACCATGTATCAGGTGGTTGATACTCTGTTAATTATTTTAAAATCTTTTGTATCGCTGTGCTTCATTTTGGGCAGTTTCTATTGCTATCTTTAAATTTGCTGATTTCCTCTTTGTAGTGTCTAGGCTGCTATTAATCCCATCCAGTTAATTTTTCTTAGCTACTATATATTTTATTTCTAGAAAGTTCATTTGGTACTTTTTTATATGTTCTATTTTTCTTTTCATTCTGTTTATGTTTGCCTTTAAATACTTGAACACGGTTATAATAATTGTTTTTAAATCCTTGACTGCTAATTCCATCATGTTTGGATCTATTTCTGTTGACTGATTTTACTCTTGGTTGCAGATTGTATTTTCCCACTTCCTGGAAGGCCCTGTACTGTTTGATTGGCTCCTGGACATAGTTGTCTGTTTGTTTGTTAGAGTCTCCCACTAGGCTCTGAGCTTCTTGAGGTCAGGACCCATGTCTTATTTTGCTCAATATCTCCAGGTCTTAAAGCAGTGCCTGGCAGATGGTAGGACATCTCAATAAATGTCTGTGAATTGAGTTGAATTTAATTGAATTAAACCAAATTCAATTAAAAATTGTGTTAGGATTCTCCAGAGAAAGAGAATCAGTAGGACAGATAAAAATAGAGATTTTGAGGAATTAACTCATGTGATTGTAGAAGCTGGCAAGTTCAAAATCTGCTGGCTGCAGACCCACAGAAGAGCTGACGTTGCAGCTTGAGTCCAAAGGCAGGCAGTCTACTGGCAGAATTCCCTCTTCCTCATTGGAAATCGGTCTTTTTCTCTTAAGGCCTTCAGCTGATTGCATGAGGTCCACTCACATTATGCGAGTAACCTGCTTTACTCAAAGTCTGCTAATTTAAGTGTTAATCTCGTCTTAAAAATATCTTCACCGCAACATCTAGGCTAGTATTTGACCAAATATCTGGATACTGTGCCCTAGCCAAGTTGACATATAAAATTAACCATCATAAAGCCCATCTCGAGGTCTGCTTAAGTCTCCATTTCTTCTCTAGTGTGTCTTACATGAAGGATCAAAATATTATAGAAAAGTCTTATAATCTTTTCTTATGTTAAGTTACTGGAACAATGTTCTTTTTTTGTAGAAAACTATCATACTTGAGCACAGTTACATCATCTCAGGGAGCACTGCCCCTGACCAGTGCACAGAGTAGTGGAGAGCAAGGTCTCTCTGTCCTTAGCATCTCCCTTTCCTTAAAATGTATACTGAAGATCTACTGTGCTAGGTAGAAACTATACATAGTGCTAATGGTAAAAGGATGAAAAAGATTTCATCATTGCTCATGTGAAGTTATTAAAGAAAGAAAGAAAAACTGTTATATCCTTGTGAGCTCCTTTTTAAAAAACCTTCAGTAGCCAGCCTGTCAGTACCTGTAGAATAATGACAAAATTACAGCTTGGCAGTCTTATTACCTTGGCTAACCAGATCTCTTTTCTGCCATTCCATTCTTATCTTCTCTTTAAAACTCCTACTGTTTAAAACTACAGAATGCTCACAACTACATGAAATTACTCATATAGAAGCCTCCATTCATCCTTCCCATGCATTCCACAAACCCTATAGGACTGCAGAAGCCTGTGATAATCATTCCTCCCTCCATCAAATTCCTACAGGTTCACTTTAAAAAGTTGTTTGGCATGTAGAGGATAATGTGTGACATCTCTTTGTACTTATTTTCTGCTGCTAATGTTGATAAGATGCATTCTTTCATTTTTAATTAATTTTAATATAATTTATAAGTAAGTCATATATTCCTGTGGTTCAAAACTGATGCACTGTTTTGAGTCACATGAATATATGAATACAATGAAAAGTGTACCTCCAGTCTCCATCTCTCAGTCACTCAACATACTTCATTTAGGCAGTTAATGTTACCTGCTTCTTGTTATTCTTTTATGCACATATAAATGTGTTTCCATCGTTGGACCTTTATAATATTTATATATTATGTTATTAAAAAGCTGCAATGAATAACCTTATTCAAAAGTTATTTCTCACATGTGCAACTATCTCTCACAATAAAATCCTGGGAATAAAATTGCTGTGTCTGTGAATTTGCCCTCTGATTTTATAGATATTTTCAAACTGTCCTCCATGAAGGTTATACCAGATTCCACAGCAGTGTATGAAAATGTCTGTTTACCTGTGCTTTAGCCCACACAGTATGTTGCCAAACTTTTGGATCTTTGGCATTCTGTGCAGGGAGTTTGAGGATTCTGGGGCTGATCGAGGTGACAGTAGCACACATGAGTTTCACTGGATATTGCTTTGACCAGTTTGTTGGGGAGGAAGGAGTCTGTTCTCTCACATCAGGAGTCTGTCCAGAGGCTGGGAGTGAGGAGGGGAGGTCCATTACTCTGAAGGAGAGGGGAAGGCAAGGGAATTCCTAACTGAGGGGGGACTTGTGTGGTATCTAGATAACATTATTCATCAGAATGGTGGCTGGGAGTCTGGATCAGAACTCTGAAGGGGAGCAGCAGCTTAGGGTCTCTATGTCCTGGGGCTTTTTTTTTTTTTTTTTTTTTTTATAACTAGCAGATGTTGGGTGCAAAATAGGCAGGCTCTAAATGGCTAAAAAAACCTGCTGACTTGGGCTAGGTTTAAAACAATTGAATGTGTAAAATTTGACTTTGGTAGCAGTGGGCTTTTGAGCTATCAGATTTCAGCCCACTGTGAAACAGAAACAATTAGGGGTGAATACACAAAGGCTATCTTTGTCCCATTTATATAACAATCTGATAGGTGAAAAATGGTATCTAAGTATAACTATGATTTATATTTTTCTTATTATTAGGGTATAGACTAAGCTGCTGTAACAAAGAGACCTAAAATACAATAGCTTAAATAAAATAGGAGTTAATTTCTCCCTCTCCTAACAGCCCTGAGCAAATGCTTGAGGGTTGCCAGGGCAGCTCTGCTCTTGAGATCATCCAGAGATTCACATTCCTTTTCTCATGCTAGAGAAGTCTCCTGAAGTGTGGTCCTCATTAGCAAAATTTAAACTGGCTCATGATACCACTTCTGTTGAAGAGGAAAGGAGAGTTTGAAGGCAACCAGCTTTCTTATAAAAATAGGATCTGAAAGCCCCATATGTAATTTCTATTTGTATTTCTCTGGCCAGAACTTAGTTACATGGCCACATCTAGCTGCAAGAAAGGTTGGGTAAACTTGGGGTTCAGTTACCAAAAGGAGACACAGAATGGGGACAGTTTGCAGTCTCTGCTGTACTAAGTGAGGTTGAGCATCTTTTCATATGTTTAAGATCTATTTCTATTTCATTTTCTATAAACTTTATCTTCTTTGCCCATTTTCTTTTGGATTGTTAGTCTTGTCCCATCAGTTTATAGATGTTTTTATGTATTAGAAAAATTTGCACTTTGTCTATGATATGCTGGATGCTTTTCTTGTCCATTAGACTTATATTTTACTCTTTGTTGGTTTTCAGTAATAATCAAAGTTACATGAAATAAAAATTTCTTTAAAGATCATATCTTTTCTCTCTTAAACAGATAACTCCAGCTATAACTAATTATGTAACTGACAAACTAGGGAAAAAGTTTGTAGAGCCTCCATCATTTGATTTGACAAAGAGTTACTTGGATTCAAATTGCACTATTCCTTTAATTTTTGTGTTGTCTCCAGGAGCAGATCCCATGGCCAGTAAGTGCATATTCTGTTAACACTTAAGAAATTATAAACAAATCATCTTGTTCAATATCTGTTTCTTAGTTGATTATAAATCAGTTAGTAAATCTGGTATTTATAAGGAAAGGTAACTAGGATTTTCCGCAGTTAAATACCTATACATTGAAACGTAAGGCATATTTTATAATTTTAGAGTAAACAGTGAAACCATTTTGTGTGTGTGTTCCTGTACTCTTAGGCTTGCTGAAATTTGCAAATGATAAAGCTATGTCTGGAAATAAATTTCAAGCTATTTCACTGGGGCAGGGACAAGGACCAATTGCAACAAAAATGATTAAAGCAGCAACAGAAGAAGGAACTTGGGTTTGCCTACAAAATTGTCACCTTGCTGTCTCCTGGATGCCCATTTTGGAAAAAATATGTGAAGATTTTACCCCTGAAGTCTGTAACTCATCCTTTAGGCTTTGGCTCACAAGTTATCCATCTCCCAAAGTATGTATATTTCCTATGGAATTTAGTACTTTTATTTGGTTATCTGTTACATTGCATATCTTAAATGCTTAACCTTGAAGATTTAAATATACTTCTGGAGTCCTCCCTTATACCACTAGTGTATGCATTTTTAGGACTTGAGTTGGTTATCTTGAGTAATACTCTGTTTATTTTGTCTTAGTTCCCAGTAACAATTTTACAGAATGGAGTAAAAATGACTAATGAACCTCCTACGGGTCTTCGGCTAAATCTCCTCCAGTCATATCTCACAGATCCAATTTCTGATCCTCAGTTTTTCAGTGGATGCGAGGGAAAGGAACTGGTAATATTCAACTTCTGGAACCTTTAAAATGTGTTTTTATAGTGAAAATATGAAAATATAAATACTTTATTTAATGTTAAACTTTAAGCATTTCCTAAGAAGACAGAAATTATACCCATCTTGTTCATCATTTTATTCCCGATAGTTTGTGTTCTGCTTCCCATGTAGAAGATAGTCGAATATTTATTGAATGAATGTATCTTAGTTTGTACAAAAGTCCAAAAGTGCGTTTTGTAAAGACGGTTAAGATACAAGAGTAGCAATCTATTTTCACATTATTTATTTATTCTTTCAACAGATATGTGTGTTAGGTACTAGCTAAAAGGCAGTGAGAATAAAATAGATCCCACCACCACCACAAAAAAAATCTGTCTTCATGAAACTTAAATTCTACTAATGATATTTTGACATATTAATAACACTCTTCAATGTATCCATATAAAACAGTTCTGCACACGGTATTGTGGACTTTAGGTGTCCCCATAAATAGCACTCCCTTTCCCTGCCCAAATTCTTACCAGTTAAGAAACAGGAAAAAGTATAAACATTATGGGAACCATTGCCCTAGGGTTTTTGTACCTGACTGGTTTGTAGACACATGTAAAACTCCTTTGTAAGTCTACCAGAAATAGCTGAGATGTCCTTTGACAAGGCTAATTTATGACCATTGGGCAAGCAATAATCTGAACTGTTATCATTTGGCTATTAAAAGTAAATATGATCTATATTGTCACAGGTAAACTAACATTTTTGGCTTTTGAATTATTTAGGAATGATAAGATATTAATTGTCTGTCAGGTTTATAGATAAGTTTCCTATACTCAGTTGTCTTCCCCTTAAGGGCAGGAATATATTTCTGTACCTCCATTCATCCATCCATCCATCCATTCATTCATTTGTTCAATAAATATTTCTTGAACTCTTACTAGTTGCGAGGTATCCTTCTAGGAACTGGTAATATGGCAATGAACATATAAACATTTTAATGATGGAAATCTGATCAGAATTTTTTCTTGTTGTATATTTTTATAAGGCATGGGAGAAGTTGCTATTTGGAGTTTGTTTTTTCCATGCCCTTGTGCAAGAGAGAAAGAAATTTGGTCCTCTTGGTTGGAATATCCCATATGGATTTAATGAATCAGACTTACGCATCAGTATTCGACAACTGCAGGTAAGGTTAGAAAGGAAGTAACCTAGATGGAGGATCATTGTGTACCAGGCCCTAGGCAAATCCCCCTTGCTTAGATTAACTTATTAGGTTCTCCCAATATCACTAATAGTTGGGAGATAGTAATAATAATTATAACTTTGGTTTATAAAGCATAATCTCCATCTGAATTTTTCTGTAGCAAATAATGGGAAACTTGATTCAAAACTGGCTTAAACCATAATGAACTTTTTTATCTCACGTAAAAAAGAGGTGTAAAGGAAGGAAAGACTCTGGAGTTGGTTGAATCAACAGAAGTATTGTCATCAAAGACCCTGTTTCCTTTTTTTTGCAGTGCTCTCTTCAGGGTTGGCTTTATATATGTCCTCATGATCCTTTTAGCCTCCACTCAGTCAAGTCTACAGTTTAGCTCTATCAGTCAACAATAACAGTAGAAAAGGAATTTATTGTAAAAATATTGGGTAGGTCACAGAATCACCAAGGTAGCTACAGAGCCAAGGGTCCTATCCGGAATCACACCATGTCTGGTAAGAGCAGTCCCTCTATCCTTATTAAATATTAGACACTACAGCCCTCATAGCTGCCACACGGGCTCTGATCTACTGCACACTCTCTGATGTCATCAGAAAGATTCTTTGCTGTACCTGCACATTTGCATACTAAACCCCAGCTCAGTCTAGGATGGCTGCATCTGAGCTTCCAAGCCCAGGTCACAAGCCTAGGCTTTAGCTGTAAGGGAGGCTAAGAAAGTGAGTGGTCAGCTTTTTCAGTTTCTGTAGACTCACAGTGTGAAACATGAGATACCTGAGATGGTTAGCAGCCCTCCTCCAAAGAAAAAGGGAATAAATGTCCACTATAAATTCGTAGTAACAGGCTTTGAACTAGTTATGTTACTTGCATGAATTCTAATCCTCACAGCAACCCTATAAGGTGGATATTATCTCTATTTTGGAAAAACCAAAGCTAAGAAGTAAATTTGCCTCAGAATTTGAGGTAGGATTTGAAGTCAGGACTGTCCAACTCTAACATTTTCCCCATTATTTCTGTCATGTTTTACCAATTATATATTAACACAACTAGACAACCACGGAATATTGTATTTTTCTGCTTCTTCGCTGTATAAGGGACTTTATGATTTAAGACATGGGGCTTCAAAACAACCCATGATAATTTTTCCAACTCCACTTTCATGTGTATAGATTGATATGATTGATTGATAGATATTTAAGGCCATCTTAAAATGGAAATGAAGTGAAAGACATTAAGGTTTTTCTCATTTCATTTTTCCTTTGTTCCAGTTATTTATAAATGAATATGATACAATCCCATTTGAAGCTATTTCTTACCTGACTGGAGAGTGTAACTATGGCGGAAGAGTGACAGATGACTGGGACAGACGTCTCCTCTTAACCATGCTGGCTGACTTTTATAATCTACACATAATTGAAAACTCTCATTATAAGTTCTCTCCCAGTGGAAACTATTTTGCACCTCCCAAAGGCACTTACAATGAGTACATAGAATTCATTAAGGTAACTGATGTTACTGAAAAAAGGGTTAGATTCAAGTGTGATTTTTCTAAAAAGCAAACAGTGAAAGATTCCCCATAATGTATAGGATTAGACAAGTATTGTGGTTCAATCAGCTTTCAGTGTATTTTGTTTCTAGTAATTACTGAAAATTGGGAAAGTTTGATTCCTCTGTTGTTGGATATTTAGTTGATTTTTAACCTTTTTTGGTCTGCATGTGTCTGCCTTATTAACATATCCAGTGAAAATGTGATGCTTGTTGAATCTGTTTTCTGGTAGAAACTTCCATTTACTCAGCACCCTGAGATATTTGGATTACATGAAAATGTTGATATCTCCAAAGATCTTCAACAAACGAAAATCCTCTTTGAGTCCTTGCTCCTCACCCAAGGAGGCTCCAAGCAGACAGGATCCTCAGGAAGTGCTGACCAGATTTTATTAGAAATTACCAAAGATATTCTCAAGAAGGTAAAGTTTAGCTTAAGATGTGTTACTTGTAATATAATATAAATCAAAATGGCACTGAAATGTTAATCTGCAAACTCCATTTAGCAGCATTATGACCTTGTGCGAGATACTTTGCCTTTCTGAACGTTGGTTTCCAAATCTGTAAAGTAGTGATAATAGTTGCAACTATATAAGGTTCTCGTGAACAAGGAGATCGTTAATTTAAAGTGGTTTGCATAATGCCTGGCAACTATTAAGTTCTTAGCAACTACAGTTGTGGAAGAACTACTGAATACATGGTTTATTATCATTTCTAAATAAAGACAGTGGACCTACTTTTTTTAAATGGAGGAAATGGTCTGAACTTGCCAGTTCAAGAAAAGAATGATTTTTAATTTATACCTTCAGAAGTGAGGAGGCACAGGGAGATAAGATTGACACTAAATTAGCTGCTACAGCTTTTTTTTTCACATACTACAGCCCAACATACTTAGCTCTCTTGGTAAAGTGGGATGAAAAAAGTTCTCACTTTTTTCTGTGTCTTACATTCAATATAGAACTACTATGAGGACTTTATGGTCCTAAGAACAGATCTTCACAACTCCCCTCCAGGATAAATACAGTAATTATCCACATATTTCAGTGTCAGTCACTCTGACAGAGCAGAACCTGACCCCTACTCCATCTGCCTTGACCCATGGGTGGCACCTACTCTACTCTCCCAGTTGGTCGCCTTGCCTTACACGACTCCTTAAGGAGAACCTACTGACCTGAAGCCTGGCTGTGGCCACTGGAGAAAAAAAGGGAACAACACTTCCTGCTACTCCTGGGTGAAAGCAAACTAGCCTCCTCCAACCTCTGCCCCTGGACTGCTGCTCTGCCATTTGCCTCTTCTCACCCCTGGCCCCTTCCTGCTTGTGATTTATCTCTTCGGGGAAAAGTTCTTGCCCTCCCAGAATGGTGGCTCTTATAAGATCCCTAACAGGAAGTTACCTGGCAGTGGCATATGAGACTTAATTGGGGTAGAATGCTTGTGCTGAGCTAAAGGTGCCTTGAGTGACACCACCTAGTGTGACTTCACAGAATTCTTTTGTACTACCCAGGGACCATTACCTGGAGACAGTCTGGGCAGCTCAGCTTTCTTAGTTTGGGACTTCCCTGATAGAGAAACGCCTTTGCCCCCTTAAGAGTGTGAATTCCAGTGTTTTGGGGCTTGATCATCAGCCCCAGAGTTCCCTTCATCACTTCTCCTCCAGCATCTCTGAGATACCTCGTTGAAATCAGACACTTTTCTCTCGCTGTACACTTGGAACCTTGCCACATTTACACATTAGTTATTTGATAGTGGCATAAGCAAAGCTTTTTGGAGCCAGATGATAATTTATTGGACATACATATAAAACAGTTATGAAGTGGTAAATCAGTTTTATTAATGAAAAATAAGATTCAATTTACAAAAGAAAATTACACAACTTTTCAGAAATGTATATCTTCTGTGAAGTGCTATATCCTGTAGTAAAGAGCATAGGCCTTAGTGTTAGATACCTGTGGAATTAAACAGACCACTTTCGGGCTCTGTACCCTTGGGCAGTCACTTAACCTCTCTGTACTTAAATGTTCTCATCTGTAAAATGGAGATAATAATAGCCACCTAAGTGTGTATGGTAAGGATTACATGAGATGTTAGGAAAGCAGTTAGCATAATGCTTGGCACATAATAATTGCCTAATGTTAGCTGTTACTGATATTATAGCTGAGTGAAACTGATTATTCATTCTGAGAATAATATATGATCTTCAAAATCTATTCTCTTAGCTACCAAATGATTTTGACATTGAATCAGCACTATTCAAGTATCCCGTGAGATATGAAGAGAGCATGAATACTGTGTTAGTACAAGAAATGGAAAGATTTAACAAGTAAGAAGCTCTATACCCAGTGATTCAGAAGGTTACCAACCAAAGTTGATAGAAAGATACACCGGTATTGAATTAAAATTTCAAGAAGAAAGTACTAAAACCTGCCATCTCATTGGAATTTTTCTCCTTTTTTAAAGTTGCCTAATCAATCTAAAGTTGCTCCAGAAGGGAGAGAATGTTTTATAATGTAAAAATGATGATGAAAAACAGGTCTGCTTTTACTGGTTAAAAAATATTCATTAATCATTTCTCACCCATCTGTTGCTCTTCTCTTCAGGAACTATAAAGATGGAATGAGCCTTATGTAGGCCTATGTGTAGTTCTATCTTTTGTCATTTTTCTACCATTGACACATATACACACCCCTCCTTTTCTTCCTGAGTCCAGTCTGGATTGATTAGGTACCTTAAAATAGCAAACAAATTATTTGCTTTGAATTTTTAAATTGAATTGTCTACCGTTCAATACTGGCTTAAGGAATGAAGAACTCTTTTGGTTATAAATTTTCTAGTGTTTCCAAGTTTATTTCGGTTTCCAGACATTGATGTTTTAAAATAAAACTTACTAAAACCCTATGATGCCTTAATTAATCAGTATTTCTGATGCAAAGACCATATGTATTTATGTATCATAGTATACTATCTGTCAGTTGCTTAGGCTTCTAACCTAAATCTCTCACTTCAGGTATATTTATGGTGTTCTTAGCAATTTGGGCCTAAGTGGGAAGCAAAGTATTTGCAAGCATATAAATGAATGTACACTTTATGTTTTAATGCAGAGTTTCCCAAGTTTCAGCCACTGCATAGTACCTTTATAACTTCTTCCATAGTTTCATGTCAGGAATAACATTATTTACCTGTTATTTTTCCTTAAATCATTCTCTGTTTAAATTACCTGGTCTTAAGCAGTAATATCCAGAAAGCAGCAATTTTGATATGTAAGTTACATTATTTTCTAGATTTAAAAATATGTATGTAATAATTAACATGAAAAATGTTCATCCAAGTATCACCTAAAATTACCTTACATTATTAAGTGGGAGTTGGCCACACTTTATGAAACACTTCCATAAAGCTGTGAATGGTATCCTGTATCTCTTCTTCTGGATAGACTATATGTTGATATTTACTATCCTATATATATGTGTGTGTATAAATGACACAATTTCTTTCCTTGCAGTTTAATTAAGACTATACGCAACACTCTACGGGACCTTGAAAAAGCTATTAAGGGCGTGGTTGTAATGGATTCTGCACTGGAGGCACTCTCTGGCAGTCTGCTTGTTGGAAAAGTTCCAGAAATATGGGCCCAACGATCATACCCAAGTCTTAAACCCCTAGGAAGTTACATCACAGATTTTCTAGCCCGGCTGAATTTTTTACAGGTTAAAATTTATATGTACTATATATGTGTAATATATATAAAATTTCTTTTCTTTTCTTTTTTTTTTTTTTTGGTTGACCGAAGAGATACCAGACATTGGCTGTAGTCACTTGAAAGTCTCTGAGTTGAATGAAATGGATTAGTGATTTCACTGTAATCTAACCAAAATTTTTGAATATTAAAAATCACACATTTCAAAGTACTAAGTAGAAAATTAAGTTTTATTTTCCCAAACCCAAGTAATATGTGACATTTATATTTTTGAAGATCTGTTTGTGGTTTCTGAAATAACTTGGTCTTGTGATTTTAATACTGGTGGTGAATCACAAAAAGAGGCTGAGGCTTGGATTTATCAATAATTGGCTATTATCTAGAAATCACTGCCTCTTCCCTCTTACCTTATAAAACCAGGGAAAAGATTTTAGGCACTTTGAAATCTCCGAACCCTTTACCCAACAAACCCACATATAAAGGATACACAAGGCAGCATACTGTTTTTCCTCCTCAACTCCTCGGCTTGCCCCATCCTATGGTGGATGGTTATGCGAGGGTGGGGCGAGCCCCCAAAATACATTTTGGAAGTTCACATAGGTATATGACCTTTCAGTGTTTATTTGCCTTTTTATTTTACAAAATCTCTATTTGTTTCACTATAGAAGCTATTCATAAAACAGCCGTACTTGTGCAGATGTGGGGAGAGAGACTTTCTCATACATTCCTTTTTAATTTTTGCCAATCTATAGGTCACCCATATCTGATTGTTTCAATTAGAGTTTCTTTGATTATTAATGAGTCTCTTTTTCTTTTGGTATGTGTGCTTGCCATTTGTATTTTCTCCTGTTAATTGCCCGTTCATCTCCTAGGCCCATTTTTCTTCAGACTATTTTGTTTGTTTTTATTTTTTTACACAATTTTAAAAGGTTAACTTTCCATTTACAGTTATTGCAAAATATCGGCTGTATTCCCCGTGTTGTGTAGTATATCCTTGAGCCTATCTTACACCCCATAGTTTGTGCCTCTCACTTTCCCACCCCTACCTTTCCCCTCCTCCTCCCCCTCACTGGTAGCCACTAGTTTGTTCTCTGTATCTGAGTCTGCTTCTTTTTTGTTATATTCACTAGTTTTTTTTGTATTTTTTAGATTCCACATATAAGTGATACCATACAGTATTTGTCTTTATCTCTCTGACTTATTTTACTTAGCATAATGCCCCCCAGGTCCATCCATGTTGCTTCAAATGGCAAAATTTCATTCTTTTTTATGGCCAAGTATTATTCCTGTGTGTGTGTGTGTGTGTGTGTTTGTGTGTGTGTGTGTGTGTGTGTGTGTGTGTGTATACCACATTTTCTTTATCCATTCATCTGTTTGTGGACATTTAGGTTACCTAAGTCATTGAGTGGGATTAAGTAATATAATAAATACCCAAATAATTTACATTTGCCATTTTGTAGAAGATTTAAATCTTTCAAATTTTATTTTATTCAGGTTAATGTTAAAATTAGTTTGAATTTTCCAAGAGTAACTATTAGGGATAAAAGGTAGGAGGGCCAAGGTGGGTTGTGTGTTTGGTGTCAGGAAAGAGAGCCCTGTGGTGGGAAGTGTGGGCAACATACACAAAAAGCAGAACCAGGAATGGTATGTCAGGTGATTCTTGCCTAAGTTGAAAAGTGAACATAATGCCTTTTGTTTTTCCTTTGTAGGACTGGTATAATTCAGGAAAACCTTGTGTGTTTTGGCTCTCAGGTTTCTTTTTCACCCAAGCCTTTTTAACTGGAGCTATGCAGAATTATGCCAGAAAATATACCATCCCTATTGATTTACTAGGATATGAATTTGAGGTACAGTAACACTTTAAACTCCGTATAATTTAAACTCCATATAATTACATCAAAGGCATGCATTTAAGCAAGGAGGATATGCATAATTCATATTTTATAGCCCATTATAAATAATTTGACTTCTTCCCATTCTTTGTGTTTCATGAAGAAAGTATACAATATTTATCTTGCTATCTCTGGGAGAGGACTTTTTATATAGCTCAATATTAAATTCAAATATCTAATGCTGCTCTTCTATTTTAGCAAAAACTAGTATGAGGTATAGTAAAATCAGATAAAATGCTTCAAAAAGAACTGTATTGTATAATTTACATTTACATTTTACTGAAAAAACTTACAGTTCAGGAAGCTATTATATAGAGGGGTTTCCCTGAATGTGTTCTGAAGATTTGGCTCATGCTTTCTTTATGAGACAAAGTTGTCTGGCGAGGAAATCATTACTAATGTGTGCCTCTCCCCTCAGGTTATTTCATCTGACACTTCTGAGAAAGCACCAGAAGATGGTGTTTATATCCATGGATTATATCTCGATGGAGCACGCTGGGACAGAGCAAGGTCAGTAGTTTCAAGTGCAAAGACCTCTTTGACTATGGCTGAATTATAGGTGAGGTAAACTGTCTGCTGCCTTTCCCCCACTGCCCAACCAAAGGCTTCTTCTAGGGAACACAAGTAATAAATAATATCAGAATTGTTGCTATAAATCATTACTCAGGCTGGGGCAATTAGTGAGCAATTTTAGGCTCCAAACAATTTTTAGTTAATATTTCAGTGGTCTTACTAGTAGAAAAATTAGTTGAAATTATTTTTCTTCTTCTGTTTTGTAACAGTTACCTTCTGTTTTGTGATGTGTAGGAACACCTCAGTTTTAAATAGTTTTCAGTTATAGTAAAGTTCCCATTCCTACTGGTGAATGAAAAATTTTTTCTTACTTTTTTTAAACACTTTTTATTGAGTTATAGTCATTTTACAATGTTGTGTCAAATTCCAATGTAGAGCACAATTTTTCAGTTATACGTGAACATACATATATTCATTGTCACATTATTTTCGCTGTGAGCTACCACAAGATCTTGTATATATTTCCCTGTGCTACTTTTTCTTGTTTTGATGATGTAATAAATAAATATTTAAAATAAATACTCAATTATTCCCTATTTTAAATCTATGGAGGTAAGAGAGAAAGGGAAAGACAATTTCCCTTGGAGCCCTGGTCTTTAACAATCCATTAATCTATTTCCAGAGTCAAGATTAGACTTTGCTCTCAAGAAAGGATTAAAGGCCAAGGAAGAGAAAATCGCTTAGGAAGGAGCAAGAAGGTGGTTCTATAGAGATAGGATAGAGATATGAGGAGACTTAGCATGCTTATAGTTCATTTGATTATTTCTATCTCTTTTCATTTTCATTATTCTACTGACGTGTCTTTTGACTTACTTTTCCTTATATATATATTCATCTTTTCCTTCCTTCTTTCCCTCCTTCTTGCAAGCAAACAAGCAAACAAACAAATAAACAATGTAGCATAAGGAAAATAAACCCCATTATCTAGTTAGATAGATCTGTTTGAATCATGACACTGGAACATAAGAGCTGTGTTACTGTGAGAAAAGTACTCAACCTCTCTGAGCCTCTACTCTTAACCTGTGGAATAGGAATGGGGACAAGACTATTTTGAGGGTTAAATGTGACAGCATAGTGTCTGCCCTCTTGGACAGGACTTTAAAAATGGCAGGAATTTATATTTGTCCACTGTTTGTATACATTGCCTTTCCATAATTTTCTTTTGTTTCTCTCAATTCTTCATTGCCTCTTCCTTGGTTTGGTTTTGTTTTTACATTTCTTTTCCTGCATATCTTTGGTCCTCTCTTATATTAAAAGCCAATATCTAAGTAGCAATTTCTAAGATGCAAATTTCATCCTATTTCTGATTAACATCTGTTAATTTCTCTTCACAGTGGATTGCTTGCTGAACAATACCCCAAACTTCTGTTTGACCTGATGCCCATCATATGGATAAAACCAAGTAAATATATTTCTAACAAATTTTGTAGAGTTTTAGGGAGGATAATGATAGGTATTTTTAACTGCTTCCCCAAATAAGTCTGTTCAAACCTATTAGGATGTTGTACAGTTATAGTAAATAGTGACTTTATGTTTACATTGGAAATATATTGTTCCCCTTTTTGTAGTGCATTGACATTACATTAGGAATATTCTGCCTCTTATCTCTCTTATCCCATGGGATGTAACATTTTCATTGCCCCTCCCCCACACTTCCAGGGCTTCCCATCAATATTTTGATTGTGAAGTGCCTTTGTACTTCTCAGAGACACAAATAGGCTTGACACAGTTTCCGGCTAGCAACTAGAGTTTTCTGGTTATAAGAAACTCCCCAGGCCTAGGAGCCAGCCTACGTGCCCAATATATAGATGTTGCAAGCCACATAGGGTAGAGGCCAATTTTTGCCCCCTTGGGAAACCTACATGCTCCTTCCCTCCTTTTGCAATCATCATTTCTCCACCTAGTCTGAATGACTGTTGCTTGTTCTTTTGTTTTCTCTTTCCTCTAATTTTTTCATTCTCAAATAACTATAAATGAAAACACTTAAAAATCACCCACAATCACCACCCAAACAATTAAGTATTTTTATTAAAGCAGTTCATTTATGATAAATGGCCTCTGTTTAGCAAGATTCCTAATGTCTCATATCTGACTTTTCAAGGATTGTGTATAGATTCTTTTTGTGAATAGATAAGAGTTGGTGTGTTTTTCTAAGTAATAACCTGCTGAAAACACATAGTAACTGCAGCTTCTTCTAATTTATGGGTTTCTTGTATTAGAGCTCCCAGCAGCTGCATTTCTCTTGTTGCATCTCCCCATTATTTATGCTGTATTTTATTCCTTCTTTACCTTCTCCTTCTCTCCCAAGTCCTCTTGAGTGTTTCCATGTCTGTTTAGTGGTCAGGTCTTTAAAATCAATTCCTGTCCTGTAGACCCAGAATCATGCGTTTTATGAAATCATTGCCTTGTTTCACAATAATAAATATATGCCAGATGTAAAAAACAACTACTTTAAAATGTTTAGATATCATAACCATGATCTTAGATTTAGTACTGGTCATTTTATTACAGGATAATTAATTGTTCTTTTAGTACCAGTGGCTGCTTTCCCTTTATCAAATGAATGCATTTCTTTTTTTTTTTTTCAAGCTGAAAAGTCTCAGATTGTGAAGTCGAATGCCTATTTCTGTCCCCTTTACAAGACAAGTGAACGTAAAGGCACTCTTTCCACCACAGGACATTCTACTAACTTTGTCATTGCAATGTTGTTAAAAACAGACCAACCCACTCAACACTGGATCAAACGTGGGGTTGCTTTGCTTTGTCAGTTGGATGACTAAATTGGACAAATTAAGAAAACATCTGAAAGAAGTAAAAAAAAAAAAAGTATTGTCTTCACTTATTTGAAAATATATATTATAAAACCAACTCTCACGATGCCATTCTTTTACGTGATCTTTATGAGTGGTCTTTGCATTGTTCTCCTCCCTGACGTACCCACTCTTGATTGAAATACAGCCTTCTAGGTGGACTCTCGAGATCACAGACATCTGTGGAAGAAAAACATGAAAAGACATTTTATTTGAAGCATATGAAAAATCTTTGAAACTTTTGTTTAGTTCCTTTTTTATTTTTAGTTTTGATATATATGTGAAAAATAGATTTGGGAAGACCAGCTGGATAAAATTTAACTAATATCAGAAATTATCTCATTCACAAGTGTTAAGTCATTTCATCAGCTTCAGTAATAATTTACTTTCCACTTACTTACCTGAAGTGATTATACACAAGCATTTCAAATACATCAATAAATAAATTGTAAATAAGGAAACTATTGAAACAATTTCAGAACTAACCCTTTCCTTCATATTTTTAAAACACTAGTTCCATTTCTCACAGTACCCCTGTGATGAGGAAAGGAATCTCAAAGCAGTGGAGTTGACGTGCAAAGGCAGCAAGACGACTGGAGGGCCTCCTGCAGATTTGAGGTGTTGGTGTGCTTCTCGGCATTTGCTTCATATTTAATTGGAAATGCCAAGTGGGCTCTTTGTTGTTTTTAATAGTTATTATTCTTATTATTTAGTATGAACTTATAATACTAGTGTATATTCATAATTTTTAAACATTTCAACAAAGCAAAATTATAGTCAAAGTTTTATTATCTTGTGTAGTTAATTCCTTCCTTAGGATTCCCTGGACATTTCAGGCTGTGACTTGTAACCCAAAGGAAATGTAGGTGTACAATCCCAGTGAATCACAGCCATTGGGACCGTCACTTCTGATAATTTAGTCAGAGCAAAATGTTTGGCCTCTCAGGTGGAAAATTGATTCTAGTTTAAAGTGGCTATGGGCATGAGTCCTAAGAGAATGAATTCACTTCACGAAGAGGGCCAACCCCCTGCAAAAGCATTTTATTCTGGAAATAAAATGTTTAATCCTTTAAATTTGATGAATATGCAGTGAAGAAAAGAGATCAGGTTTCCAAACAGAGCTAAACCACATGTAAAAAAACAAGGAGAATGTGCCAAACTGTCTTATGATGAAGTATTTATAGTAAAGCTATTAATGGAATGGTCACTGCAGGGGAGTGGAGATCCTAAATATAAACGAAAATTCTGATGTGCTAATCCGTAGCCGTGAAAACTTCAGTGCCGTGCTAAAGGATATAACAAAAGGTAAAAAGTCTTCGGTATGTGATCAAACCTATTGTATGTTAAAACTGAAATGTTCTTTGAAAACCATTGAGATATTGCCTAATAAAATATCTTGGCTTTTACTACCACTATTCCTGTTATATGTTATATTATGAGAGTACATTTATTCCTATAACATATTTATTTTTAGTATTTACTAGCTAAATAAAATGTTATTTTCAGCATAGTACTCACTGTGTGTAGGAAAGATGTTCTTTTGAGTGAGTGCTACAATCACTGAGAAAAACTCATAAGCCAAGTTTAAAATAGATCAATATGAACATTTTCATAGTTACAATGGCACTGACCTAAGTTTTGTGTGACAGGTTGTGTTTCCTGAATAAGCTTTAAGTAAATGGCTACTCATGGAAACTTTGATTTATGTTGAATCTGTGGCAGTTCAGAAAACTGTTTTGCATTTGAAAAATTTTTAATGAATGTATTGTTTTCTAAATGTTTGCATTTTTTCATTTATCAATCCTTTTAATTTTTTAGTTTTCCGATCTTCATTTATAATTTTAAGCAGTTGATAATCTGTTTTCACAACTGGGAAAATATTTTTAATTCATTTTGACTTCAGAGTAAATCTGTCTGCGTTTCACATGGATAATTACACCAGTGATGAAGATGTAGACAATGACTTTGACACCCAGCTAATCATTCAACAGAGTTTACAGGATATTCACAAGCCAGGAACTATACAGCAGGCACCTGATGATGAGAGGTAATGACATCTCACTGGCAAAGTAGTATAAGTATTCAACGGCTGAGACTTGTCCTAAGCACAACTCTAGTGTTATGACAAAAAACAGAAGAGAGGGTCAGAATCCAAGGAGCTGTCACTTAAATATCTATGAGACTTGATGCCTGCCCAGACAGGAGAAATTTCAAAATAATTCAGAATTTAAGTAGGCATTAAAGAAAATAGTTGGAGGTTAGTAGCAAATACTGGTGAGGAGATGCAGACTGGAAATCAGAAAGAAGAAATACATGAGGATATGAAGGGCTAGAGAACTCTAATGCATCTTGTCTTTGGGGAGATACAGAAATGCATAAATCCAACCCAGACGCAAAGTTATCTTAAACCTTAGTGGGGTGGTTGGGGTGGGGTAATGTCTTTAATCTAGTCAAGTCAAAAAGAGTAATTATTGTAAACTTAAACCCAGAAGATACTAACCCCTTCCGAAGGGTGTGGATTCAGAGTTCTAGTATGACAACACTAGGAGAGGCCTCCACGGATCCCTTGAGAATCACCCAGGATTTGGGCTATCTACAGCCAAGCACATCGAGTCAAATGCTGTCTGTGATCAGCGACTTCAGGTCTTTGAGTAGTTGCTGTTGTTTTTCAGGGGTAATAAAACCGTTTGCTTTTGATGGTGACCTCTGGAGGTAAAATGGGATAAACGTGTTTTAACCCCAAGAGATTTTATAATTAAATTTAGAGATGTTGAAGTATATCAAATCTACAGTATTTTTTTTTAAAGTAACAAACTCATGGAGTGATCACTGTGTGCAACACTATTTGAGCATTTCATAAATATTAACTCATTTAAATTCTAATTCTCATTACTTCTGTATGTGTTAAGAACTATTATCATCCCCATTTGGGGGGTGGTGTTCATCCTTGGTTAAATACTATTATTGCCTTTATCTTTTCTTACTGTTTTATATCAAATGCCTTCATTTTTCCTCGGTTTTGGAATTACATACATTTTCTTTCTCTATGCAGCTTTTTGAGCACTGACTATAAGAAGATAGTTGAAATAATAGAGACAGTTAAGTACTCTTTCCTATTCTCTCCCCTTCAACTTGTGCTAAGATGTGATGGTGACAACTGGCAGCATTTCCCCTTTAAGTTCAGGAAGCCTAGAAGCAGACTCTCCCAAATGCAGAGCACTGTGGGGTCCACAGCTGATTGTCAAGAGTCTGATGTGGCCTTTCCTGGGAGAAACTACTTCAGCACAACTTAGCAAAATCTCCTGGGCTCCTCGGTGGACAGAGCTGTTTTCCTGTATGTAACAGGATAATGGGTATTCACAGGCCTAGGTGGTATGAAATCCTAAATGAAGGGCCTTACTGCTTGTTTGTCCCATGCCATTGAAAAGAGTTCTGCTGTCTTATGCACCGACATTAATGGTGGAATTCAGAAGCAGCATGGGCTGCCTCATATATGTGCCAAACGTGAATATGTTCTCATTTGACTTGTCAATAGGTAAGGAAGATGCACTGTCACGCTTGACCAAGTACCGTTCTGCTTTTGATGAAGCAGACGAGATAGGCTGGCTTCCCCTGCATAAGGCTGCAGTGCAATTAAATAAGAACATTTTGGAAATAACCCTGAATGGTAAACTCCCTTTGCAACTCTTCTTGATGGTTCTGAGACAGACATTTAAAAGTTATTTCTGTATCTTAATCTGTGTGGTCTAATGTGTTTATTTCAGCTTCAAAACCCAGTGTGTGGGAGCAAACCACCCACAATGGTGAAACACCACTTTTTTTGGCTGTCAGCAAATGCCTCTTAGAAAATGTCGCTTTTCTTCTTCTCAATGGTTGCAGTCCAAATGTCAAGAATTTCGAAGGCAATTCTCCTCTTCTCACAGGTAAATTAACACTTTGGCTCTGGAGAACAATGTGTCGCTCTGAGTCTCCTCCAGGCCCACAGGTTTCAAAGGCAGCTTTTGTGCATGGTTGCAGCATGGTCACTCTGGTCCCAAATGATCACACATGGGTACTTGACCCCCAAGAAGCTGTATATAGGCTGGCCTGTGAGGTGGCCTGAGGCAAAGTCTCTGCCCAGTTGGGAGCTGATCATTCTACATGGTACGTCAGTTGAACCAGTTAACTCTGGTATAAGAAATACAGGACGGAAGCAGAGTAGGTCAGGTAAAGATGGCAGATTCAATACAAATGACTAATTTTGATCCCTCCCGAGTCTTCCGGATAATTACAGTTCGTTAAGTGTTTTAAGGGGGTAAGGTACAAAAGAAAGGGAAGAACAAGAGAGGAGGCAACAGGCAACATGATTTTTTAAAACTGGAAGAGTAGATGAATGAGTAGTAAGTGACAAGAAAGTCAAATCTTAAATTGGAGTGGGGACAGTCAAAAACCAGTACAGTTACATCAAAAGGCCTGGAAATTGTTGACTGTGGTTACCTCATGGAGCATAGATGATGGACAGGCAGCTAAAATAGGAGGATTGGTTAAAAACTATTGTGAAACAAGTAGTCAGATACCTAGATCACTTCTCCCAATCTACCCCACTGGCACAGACTCCTCCCCAACCCTCGCAGAAGTCTAGAGGTTTACTCTCTGAATAGTGTAAGCAGAGGCTCTCTGAACTGGGCATTGTTAGGCTAAGGCAGGAGTACTGGACTGAAAACACTGGAGGAATTAAGCAAACAGGCTAAGATCTCCCAGCTCTCCTCCTCCACCAGATTTCTAGAAAGCTGGCCCCTAGAACTTCGCCCTCCAAGAGGACGCTTCTCTGGAGAATTTGATTAGCTCATGAAGAAAGACCTAAAGTGGAATTAGGGGTTCCCCAACAAATGGCCCAGGCATATCACCCTACAGTTAAGACCACAGTCAATGTTTAGAATTTCCAGTCAGCTTTTAGTCTCCAGCTCTTAATCATGAGCAAGATATTCAAGGACTATCTGAGGAAAGTCTTCAACAGAAAGAGATGTGATAAGAGATAAGAAAGAGATAAGAGGAAACAGATTATTTAGGGAAAAGAAAATGTAGGGGGAAATTATCATTAATTTTCTCAGAGAAATTAATGAAAATATAACAGGATACTACCAAAAATTTTGAAAACTGGAACAACAACAACAACAAAAAACTCTTGAAAACTAAAAATACAATGTCAGGAAAAAAAACCTCAAATGCTGGGAGATAAAGTTGGGAAAGCTTTCAGAAGAACAAGATAAAAAGTGAAAAGTAAGAAAGAAGAAGAAATAAGAGAACTCGGATGACAAATGAAGAGGAGCAACACGTGAATAACAGGAACGGTAGAAAGAGGACAGATAAGTCGGAGGCAGTACACCATCAGTGAAGCCAGTCAAGAGAAGTATTTCCTAAAGCAAAGGATATGTGTCTCCAGAATGAAAGAGCACGGTAAATGCCAGCTCAACGAATTAAAAAAGACCCAACACCCTTGGCACTTTATATTTCTAGTCTTAGAGCAATTATAGCAGTTTCTATGGCTGTGCCATAGAATGGCACGTTATAAATGGTTATGAGCAGAATTCATACCGATTCAGTGTCCGGCCCCTAGCAAGATTCCTGAAACACAGTTGGTGCCAATAATTAGCGAATGGTTAGGGGGATGGATAAATTAAGATGCTTTAGAATCTTGAAGGACTAAAGATTACCATCCAAATGCGAATTAACAGAATAAGTGCAGAAAAGCCAGTGAGAGAATTTTGGTTAACAAAATATGAGGTTAAAAGTAATTTCCTAATCATTACAGTTTTTGTTTTTCTTCATTTAAAGCAGCTTTAAGCATCTCCAGGACTGTACTGGGTACTTAAATTTCCATTTTCTTGAGAACATAAAGATGATAAGTGAAAATTTCATGTTTATGTTTTTCAGCCACTTAAGCAGCCAGTAGACAATGAATAATTTGGTCATGGCTTCCAGGAAAGCAAATAGCCTACTGATGTAAAACACTATTAATATTATTTGCTATATGCCTCATTTTACAATCCGTTTCCTAGACACAAATTGCTGGCATGTGGCGGGTAGGTTGGAAGAGCTCTTTAAGAAGGGAAACTAGCTGCTCTGATACTCTAGCCTTATTTTTCTATTGAACATAATGTCCACCTCGCCTCTAATTTCCCAGCCGTTCTACATGACTCCTACAACACGGCCGCCTTGCTGATCAGCCATGGAGCAGACGTCAATCTGCGGTGTGCCAACGAGAGGACGGCCCTCCATGAAGCAGCCAAACTGGGCAGACGGGACATAGTGCAGCTACTGCTGGCTTCTGGGGCACACCCTGACCCACGGAGCTCCTACGGATTCACTCCTCTTGCTCTTGCTGCCCAAAGCGGACACACTGAAATCATGGAACTATTACTGAAGAAAGGCAAGATTTTCTGTACAGTCAGCACACTACTAAGGGGTAACACGACCCAAGCATTCTCCTCTTTATGGAGAACTTCAAAGTAATAGAAGTTAACATTTTATTTAAGTTTCATTTAATGTTAAAATTTATGTTTATATTAGCTACTGAAAAGCCTAAAATTGGATTGGTATTTCTCATTTGGTGTGAAGTAATTTCCCTAAAATTACTAGGATGCAGGTTACTCTTTTACTTATTGTTCCCTGACCATGCTAAGAGGATGGTTGCTTTTGGTTTAACTTTTTTTGTGTTGTTGCCCTAGATTCATATGATGAAAGACCCCACAACATCCCCTATATGTTGTTTCTGCTTAAGCTAAGTTAGGAGGCAATCCAGTCTGCTTTCAGATGAATTAAGTTGTTAGGAAATTCTTCCTGATTTCTTCCCCTTGAGTCCAGTTCTCCCCTCTAGTAATAACCAAAACTCTGAGAGAAGGGGATGGTTTTTTCACCAGAAGAGCTTTATTAGGTAGCACGGGGACACAGTTCAACAGGATTGTTAGCACTATCTAACATAAGTGTGTGATGAGATAGGTGAGCTTTTTCACGCTGGTCTGGAAATAAAACCACCTTCTATAAAATTCTTCCTTGTGGAAGTTTTAAGTTCTAAACAGATAACTTATAAAATTACTCTGAAAGCCAACCTACTTATAACTTAAGAGACTGCTTACATCATTTTTTCTCTCCACCTAGATTATAAGCTACTTGAGAGCAGGAAGTACATATTTCTTTGATTCCTAGTGCTTTGCTAAATAGCTGCACAATACTTGCTTTTTATGGTAGTGGTGATATATTTTTAAGAATGCTTAAGCGTTACAGTGGAAAAGATTCTTTGCATAACGTGACTCTTTCTCCTCCTAGGAGCTAATGCTCTTGGTCAGGCCTCTGATTCTTCTTCCATCTTACTTGAAGCTGCTAGTGGAGGAAATCCAGACTCTGTGACTCTCTTGCTAGAGTATGGAGCTGATGCCAACATCCCTAAGAATTCAGGCCACCTGCCCATTCACGTGGCAGCTGACAGAGGCCACTTACTGTAAGCTCAACTACATTATTGCAAATAATAGAAATAGTAACAACTATAAGGGGGTTTGGAGCAGTTTCTGGGAACTTTATATTCTTCATTTCTGATCCTACAACTCCAATACCCCTTTTAAAGATGAGAAACTCTTGACCAACTAGAAAATGATAAAGTCAGGCTTCCTCTGTAGCTACTGAAGAGACAAAACTATTTTATTATCGGGTCCTTTGGCAATATGGGGATCCTCAGGTCTCACTGACTGGGATAACTCTGAGTTTTATATCTAGACCTTAGAGCCATTTAACTTTATTTGGTATCTGAGCTTTTGCTTGCAGGAATTATGATGTTCTTTTGGTTGGGAGGAGGTATCTAGATACCACCTGATACTAATACCATCCAGTGCTAGCATAAAACAGTCATAAACTGATTAATGCTGCATCCTAACAAGAACTATTTCTTAATGCACTTTGAAATTCTTTCTCAGAGCCCTAAAGATTTTGGTTCCAGTTACGGATTTTGCTGCCATTAAGCGGAGTGGCATCAGTCCAGTTCACTGTGCAGCAGCAGGAGCACACCCCAAATGCCTGGAACTCCTCATCCAGGCTGGGTTTGATGTAAATTTCATGCTAGATCAGAGAATTCGCAAACACTATGATGACCACAGGAAGTCAGCTTTGTATTTTGCTGTATCAAATGGTGACATCTCTTCAGTTAAGCTGCTTCTGAATGCCGGAGCTCTGCCTAATCAAGACCCCGTTAACTGCCTCCAGATAGCCCTAAGGATGGGCAACTATGAGTTGATAAGTCTGCTGCTACGGCACGGGGCCAACGTCAATTATTTCTGCAGAGTCAACCCCTTACATTTCCCATCAGCACTGCAATACACACTGAAAGATGAAGTCATGCTCAGGATGCTGTTGAATTATGGGTATGACACAGAGCGATGCTTTGATTGTTCTCATGGAGACAAAGCTCATCCTTTACGTACTTTTGAAGGCTGGACATCTACAGTTATCAAAGATACTATGGTAAGTGCACAGTATTAGCTGTGTCACCCTACATAGTTATTATCAGTGGCCCTGAACTAGGGCAATAGATAAAACTCCATCCTCTCCAGAAGCTCAGGGTTGGAAACATTTTAATATGATAAATATTTGATAAAATAAATATGGTAGTCGAAAGATGTAAAAGATACAGAAACAGTTCAGAGGAAAAAGTGATTTAACTCTTGCCTATAGGGAGTTTCACAAATGAACAAGGTTTTGAAAAATGAATGCAGTCTTATATACGTTATGCCTTTTTCTTTGAATAAGTGAGTTATTTAGCTAAAATGCTTCTGGGTTCCTGACATCTGTACCCCTAGGGTTTTGGCTGTCTGTATTAGCATTAACATTTGATTGATGGTTTTCTTTGGTCACCTTTTTTTTTAACATTTTTTATTGATTTATAATCATTTTACAATGTTGTGTCAAATTCCAGTGTTCAGCACAATTTTTCAGTCATTCATGGATATATACACACTGTCACATTTTTTTCTGTGAGTTATCATAACATTTTGTGTATATTTCCCTGTGCTATACATCTTTGGTCACCTTTTGATGAAAAAATAATCACGATATAGTTGACCACTCCCTCCTTGAGGCGTTTTTCTCTTGGCTTTCATCATAATCCCTATCCACCATCCCAGGTACTCCTGCCCCCTAACTGATCAATCACTTCTATTTTCTCCAACTTGAGCTCTTCCCTTACTTTTCAAATAGCTGCCACCTTTCGTCTCCTTTCAAGTGTTACCTCCTCAGAGAGGCCCTTCCATTATCTAAGGTAGTTCCATTCCCTAATCATTCTCTTATAATGCTGTTCACTTCTTTTATAGTACTTGTCAGTTTCTGAAATTGTTAATATTTTGCTGATTATGTGTCTCCCCCACGAATACCTGAATGTAAGCTGTTGTTCACCACTTTCCTCAGCTTACACATCTGTGCTTAGCACACAGTAGATGCACTATAAATACTTGAATTCATATTACTGAAATCTGAATATAGAAATTAAATGATGGAGAAAGTACTTCAATTGGTACTTTCAGTACCAATTCTGAAAAGTGAAAGGCAAATATTATTTTAACAGTGCATATTACTTTTAGGTTGATTCATGTAGGACTTGACATTTTGGCATATTATCATCTTGTATTATTTCTTGACTTTTCATATACTGTTACTTTCCTCCTTACATAGGCACCTTGTCTAAGGACATGGAAATTACTTAAAGCCAGAAACTATCATATCCTGGGGGGAGCAGGTTATGAATGATAGAAAACCCAAAATAAGAGTGGCTTTAATAAAATGGCTTATTCCCCTCTTCTGTAAATAAAGGCCAGAGGAAACAGCCTTCTAATTGGACAGTTCCATGATTCACAGGAGAAACTCACACCCACATTCCAGCCAGCAGGAAGGCAGGCAGGAGGAAGCAGCACACACCTTGCACTTCTTTAAGGGCATTCTGGGAGTTGCTCACACTTCCATCTCATTGGCTAGAACTTACTCAAGTGGTCACACCTAGGTGCAAGTGAAGCTGGAAAGGTAATCTTTATTCCAGACAGCCATGTGGGCAATCAAAGGGGATAACAGGTATTATGTAACAATCTTTTTCACACCCTCATTATAGCTTACAAAGTTTGGAAGACATAGTAGTGAGTATTTTCCCAAATGTTAGAGCTAAGAAATGTTTTCTTGTTCAACATCTTAAGTTTATAACTGAGGAACTTGAGACCTTGGTTCCTAACTCTGAGCTTAGTGCTCTTTTGATTACTATATTAAACCAGAGATACTTAGTTTTCCATTTAATTTCACAATTCTGATCTTCTTCCTCAGTTCTGTGAAGTAATAACTCTGTCGTGGCTGCAGCATCTCTCTGGAAAGGTTGTTCGAGTGATGCTTGATTACGTTGATCAAGTTCGGATCTGTTCAAAGTTGAAAGCTGTGCTCCAAAAACAGGGACTCTGGTCAGAAATCCATTTTATCTTGAGTGAGTATCTTCTTTTCTTGAAGATTCTTACCAAAAAATACAAATTGAACTCTTGTAGACTTCTCTTCTCTTTGGTTAAAAGCTTGACCTAAAGAAACCAAGAAAAATACTATTCCTATCTAAAAAATGTTACTGTGTATAACTACACTTAATTTCTACTTACTTATTACCATTTCCCAATAGATAAAATCTATTAGGTAATTATTTATTATATAGGTAATACTTTTTTCCTACTATGGAACACCGTAGACGTAGGAATTAAAAACTATGAGATGGCAATAAAAACAGGGATGAGAAAAAGCTAAAATCTCAAGGTGGTAGAGGGTATTAAATGACCCTTCGAATCCGTTCTAGCACGTAGGTCAAATTAAACATTTCTTTCATCTAATTTCCCCACAGGTGGTGATCTTTCGTTTTTAGCCTGACCTTGAGGGGCAGGACAGGGGTTAATATACATGTAGATTTAAGAACCCTAGTTTTCACAGGCCAGACCCACAACTGATGCTTGTCTTTGGACTCTAACTTGACATGGCTCTGAAACCGTATCTACAAGATACGCAATAAGAAGTGAAAAGCTATTTCCCAATGAACTTTTCCATTTAGTAACAGCAAATAAAAATCTTGGTAGCTTAGGTATAAAATACATTTGCTAATATCACTAAGAAATGAAGCACTTCTTTCTTCTTTTGGATAATGTGACTATTTTTCATTTTAGCAAACCCTCGATCCCTGAAACATCTGTGCCGCCTAAAGATCCGGAAGTGCATGGGACGTTTACACTTGCGCTGCCCTGTCTTCATGTCATTTCTTCCACTGCCCAATCGTCTGAAAGCGTATGTCCTTTACAAAGAATATGATCTTTATGAACAAGGAATTTTCACGGAACCTCGTAATCAAACTATTCAGGATGAAAAGGTATAATTCTGCAGCTTTATTTCTTAAAATTTGACTTGTTACATGATTCATATTTCTCACTTTATCTAGCAACTAAGATCTCAATGCAGTCTATGTTCTTTAAAAAGTCACTCTGAACATAGTCTCTCAATAGATGCTAGCATTCTGAAAGGCAGCTTTATGAAAATAAAACCCAAACAGTAAAAATTTCAATTAACTGAAATATATCAGTTCTGTTATTGATCTTAATTAAATGTATGAATTCAACATTTCTACATGCTCAAAATTATATGCCACTCTGATAAATTCAAGATAATTCTTAACAGTAATTATTTTTATAGAGAAGTATATATATAAAATGTCTTACTGATTGCACTGAATAAAATACTGACCCCAGTACATGATCCTAGAAATCAGCTGCTGTGCAAAAGTCCCAAGGCTAGCTTAGTGTCTGTTTACTTGTAGAGTCCAGTACTAAGGTGAAGTAATTCAGTTAATTGAAATAGACCTTCAATTGTAATCTCATCATTAATGGGATATATGTGTTCCTTCTTTCCACAAAACTCTGGCTAAGGTTTACCATTTATTAATGTGATCACTGGAATAAAAACTAGAAGTGTTTTCAAATGGAAGATGGCTTATAATTTATTTACTGAACCTCACCCAGTACTGGACACACAGGAGGGGCTCGCTGATAGAGGCAGTTACAGGATGTTAGTTTAAATTTTCATTTCTGTGTAGTCTATGCTGCATTTAAGTACAGGTTTCTATATGGGAAAGTGAGGAAAGAAATTGAGGAGACATTCATTCAGCCACACCTGTGCCACTATATGACACATCAACAGAGAAACGAGAGGTGGGATGACCACAGGCCCAGTCAGTTACAGTCTTGATGTCTGTATTTTCAATCTTAGCATACTTTTTTTTTTTTTAGCATAATATAGTCCTTCTTAAGGAAACAGAAGTTATGTGATTTCTTTCTGATGTAGGGATTAATGGCTACATAGACTTTCAGTAAGCACAGACTTAAAATTACTCTTAATAGTTTTCACATAAAAAACATGCAAAACTAGCTGGCATGAACAGTTTTTATTTTTTTTAAATCAAATTGTGGTGTCTGTTTATAAGTGAGTGGTGGATTATATGTACGTCAATATACAAATATAGGATGTACATGCACTTAGATAAATTACAGAATGCTGAAGTTAATTTTATCCGCTCCCTGGACCGTCTACAATTGTATACATTTTATAAAATTCAAAACAAATTAAAACAAACTGCCAGTAGAAGATAAGAACCTGGTAAGTGTTGTAGGAAATAATAAAGAGCACATGGAATGAATATGCATTATTATTAAAACTATAGGCTCAGGTGTACACAACAGCCTGGCCCTTTAAATCACAGAAATTACTTTGAATAGGACCAAACATAGCAAGTATACACTATCTGTTAACATGTCTAGGGTAACTGAAAAGTCTCTAGGGTAATTACTGAAAAATCTCTTAATTTTTCTGGGGAAAAAAGTCACTAGTGATGAATTAGTATTACTTCTCAGTAACTGACTTTTCATTTTAGCTATTATGAAATTGCAGTGGGGTTAGATGTGTAATAACTGTCATAACAAACTAAGAAAGTCCAATTGTTTTATAAGCATCATTTGAAATTACTTGGAGAAATAATTCACAGTATATATCAAATATTTCATACAAAAAAGATTATACAAAAATCATGGACTTTTTATTATACATTAAAAATCTCCTAACAGCATATTTCCTGAAGCCTTGTCAGGAATACCAATTTTGACAAAATGAAAAAATAAGTTCTCCACTCCACATGTATACCACCATTACATAAAATTGAGTTCTTCAAATCCAATTTTAAAGGGAAATGTAGCATAATTTTTAATTGTATATGCATGATTAATACAGTATCAGTGAAATAAGAATTAACCAATTCACTTACATTACAAAATCACCAAATATACAAAGCGGTTCTGCACATTAGCTATTAACTTAATCCCCAGTTCTCTTATTAACCTAAGTAAATTACATATGAGTACAGCCACGAGAGATTAATTAAAAAGTATAATATAGTTCCAGTTTCAAATTTTTATGTATTACTAACTAATGTGGAAGAAAAAAACCTCATGAACGAAGAGTAAGCCAAACTTGCTAAAAATAAAAGCAAAGGATTGCTTGCTACAATCAGTCTGTTTGAATATTTAAAGTAGTTTGAGTGCTAGGACATTGTTATCAAAACCAATGTTAATAGTTTCACTTTATTAATTTGGTGGCAGGTTTTGCAAAACACAGGCTCTTAGGGTCAGTCAGTATGTATAATAAGATTGAAATCATAAATACTTGCAGTTCCTATATATAACTCAAAATTAACTCAGATGCCTTTACCGCATAAGATTATATGTTATGTAGGATGTTATGCACACCCTACTATCCTTTTTCCAAGCATAAAAGTACCATAAATTTACTACCCCTAGATTGTGGAGTCTGACAATTCTTCTGAAACTAAACACAAAGTAATCACTGTAGACATGGCAAAAACTCGACTGGCTTTGGAGGACTGTGTTCAAGGGAACAGTTTCAGTCCCTTGTTAGCAAGTTTTCTAAATTTTACAAGGGGGAAGGAATAGTTTCCCATCTACTGACTTCATTACCATGGTTACAAAAGTACTGCTGACACAGGCAGCAAGAGTGCCCAGCAGAATTAGGCAGACTTCATTTCTTTCTTTTTAAAGAATCAGTTTTGTTAATTTCTAAAAACCATTAAGTGTAGGTTTGAATCTGAGAAAGATATTCCAAAATTGAATTCAGTTACTACTAAAGCGTCCAAAAGCTAGACGGGATTTCAAAGGGTAACAAATACCAGCTTTAACGTTATGCAGAAATCCATGGGCGGCTTTCTTTAAACAAAAAGGAGTTTATTAAAGTTGATACCTAAATATCTGCAGGAATGGAGTAAATAGTTCATACAGTTCTACAGTAATGGAGCAGAAGTTGAATCTAAAATTGTTAAACCCGCACATGACTTCTATTTGGCATTGGAATGTGCTTTGGTCCTACCCGTGGATATGACTGTGTTATTATGGAAATTCCTATCAAAACATGACTTAAAAGGAACTACAAGTCTGTCCAGCCTCCCTAGGTCTGCCAGTACACTTAACTTTAGTCTACACTTTGACCCCGAGTACTTGCCAAGGGCAGCACTTCACTACTTCACAAAGCACCAACCAGCCCAGTAAAACTGCTCCTAATGCCGACTACCTTCCTTGCACGGTGGCTAAGAAGTTTCACCTGAACTAAGTAAGGTGACAGCTTAATAGTATGAACAAAAGACTTACGACACAGAAAGCTTACTAATTCTCAAAAACACCTTAAAAGTAGGACCTGCCATGACCAATTAAATGCTGACCAGAGAAAAAATTTCAATTTCTACAAAAGGGAATGATACACAAACTACTGTGAAAGTATTCCCTTTAGTAAGGACAAAACAAATTTTTTCAAAAAGTATTCCATAAATTTCTACTTTTTTACTCTATGTTTTGGTAACATAAGGCTTCAAAATAATGCTTAAGTAATTATTCCCATTTGGCACATGGCTAAAAAAAAATCATGATCCTAAGTATAATTATCTATCTCATTCCTGCAGAAAACTGTACATATTGTGTCAAACAGCAACACTATACTGTTGGGAACTAAAACAAATGCCATTTCTAATTCAGAACTAATAAGAAAAAAAGGTATATCAAATAACAAAAAACTTTTCCCTTGTAAAGTTAGTCTTAGTGGCTAATCTCTTAAATTTTAATGCATATGTAAAATATTTTATTCAATACATTTAACTTGTCCATATATATTTTTACATGTGAAACACAGGAACATAATTTCTATCAGTAATGTTAAAAATCCAAGTAAAGAAAAAAAATCAAGGTTTGACATAGAAGTAAGCAGTAAAGAAATGTCACTTTAACCTTGGCACCAGGCTAAAATCCTCCTGGGTTGACTCTCCTATACCAAGCACTCAATTTCTCTTCAATCTTTCGTGGAAATAGACCTTTTACTCATTGGAAAAGTATAACTATTTACAATAATTAGTGCAAATTATTCTATTCTCATATATTATTTGCCTTCATGGATATAAAGTGGTGATCAGTATTTTATAAAAACATGGAATTATGAAAATACTGTGGGTATCAGTCTGAAATTTAAAAGATTACATTTTTTAAACTAAACTCTGGGAATATCTACTTTAAGCAGGAAACATAATTGTTACAGAACGTCTTTCGAAATGCTGCTTGATCTTCAATAAAAATTATTTCACGCAATGCAGAAAATACAATGTATTTATCCTGTAACAATATCTTTACATGTTAAGTGCTAGTCTAAAACGTATTTGAACAACAAAAAATCCCTTTTAATAAATTCCAAAATCTTATTTTAACCATTACTGCTCTGCAGCAATAATTCAAGTCCCAACCTGAGAACTAAAAACGTAATAAAATGCCAAGGGCTGTATCCATCTTGAACGGAAGACACTTAAGCTTCTCTCCCACTGGCATCAGGTGTAGTACATCAGAGAAGGGTGAGCAATCAAGGAAGTACCCTGAAATCAACAGTACCACCTGCCACAACTTGAAACCTTAAAAGTCTAAAATCTCTGTTCTAATTATTGTGTAAAAGTTCTATTGCACATTTTATATTGTTAAAATACTTGCAAACTTGTATAATTCTCTGTATAAGGATTTTGAACCTATTCAGTCAAAAAGCTTCCTCAATGCCAGCAAAATGTTCCTAATGAAAGAGAGGGAGCATATCCATGACTATCTGAAGCTGAAGATTAAATGATCTCTTATGGTCCTAGACAATTACAATGCAAGGTAACAAGTTCACAATTTGAAGGAAAAAAAGGCTTGAGCAACTGTAATTCCTAAGGTTTCTTTCAGACATGTGGAATTTGAATTTACTGCATAGTATATTACTTTTAAGGAAAAAAAAATCAATGCAAACCTAAGTTATCAAGGTCAATCTTAGTTTAAAAAATGAAGTTAAAACTACCAATCAAATATAAACTTTAGTCTCCTCCTTAATATTTCAACATCGCTGTTACCTTGTGCCATTTTCATCACAGAAACTGTCAGTAAATTCCAAAGGGGTAAATATCAACCAAAAAAGCAGGGATAAGTTTATGCTTCTGACTCTCTCTTCTTTCCTTCTTCTCCCAAATCACTCTCTTCTGACTGGCTACTGCTAAGGACAACAAACTGCCCCTCACTACTGGCTTGGTTTGGTCTACTGGAAGCAGCTATCAACCGACTTTGTTCTTCTAAGTCCTAGTGGAAAAAAAAAAAGAAATTTAAAATTAATTGTAATCAAATGGAAAACTATGCAGTTAAAATATACAATTGAGATCCACTTCAGTCCTTCTGTCATAAATATGTATGCATAATCTGGCAACTGACTGAAAAGAAAGGCTACACACAACCAATGGAACACCAAAGTGAATTCTGATGACATTCTAGAAATCCTATAAAAGCCATCATTTCCCTCCTCTCCATTTTTATGGCTAATAACTGACATTCAGGCCATCATATCTCACTCGAAACTATAGTAAAAGGCTCATAATAATCACTCCACATTCCCTCTCTCTCCCCTTTCCAGCCCTTTTCTCCATCTTTGTCCAATTTATCTTGTCTTCCTTCAGCCTAACCTATCACGTAAGCCTTGGCTTCAGTGTCATCTTTGTCACTTCCCTCTCCTTTTGTCCCTACATCCAATCCATTGCCAATTCTTACTGGTCTGTTCTCCTTAAGTATCCCCCAGTTATCTCCTCTTTTCCATTGCTACTACCACTGTCACAACCCATAACTGGCTCTTAAAATCTCATGGATCACCTATTTAATGCATTTTCCAGATTTTGCTCTGAAATTTGTCTACCTTAAAATTATCTTGTTGGATGGACAATGATTTAACACTCTTGGTAACATCTTATACACACACACACACACACACACACACACACACATATTATTAAGGCCAGTATGGCTTTCAATAATGGGAGTTAAGCATGTGTGTGTATGTATATATATCTCCTCTTAAGAGACCTGCTTTGACAGACAACCTTCCAAACTTCACTGTAATGTGGAAATATGAAAGTTGTAGTATGTTTGCTAAACAGCAAGTCACACTACATGTCAATATAACTATAATGTAAACATCACATCAAAAGACAGACATCACCCTTTTCTGCTATGAATCATCTGTGAAGTGGCTGAGCAAGCAGAATTTTCATTTGAAAATTCCAACCTGAAAGTACCAGTGCTGAATTAAGGAAACTTCATAAACATCACATCTAGATAGAGAAGATCTAGACATTAGGACTGCATACCTTTTCAATTTGTTTTTGTTTACTGAGTTCTTTCTGTTGCTTCTCTTTTACTCTCTCTATTTCTTTTTGTTTTTCTGATGCCCTACGATCCTGAAGAACAGATGAATACAACTAATGAATTAAATATGAAATAACTTTAAATTTTAGACTTTTCAATTAATATTACATTTGTAACCTTTTCAAATTATTATCTGCATTTATACAAGAAAGCACACCAAAAATTTATATTCTAACATTAATTTATCCAAGTTCTAAATGCTATATATATATATATATATCAGCAATAGCATTTATTGCTAATCTTGCATTGCAAAATCATTTTTATTTACTTACTAATATGAAAGATCTTAAATTCCTTAACATTCTTGGATAAATAAGTGTCTTGAATTCTTACCAGTTCCGCATGCAAAGCTATCTGTTTTGCCAGTCCAACAGAATCACAAATCTAAAAGGGGAAAAAGTAAGAAAAACTCAGGCAGTTCTTACAACAAAGTAGTAATTTCAAGTATCCAAATGGCTGATGTAACTAGTTTTATAATTCATTATAATACACTGCTTCAAACAAAAGCTGATTTAAGAATGTCCCAGCCCCCAAACCAAGGCTTTGTATATTTTCTTCAGTGTCTATGAGCTCCCACTGCTGGCTCTCACCTCTTTCAAGTACCCACTTCCTATTATCTCAAATTCATTAGTGAGATAGTAGGATTGTGAGGAATGAAGCAAGAAGTGCTTGCTGTTGCTCTAAGCTGAAGACATTTGGAAATGGCTGATTATGGGAAGATTCTGCATTCCCAGGATAAGCTAATGAAGCCAGAAGACTGCACCAGCTATCAATGGCCAGGAAGATACAGGTCTGTAGAGTCGGAAGGCCCAACCCATCAGCTCAGCTCTCTTCAGAGCAACACGCTTTGGTCAAGAAACTCAGTTGGACTAAGCAAAGTTTGGGAGTTTTCCCCAGAAATCTTAGTAAAAAATTTGCCTATGATACGTATTTCACAACAGAAACACATTTTGAAAAGCCATGTACCTTTTCACCTTCATTGTTTGATTCAAATATATAGCAGACTGATGACAGGTTACTTTCACTTCTCCCCCCTGATGTCCGAAGAACAAATCCAAAAAGCCTCTTATTTTCCTGGTGTGTAGCATACAAAACTACACTGGGTAAGGGAAACTGCCACAGAAAACATCAGAAGCAAGCATCAGAAGTAACTCATGTACTAAGTAATTAAGTACCATAAACAGAACATTAGAGCCAATTGTTTTTCTTAACAGAATGATAATCCAAAAACAATGTCATATTTGGTTTGGATTACCAACTATATTATTAAATGATTAAACAGAAGCACACACTTGTAGCTATTTCAAAACAGATCACTATAAAATCAATCATGCTGGCCTTTTAATTCCTTAATTTAATTGTTAGTATCTTCAGTGCATTATACATGCTCCCTAGCTAAGTTATCACACCAGACTGCACTGTTTCTTTAAGTTACAGGGTAAGTTCAATTATAACATTTTTAGAGAGGTGGCCATAGACTCAATTATAACAGCCTAAAAACCAGACATAATTCATACTACCATATCTGAACATACAGAATCAGGATTATAATTAAGATGTGTACATGTACAAAGAGACTTAAAATTAAACATAGAACTCACCGTGAGCCTTGTAACTTGTGTCTGTGGATCAATTAACCTGTAATAATAATTAAAAATTGGGGAAACATTTTAATTACCTTAAGATTATGTAAAACATTTTTTCCTACAGTTTTCTGAGGGACAGATTATTACTTACTTTAAACAATCACAAGTGACCAATAAATGTGATTCTGTCATACGAAAGATGTTATGGATGGCCCGGGCAGCTAATATTTGGCGCATTGTTTCATAAACAACATCTGGATTGTCATCTGATTTCACTTCCATAGAACCAAGGAATCGGACAATAAATAACTGATGAAGAATAGAATCTAAAACAGAAGATGCATTATGTAGTTTTAAATTCCACGTTTCTTTTCCTACAGAATAAAATACACTGCCTTCTTTTAGATTTTCCAATGAAAACTTTAACCTAGTAGAAGTATTTAAAAACAACTCTAACTGCAGTGTTCAAGTTGTAGAAAAATTAAGATCTCAAATTCAAATAGCAAAAGGTTATGCTTCAACAACTGGTGGTTCTGAGTAAAAAGAATTCCTGTTACTATTCTTACAGCTTTTCTGTAAGTTTGAAATTATATCAAAATAAATAGCTACTGGAAAAACAAAAAAAAAGTCATGCTCCAGTACCAGAAGAAAACAGCAGCTGTTAGGAAAAGCTCAAAGGATATCTTATACACTGAGAATTTGATTATGAGGTTAAAGTATAACATTCTATAATTTTGTGTGGATAATGAAATCTTAAGTCTGATTAAGGTGTTGCTTTAAGTGTACTATGAGTAAAAAGAGAAAAATGCAGTAAAGATACCATTAAAACAGCGGATAGCAGAATAAATGTAAACAACGAATTCTTCACAGTTTACTGCTCTTGAGAATTTCTAAAATATAAGACTACACTTCTGTTTTACCTTCAGTTTCAGATTTTGTACCTCCTTCAGATTCTCCAAATGGATTTGTACGCCTGAAAAGTATTTTAAAAAATATGAAGCAGTGGTCAGCTACCATGAGCCACATGGAAAGAATCTCAATCACTAAACCCAGAGTTAAAAACTATAAGTCACAAAACCTTGTACATACATTTTTTAAAAGCTCTAAAATACCCCTTCCTGTTAAGGAATACTACCTATGACCAACTTACTTGTGGTAAAGGCCCCTGACCTCACACGAAGTTAATAGGCTGAACTCAAAGTTGCTACATTTTAGAAGATGCAGATGGAGGAGGATATAGCTCAGTGGTAGAGTACGCGCTTAGCATGATCGAGGTCCTGGGTTCAATCCCCAAAACCGCCATTAAAATAAATAAATAAAGCTAACTACTCCCCCTCCCCCTGCCAAAAATAAATAAATAAATAAATAAAAATAGAAGATGCGGATGGATTGGATGTTTAGCCACACACACACACACAAATCAACATCATAATAAACCATGTTGCAAAAATTCTTGAATTTAAATAAACTAGGACAGAATAACGGCTGATTTAGCTTCAATTTTAACTACTTGAGAAAAATACAAAGGGTTTCCTGGGATTGTGAAAAATCTTTCCTTAGGTTCTCTAAGTATGTGTCACAAGTTAACTATGATAATGTGAACATTTCCTAGTTTTAAACCTGAGTTTCTCAAAGCACACATAACAGAATACAGGAAGAAAGGCCACCCATAGATGGAAGCTCCCTCTCTCCTTAGTGTGCTTGGCTTTTGGCACACCCACAGTGAAGGAAAACAAGTACAATTCAAAGTGGGTTTTGTAGGCAGAGAGCTAAGTGATTCTAAATAACACTGGTTTTAAAATAACATGATCCCCCTAAAACATGCCTGACCTATTGTATCAAATTCTAAGTATATTTCTGTGATCAAATGTAAAGTGCCTTTTCTTGGTCACAGCCATGTGTATCCAAATTACTACCTTATCAATTTATTAGGTGTTCAACCTACTTAATAAATGTTTTGCCTAAAGTTACATTTCCTTCATCCACAAAGAAAAATTTTAATTGCTTTGACAAAGATTTCTCATTATATAAACAAAAGGTGATTAATAATTTATAGTATGATATTTTAGTACCTTCCTGGAAATTTCTTATTCTGACATAGGATAATATTTTCTAATAAACCAATAGCACATGTATTACTCTCAAGAATTTTTAAAATACTGTCATGACCTAAAGATAGGACTATCAACTTTCTTTAGTAAAATACCTTAGAAGTAGATCTAATAAGCAATTCAGAATTAAATATTTTTAAAACCAAATTATCTTAACTGATTTAACTGAGGCAGAAAACAAAGAGAGAACCTACATGGTTCTACTCCAACTATCAAAATTATGTTAGGTAGTTAAAAGAAAGTAAAACATAGCTGATACACAAGATACAGAGAGAAGACTCTCAACTGAAGAAACAGAACCGTAAGCCTTACAGAGCACAGACCAGAATTTCTATGATGCTACCACCCACCTGCCTCCCTGGCCAAAGGCCTTTGCCTGGCCAGACTGATCTTCACACACGGGAGAAATGATGTCAAACTGTATTGGAGTGTCTGGAGCAACCAGAGAATCTAGAGAGAGGGCAGCCAAATTTGTGGACTCAGATCCTAGGGATCCTGAACTGCTGGTTCGAGCTGTTGGCGGCCGAGATGGTCTAAGCAGAAGAAAACAAAAAGGCATTGCATTTAATTTTCTCTTTTGGAAACTGAACACCATCTATGAGAAAATAAAATACAATTTTATAAGTCAGTAAAGAGAGTAAGTTTCAATATACACAATCCCAAATCATAGCTACTTAATCAAAAGACTTCTTTCTTTCCAATTACTAAACTCAGAAACATAAATCACTTCAACCTAGAGATAAACACTAGGGAAATTTGGCATCTTTATTTAGCACTCTGGCTGGTAAATTTACCACTCTGAAGACACATTTTCTCGAACTATTTCATACTAATGTAAGTAGCACTGCTAAAATCAAAATGTTCACTAACACTTTCAATAGCCCATATAATTCTTTAAATAACCCCCAGTCTGGTAACTCACCCTGCTGGCCGCAGGCTCTCGTGCCTCTGCTGGAAAGATGGGGAAGGAGTGACAGCTTCCAAAGCTGACTGATTTACTCGCGCAGCAATTTCCTATTTTTTTTTTCAAAAGGACTAATTAGTAAAGCAAGAAAACCAAAAGTTTAAATATAACTGTCTGAATTATCAGAATGTTCTTGAGTCACACTTAAAATGCAAACAAGTGACTAAAGTAGTTCTACATTGTCCTGTCTTAATATTAAGATACATAATTAACTTCACAATATTATACTTGAAGTTTCCTCTTACTTCCTGTAAATCTAGGAGGAAAATCTGATTTTCTTCTACTAATATACATAATAGGAAATATTTTTTCTTTAAATTTTTCGCTGCCAGATTTTTTGGATTACAGGGTGTACTGCTAGCACCTAGTACAGTGCCTAGCATATGGGGACTCTAAATTTTCCAAATAAAGAAATTTAAAAGGGGTAGGCAATAGGCACAAAATATTGAAGTATTATATATGATGCTGATGTTTTCATAATTTTCCAGAATATATTTATGCTCAGAAATATCTATATATTTATTAATTGATAAAGTTATCATGGATATTTTCAGGCCAAATTTGAAAAAAGCTTTCCATAAGCAATATTTTAAAACATTGTTTTATTTAAAACACTAGCTAAGTAAAATAGTATTTACATTAGAAAAAATAATCACAAAACATTCTTTGTACTTCTATGTCTTATAGTTAGCAAAAGTATGAGACAATAGCACAAATTAATCAAAATTTCTTCTCTCATTAATATAGATAAAATAGTTCTGGACAATGAGGAAAATACTAAAACTTAGACTTCTGATAATTGGTAGGAAGCATAATAAGCCTGAATTATTCAAATCCAAACACTGTATTCTCCATGTATTCTCTAGGTATTAACAAGTCATCTAACTTGCATTTTACTTTTTGCTGTTTCCAAATGACATAACAGGAAGGAAAAGCTAGACTGGCAGGAGATCAAGTTACTAAAAGCAAAAGACTCCTCCACTGATTTTCTTAGATGAAATTCCTAAGATTATAAAACTAAAAGAAATTACTAATTTTTGGAGGTGATGAGATTTTGTTTCTTTGATTCAAAACGTTTCCCTAGGCATCTAAATCATACATGTCTTGGCTGATACCTCTAAACCGTTATAACAACAGAACTCTTCTTTTCCAAATTATTCTTCTCTTCATCCAGGCTTAAAACCTAGAAGTCATCTTTAATTTGTCTCCATCCTTTGCATCAGTCAGTTTCTTCATCCTTTACATCAGTCAGTCAGTTACTAACTCTAGTGCAGTCAATTTCTTTTTACCTGTTTCAATGACTCACTCTTCTCTCTTCCCTCAGGTTACCACCCTTTTCAGACCCTCAGTTCATGCCTGAACTATGATAATGGCCTCCTACATGTACCCAGACACTCCTTTCTAATCAACCTACATCAACAACAGTTAGAAGGATGAGGGCTTCCTAGAGAAAATAGCCCTGCTCTGCCTCAACTGAAATCATCAGCCTGCACCATCAACCCTGAACAGCCCTGGGAGGCAGCCGGGTTCACAACCTAGCTGGACTCATCAAGACTGGCAGAGGTCAAATGGCTCCTTTCTTAAACCAAGTCTTCCCCCAACTATACTGCAGTATGGGCCCACTTGATTCCTTCCAGAGTTCTCTGCACCCCTGGGTTCTGTCTGTATGTTTGGACTGCATCTACAGCTGTGCCTACATGGCTGAGCTCATCTGATCTGATACTCTTGCTACTACTCAAAGCGTAACTGGCAAAACTTGAAGTTCAGGCTGCCACACCCCAGACCTACTGAAACATAATATGCATTTTACCAAGATCTGCAGGTGATCTGTATGTACCTTTCAGTTCTACTATTCTCCAGCAAGAACCTTCAATTCTAATTACACAACTTGTTTCATAAACCCATCATTTCCGCATCTGTGCTTTTGTTTTTATTCTCTTATCTGCAACGTCTTATCTTTTCCTCAAAATATGGACAAATCCTACCCAGCTCAGGTTTCTACCGTCTCCACAGAGTTTTCTCTAAAACTGAAGTCCATACTGATTTTAATGTTCTCGAATCTTTAGCTTTTAGTCACCACCATACACTTTCAATTACATGCTGATTTATATGACATGTTAAAGTTTTAGTTTGTCTTCCCACACACATGGGCTCCAGGAGGGCTGAGGCCATGGCTTATTTTTCTTCTGTATCCCCTTAGTCCATGGTGCTCAACACAGTGCTAAATACAAGGTCAATGCTCAGTAAATATTTGTTGGTTGACTAATTTCAGCACCTTTTGAAATAATTTACTGTTCTAGGAAGACCAGATACTCATTCTATACATGATATATTAAAGCTACCCATTCAAGGGCAAATTAAAAGATTACAGAACTTGAGAAAATACAATAATTAATAAAAGCCATATAAGCCACAGAATTATTCAATTTTGCCAGATCTGGATACCATAAAATAAAAATATTACCTCTGGGTTTTCACTTAAATATATTTGTTTAGATATGTTATTTATTGTACAGATCCACTGTAAGGGGAAAAAACAGAAATATGATTAATACTTTTTCTACAATGCTTCTCTTCTAAAACAATGTTCAATATTTAACTGACACAGGAGTTTCATTAGAAGTAACATACTTTCTTGTAAATACCTTCCTATCTACATAAGATGTATATAATATTTGAGTGTATTACAGAGCACTGAACATATTATTTTTAAATCCCAATTTCATACAAGGAAATAAGAATATTGCTATCATGTTAAATTATAATTTAATAGTCTATATTTATCTTTTTATATCACATCCCCCTTTAATCCCCACCAAATAAGACAGTCTGGACTCAGATACCATGATTAACACTGATGTAAAAAAAAGTTAAGAGCTAAATATATTCCTTGTGAATGCATTTTACATACTTCCCTTTCAGGTTTATAAATAACAGAGAAAACACTCTCTGCCCCACATCTTTTGCTTCACTCTCAAGGATGCCAGTGCGTGAAGCGTCTCACAAAACTAACTTAATACTCTGGTAAACTCTGCAAAGAGCAGACATACGTCTCTGTTCTTCAGAGACCAAAAGCAAGTTTTAATACCTACCCTTTTTAATAAGAAGTACATAAAAGTTGATCTCTACATAATTTCTAACCTTGTCTTTTACCAACACAATTATAACACCAGATAAAATGGCTCAAAACCAACCTATAGTACATTTTCATTGAAGATTTCTCAAGACAAAGTTTTTGAAGTGTCAGTTCTTGGTAGTAACTTACCTTCCATACTTGGTGTACTAGAAGTAAAAATGGAGCCAAGAATAAAAGACTCACAAGCAAGAAAAGACACTCCCAAATTTTTGTTTTCCTGTCTTTCATTTCCCTGAGGTTTTAAGCTTTAATTGCTTCCTGCCATGCTACACCTGCTGCCACTGTGCTCTTAATGCAGCAAATACTGTCTCAGAGATTTGGTAAGAGAAGGGAATGAACTGAACTCTCGCCTCATGATACTAACAGCCTGCCAGAAAGCAACCGTCATAAGGTCATTTTGGAATTTGAGCTCTTAAAAAGACAGCGAGAGATGATCTCTAAGTTCTCTCCTTACAGGTCCAGTTATAAAATTCTGTGTGTAACTTAAGAATGCTGCTTGAGAACAACATATTTTTATGAAAAAAATTTTTTAATTAAATAGGATTTTCCAAATTTCTATAATGAACACATCAATATGTGCTTTGTCATCAGAAAAATATCTTAAGATGATGCTAAAGAAATTAAGTAGGTAAAATTTTACCTCTTCATGGTCCTTTTTACTCTCTGCTTGCAAAATTGAAGATCTGAAGAAAAAAAAAGATGACATTTAACCAAGTCAAAAAGGAAAATCCAACTTTTTTCTAAAGTGCTTTTAACATGAGGTAAGAAATTTTTTATCTTTAAAGGTACACATAAAACCAATCAGTATCAAAACAAACAAAAAACCCTAAACACACAACCAACCAGTATCTTAGGGAAAGGAGACTACCAAAGGCATAAGGACTCAGATTTTAACAACTCTTGATTTTGTCTATCTATGCCAAGATGTACCAAAAAAGAAATATGCTGGTTTTCAGAGACAGCCTGTAACAAAGGTACACTGCAACTAAGACAATACGTTTCAACTTTCTGACACTTCATATATACTTCACACATAAATCAGTGGTCCTAATATAAAACACTAGTTTTACTTCATTACTTATTATTTGTCCTTGAATACAGTTTAAAAATTTTCAAATATATTATCATTAACATAGGGATAATTTTTCTTGATGTTAATATTTTAAACTTAGAAAATTTTTCACTGATTTTGAATCATACCAGGAATGTGAAATGGGAAATTATGTTAAGCATTAGCAAAAAACTGAAAATACAAAAATGCAAGTATGTGCAGTAACATTAACCATTTGGTAATTTTGACAAATAAACACAGGCTCTTCCAGTGTGATAAATGACACACACTAATTGACATTCATTATGTGTTTATATTTGGAAGATGAACTACACATTTTGATAAAACATAATGGGCCATGACATCTTAATGTACATAAATTTAGGGGGGAAATGACTTTCAGGGAACCTGGAAGCTGCTTCTGAACAGTAAGAAAGACCCAAACAATATTTTAATTAAACAGGAAAACTGCAGGTAACTTAAACGTAGGAAAAATTTTAAATTATGGCGTACATCCTTAGGGAATTATAATGTAACCATTATAAAAAGCTTTTAATATGTGGATACAGACCCAAATGATATATACAGTATTTCCTTAACTATTTAAGAAATGTGCTAAGAATAAAAAATAAAAACTGTAAGGCAACTGACCATAAAGTTCATTGTTGCTTCTGGTTAGTCAGATTATAGTTTTTTTTTCACACTCCATTTTACAATTTTATATGCTTTTAAAAAATTTGTTCTAAAAGCTACTCTACAGATTCTTATTTAATGTAAAGGTAATAGAAGTTCTAAAAATGGCAATATAAACATTAATGGCTTAAGAAATTAATCTGATCAGAAATATTTGATTAACACTTAAAAATAACATTGTTACTACTTCCTACATGCTGGGAACATTACATATGTTAGATTGCTATTCTTCATAACAGTTTACAAAATGGAGATTAGAATCCCTCACCCCCATTTTACTTGTAGAAAAATGAAGGCTAGGTAACTTGTCTTAAGACCACCCAGCAGGTAGTGGATGCATAATTTGAACTTTATGGCCCCAAGTTTGGGGCTCTTTACACTGATTTGTGCTGCCTTCCCCAAACCATGCTGGATTTTCAGTGATCGGTTTTTTAAGCTGAAACCACAGGTTATTACCTTATATCCCCTGCTTTGACAACCTCAAAATATTAAGATACCATTTAACCAAGTCAAAAAGGAAAATTCAACTAGTTTCTACAGCATTAAGAAGAAAATTATGTTAATACATAATAATTCTATAATATCTATACAGTGTCCAAATGAAAAGGAAATATCCTGCATTTCAGTAGTTTAAAATAGGACAGATATTTTTAAGTAGGGGAAAATACTAACTTTTTTCCATCAAAAGAAGTGATCTGAAAACAGTATCTCCTGTCTTCACAGTCCACAGCCATTACTGAACAGTTGTCTATGTCCATGGCCAGGCCTCCTGCTACGTCCCCTCGGGCCTGACTCATTAGGTTTCCACCCTGCGTGAAGTAAAACTGTCTGTCCCAGGTAGATGACACCAAGCCTGTTTTACTAAATGAAGAAAGTACATTCACTCTTTAATAACAACATACCTGAAATCTCATCATAAGCCAGACACAAGATAAAGCACATCATAAAGAATCACCTTACAAAAAAGCACCAAGGTGCCTAGAAAATATAAACATCAGGTTTTCAGTCTCTAAAATAAATTCACATAGGCCAACCCACTTGTATGTGTGTGTGCATATACATTTCCAAAACAAGGCTGGCAATTATCAAATTGCAGGTGTTATGATGATGCACCACAAGATATACAGTCCAACTTTCAAGGGAATACATTCAAAACAAAAGGATTTATTTTACTGCTAGGGTTAACTTGCTTTATCCTATCTTCAAGTAAAAACTAAAATTTGACTTGATGGTGTAATTACAGATATTTTAAAGTATGATAAATGATGTTTAATAGCATTCATTTGTTATGCTGGATTTATTACAACTCAAATTGGTTTCACTTTTTAAAATAATTCTAAATTATTCAGGAAATATATAATAGAATTTTACTTTTGAAAATTACTCATGAACCTCATCTGTCAAAAAGTTGGCATAAATACTAATACCACTAACTGAAAAGATTCAACATTAGTAAAACCAAAACCATTTGGAGAATATATCAATTATGTATTATATTCACCTGCTGTTACCCTAAATGATATACAATATGTGAAAATAACAACAGTTTTCTTACTTCCTAGCATTAAGATAGCCAGCCTTTCGGGTTAAGTTACGATTGACAGGAAATTTTGTGGGATCCGGGTCAGGCAAATACAAGGGGTCACTGGCTACTTCCAAATCCTCTATAGTCTGCTGCATGGTCTCTACATCATTGTCCATTTCCCTGCGAACACTAACAGAGAGAACAGATTATTACCAACCACAACAGACAACTCTTTATCGATCACATTCATCTATATATTTGTTCTGAAAATATTTTCTTACAGAGAACAGCAGTGGCATGGGTGGTTAAAGCAACATGAACATATTATAAAGCAGCTTTATATTTTATTTGAAACTTAGATATTTTGGAAACAATACTAAATTCCAAAACTAATGAAGTCACACTGAATGCCTGACTTTGGAGGAATTTTCAAACTGCTCTGTCCTATGCCTTTAAAACAACAATCATTTTCATCTCCCTTCATACCTCAGATTAACTACATCACTGCTCAGACTTTTGAACTTGATTAGAATTGCTCACTCTCTAAACTTTCATGGCTTGGAAAGCAAGATTTATTTGGTAATCTCCCATCCATACCCTACAATTCAGATAACTATGAAGATAATTCACTTATAGTTACTGTTATGTGTCTGTTATATTCAGACATAAAACCTAGTTTAGAATCAATAAAATACCATTATATTTGACAGTCCACAACCACTGTGAAATTCAGAGTTCATATTCTGTGGAAAAGATGGTGAAAAAAACCAAGCAGCATCCACAAGCCACTAGAGAAACAATCTGATGGAGGGAAAACAGCCCCTTAGAAATTAAGTAGTAAATATTTTTAGGTTATGGCATTTAGCTGTCAACTTATCATTCTCATAATTTCGTCTGAAATTTTTTAAGGAAGAAAATACTTACTTCTGTACACTTGTTCCAATATTAGTTAAGAATTCTTCCAGTTGGTCACTGAGATTTTCAGAACCCATCTTAAAGAAACTTATCTGGGGCAAGAGGATGTGGGAGTAGAAGGTTGAACAACAGAAACACACAAACAAAATACTTAGAGGGAATCATATAAACAATTGCCAAGATACATGGTTAAGTAAAAGACAAAGGATTATTCTCATTTGTGTAAAAATAGGCTGTAGTTCATAATGACTTCTACTGAGCACAGAGCCAATGAAGAAATTACTCTTAAATTTCACTGTGCATCCTCCTATATTAATACATGCATATGGTATGCAAGTTTTTTAAACTGGAAAATATATTTTAAAACATTTCAAGTAAGTCATATGGATAAACTATTTCATGTTTACTTCAAAGATAAGTTTTATATCTGAGGAATAATAAACACTCATATTTGACAGAATATTCAAATTTCTTTAAATTCTTGCTTTTTAGGGGACTGCCATTTCATTTTATGTTACTCAAATTTAGTTTCCTAGCTTCCTTCCTGATGCACACCTCTTGGAATACTTTGAACTTCATCTATTATTTCTAACTCAGGAAGTATGGAAGGAACATGAGACAAAGTCAAACCTGTCCATTCTCTTTCAGATCTATTATGAAGCAGGAGTGAGTGGAAACTCCAGCAACAGGAGTAACTCCAGAATTCATTTAGCTTTCTGGTCCCTGTCCCCACCTGTGATTACTTCTAAATACAAGGTAAATGGTTTCATTTACCCTAAAATATTTGAAAGCTTCATCTGCAAGGAAAACCATTCTCCCTAACTTACTTCAAATAGCATTCTGATGACATTTTCTGAAGTACTTTAAAAACAGACACAAATGAATATTTTGACCTTAGTTTGTAATATCCTGTATTTAACATAAAAATCAAACTTACAAAGTTCTATATAACCCAAGTTATAATCCAAAACACAGTACAGTATTCACCTGAGCTTGCATGTACCCAAGTAGAGGTTCTAACAGTGCTATTTTCTTTTTGTACTGAAGAGTATTTAATGCACAAAAATAGTGCATCATGGTCTGGTGTTGTTTTTTTCTGGAAGTGTAGACATCTTCTGTTACTTCATACTTCACCTTTGAGTGAAAAGATTAGAAGTCTTATTATTTATTTACTTTTAATTATCTTTAATAATGACTAAGAGGAAGAGCCTACCCAAGGAAAAAGGTGCATAACCAGCAATTGTGCATACCTTTCTTATTTTCAGATAGAAATCTGCAGAATATTGGCTAAGATAGTTTTCCTGTTTTACCATCCTCTACTTTATTTAAAAATGTACGTTAAAAGCAGAATTCTGCACATAACTTATAATGGTAGAGTAACTGAGCTAAGAATGGCAGCAAAAGTCTACCACATGGAGGAAAAGCAGAAAGCAGTCTGGTGTTAACCATTAATCTCTGAGCTTTTTCAGTTCACAGCATGCCATTCTTTCCTACAGGTTCTCTGCTTCTCTCCCTAATGTCCCTCTCTGCTTGTAGCTGTTTTCCTGCACTCACACTTAAAGTATGTGTGCTCTCTTGAGTTCTCGTATGCAGATGACAAGTATTTATTGAGCACCTATTATGTAATACACTGTCCCGTTCTTTTCCTGCTTTCCTTAGAATACCACATCAAGTACCAAGAATATTCCAGTTACCAATGACTCCCAAATTTTTATCTCCTGCCCCTGACTCTCCCAAGTGTCAGAGGAAGCAGATCTCCAGATGGGTTCTTTATGTGTGAATGTGCTGGGAACATACAAAACTAAAGACAGTATCTTCCCCCACAAAACCTGCTCCTCTACTTTGTTTCTTAGCTCTCTGAAATTTTCCTAGATGCACCCCATCATCCAAGGACTTTAGGACCCACTTTTTATTCCTCCTCCTATCTTAAGTATTATCAATTCTACTTATGAACTATCTTCCAAAACTATCCCTTCCTCTCCTTTCAGTAACAATCTTAGCTGAAACTCTCCTAATACCTTGCAAACTATTCTCATACCTTTTCACTGGATTCCCAATTTCATTGTCCCCTTCACATTTCCACTAGTTTTTTTATTCTGTAACAACTGCATGGTGTTACTCACTTACTTAAAACCCACTGGTGGCTGCCCACTCCCTCTAATACACATTTCAGTCATTAACATAGTAATCTGGCCCCAACTTCCTTCTTGTTGTTCTGCCATGCCTCCCCAAATACATCCTATGTCCCAGACACACTGAAATGATTATCTTTCCATTATCATAATAATTATTCCTAGAAATAATAATTGCTGTAAGTCAGGTGCTCTACATGCATTCTTGTTTCACCTTCACAACTACTGAGTTTTCTCAATAAAGAAATAAAGGCTTGTAATTAAGTGAATAGTGTACAACCTCAGAAAATAAGCCACAGAGTGAGGTTAGTCCCCCAGCAGTCTTACTTCAGAGTAAGACTCTGAACCTTTACACTCTCCAGACTCTACAATGTGCTTCTGCAAAGGCTGTTTTCCTTCCAGAAATGCCCTCTCCCCAATCCCAAACCAGTGACATCCACTCATCTTCAGTGCAAATGGCACCTCCTAAAAGTGCAACCTTTCCCAACTCACCAAAGATATGCTGCCCTCTCTGTGCTTTCCCAGCATTTTGTTAAGACTTCTTTACTGCACTTAACTCTGTTAATTCTTGTGTTCTCTTCATCCTTGTACTCTGGCATCTGGTCTAGCTGCATGCCTTCACACAGGAAGCCTTTGATAAATGTAGATTATCCACCCCCTGAGAGTAGGAGTGGAGCCTGTTCACACTGTTGCCCCACACAGTAGGTGCTCAATAAATTTTTCAACTAAATGAAATTAGTGGAAGAATGTTTTTAAAAATACCTGCAATAGCCAGAGGCAATGTAAAATATATCAGAATTCATACTTAGCACCTTTAACTACTTCTCTATGGCAAAGTAACAAACTAATGTAGATCTCAAAATTTATGTATTAATACTTGCACCATCAAGTAATCAGTGAACTCAAATTAGAAATGGAAAAGCAGATCTTTGTACTGAATTTTGTGTGAGAAACATTCCCTTTCTGTGTCACAGTAGCTGTTGAACGGTAAACCATACCCGGGTGTGGATTCCCACAAGTGGTCACTGTGTCCCACGCAGCAGCTGCAGCCAAGGCTGCAGACACCAACTCCCAGGCACAGAGATCACCTCACTCACAAATATCTAGTGGAGGCCTACTCACCAAGTCTTGGATTAGGCACTGAGAGAGGAATGATCTTAAGGAGCATCTAGATGAACATAACATTCTGTTCTTTGTTCTTTACTCAAATACGTATCTCCTCAAATGTAGTGTAGTATTTCTGAATTTCACTCACAGAAGTATTCAAATATATATATATATATATATATATATATATATATATATATATATATATATATATATATATTCCTTACAAATGAGAAAGTTCTCATAACAGAATTTCATTAAACATATATGTAAATATTCAACTTTTTAACCACTGCATCTCAGAGGACACTTTTGAATACATATATACGATGCAGTGTTATCAAAATACAAAGCAAAGGAGGCAATGTCATACCCTGGGCATCAGTTACATTTTTTTTTTCTTGAATAGTTATGTTTACTTATAAAATTCTGTCAGCAGGAAAATATTTTGTTTAAAAAGACAATTATTAATTGTCTAATAACTGATTTAACAAAAAGGCTTTGAAACAACTAGAAGGAAAATATAAACTAAGGGCAATATGGCAAAACATACAAAGTAACTACTGGCTACCATTTTAAACAGGAAAAACTAGACCACCTAATGAAACAGTTGTTAACTGTGATACTGAAAAAGTAAGTATGTATCACACCTTGTCATTTTCTCTTTTTTTTGATAATCTGCTATATCGGTTAATCGCAGCATCATGATCTGGAAAACAGAAATGACTATTAACAGCAACACAATAAAACTTTGCAAAACTTGTAAGTGCTTTACATGGTCTTCACATGTGCATCTTTCAACAAACATAGTAAAGCAAAATAAGAATTCCTTACTGTGTGATCATTCCACCCAAATGTTCTCTACAGCCAAATTTCCCCTAAAGTATGTTTCTGCTTATTAAATTTGTTAAAAACATTTAATTCCAAGGAAACTGTAGTCCACTGAAAGTTTTTTAAAGTATTTTTTAGTACAAAAATAGCAAATGCTCATTAAAGAAAATATGGAATATACAGGAAAATAAGGAAGGGAAAATACATTCCCTCCTTAGGTATTATGAAGATAACAAACCACAAGATTTAATTTCTTTTAAAATTTTTCTTGTAGCATAAACAGTGCAACTAAAATAACAACACTGATTTTTAAAAATATTCACTTAAACTTTTAATTACGATCATTTTTTTTTTTACAAATATTACATCAAATCTGGCCACAGATTTGTGTTGATAAAGAAATGCGTCATTACTAGAAAAAACTATGTAAAATATTCAGAGCTTACCATTACTAGCAATCTGAAACACTTCCTTTAATGTCAGTATTTCTGGAAAAATTCAGGAAAAATTTCAGTTTAGCATATTTATGACCCATCTTAAATTCTGTTTAGAAAACAGTAAATGACATTTAAGCTTAACTGAAACTCCAAATAAAATTTCAACATTCAAAGTGAAAAAGTTAGCGTTTGAACTTGCCTATGGAACACTTACTATTATCATTAGCAACAGTTACACCACCAGAAAATGTACTTGCCACAAATTAGTAATAAGACACAAAAACAAAATTTAAAACCATTGCGAATTCTAAGCTATACAAATATTTTGATTTAGTACCAGAATTCAACTGACTGATTTTTTCATATTGACTCTAATAAGTCAAATGCTAAATGAGAAACAAAGTACATTTTATTAATAAGATTATGATACTCAGTACCCTTAGATTGAGAAGAGATCTTATTTCTTCTTGACCTTAGAAAAGATCATTCTTGAGAATCACCACCACAAATATTAATTCCATCTCTGAAATACATTTGTCTTTATTCTACATATAATGTTAATACTTTACCACCCACTGATAGCTAGTCAATGTCTTTATAGTCTATTTAAAAGTCTGTATGATCGTCTGAGATTGTAAGTTATGAGAAAACAGAGCCAAGTCTATAAAACTCTCATTTTATCACCTAAGTATCCAAAATGGGGAGGGGAAAACCACCACAAACTACCAAGTCATGGATTGCTTGATGGGCCAGCCCCGCTACCGCCCACCACTCCAGCCCACTGACACATCTCCATCTCCTGTGCCACTGTCCCAGTTCAGGCCCTGGTCACACCTCACTAGACTCTCAAACTTCCTAATCCCTTCTCCCAGACATCAAATCCACTCTATTCCTTACTCCAAAAACAAAAGAATTGTGTCTCTCTACTTCCTAAAGACCTCTGTTGGCTTTTCTTTGCTGATAAACTCAAGTCCAACCTCTTTAGCATGATCTAGTCCCAACTGATCTACTTCTAGATTTGTCTCCTGCCGCGCCCCAACAACCCAAAACTGCAGCTACACTGAATTTCCTGTCATTGTCAACAAGCCACGTACTTCTACAATCCATACCTTTGTGCTTTCTAGTCCCTCTAATAGAACAGTGACTCTCTTCTCCTGGCAAATTCTTCTTTATTGTTCAATGCTGTCACATCCTTGGTGAAGCCTTTCTGACCCCCTCCTCTGAGCCCCCACAGCACCTTGCTCATCTCTAATTATAAGCAACAGGGTATCACAACTATCTGTTTGCCCGTCTCCTCTGGGCTTTCTCAAGGAAAGTCCTATCTTACTTGTATCAGTATTCCTCAGTATTTAGTTTAACATCTAGCAGGAGCTCCTATAAATGTTTAGTGACTTATTAAAGTAAAAGTGCCACATGCTGTAGTCAGAAATGGTTAAGGTGCAGAGTAATGCACATTTTCGAGCACTGATCTTCTGACAGGTAATGAAAATAAACATAAACTTGACTTCAATACCTTTCAGATCTCTCTCTTTAAACTGGGTAATGGGGAACATCATGGCATCAGCAAGCTGTGTTGAAAGTACTGCATGACAAGAGCTAAGCTGGTAAAAGAAAGACCAAAAAGGCCAAATAACTATAAAGAAACATTTAATCAGCATTATGAGAAATAAACAAAATTAGTCAACAGGGGTCGATACATTTACATAAGAGAACACTAAAAATCATGTTATATTATTACATAGTTATCTAGCAATCAAAAAAAATTCCATTTAAAATTCTCAGAATGACCCTGGATTTGTAAAGGTTTCTTAGATATGACACCCAAAGCAACAAAAGAAAATATAAACTGCACTTTATCAGAATAAAAACATTTGAGCATCAAAGCATACTATCAAGAAAATAAAAAGACAACCCACAGAATGGAAGAAAAATGTTTACCAATCACATATCTGATAAGGAGTTTGTAATCTTTAGAATAAACAACTCTTAAACTCAGTAGTAAAAGACAACCCAATTTAAAAATGGGTGAAGGTCTGAAAAGACACTTCTTCAAAGATATACATATGGCCAGTAGGCATAGGAAAAGATGCTCAACATCATTAGCCACCAGGAAAATGCATATCAAAACTACAATGAAATGGGGGAGGGTATAGCTCAGTGATAGAGTGTGTGCCTAGCATGCACAAGGTCCAGGGTTCAATCCCCAGGACGTCCATTAGAATGAATGAATGAATGAATGAATGAATAAATAAATAAATAAATAAAGCAAGCAAGCAAGCAAGCAAGCAAGCTAATTACTGCCCCCTCCCAAAAAAAAAAAAAAAACAAAAAAAACCTACAATGAAGCATTTTTTCTGACCACAACAGCATGAAACTAGAAATCAACCAGAGAGAGAAACAAGAAAACCAACAACTACAGAGACTAAACAACATGCTACTTAAAAAAACCAATGGGCCAATGATGAAATCAAAGAGGAAATTTAAAAATACCTTGAGACAAATGACAATGAAAACACAACCATACAAAATCTATGGGGTAAAGCAAAAGCGGCCCTAAGAAGTAAGTTCATAGTAATTGTGGCCTTCCTCAAAAAATAAGAAAAATCTCAAATAAACAACCTAACCTACCACCTAAAAGAATTAGAAAAAAAGAACAAACAAAACCTCAAGTCAGCAAAAGGAAGAAGATAATAAAGATCAGAGACAAAATAAATAAAATACAGATTTAAAAAATGAAAAATCAAACCAAGAGCTGGTTTTTTTGAAAGGGTAAACATTCTCTGACATAAATCATCAGTCTTCCCAGGCAACAGAAATAAAAGCAAAAATAAACAAAGGGGACCTAATCAAACTTAAAAGCTTTTACACAGCAAAGGAAACCATAAACAAAATGAAGACAACCTATGGACTGGGAGAAAATATTTGCAAACAACACAACCAACAAGAGCTTAATTTCCAAAATATACAAACAGCTCATACAACTCAATAACAAAAAACAAACAACCCTATCCGAAAATGGGCAGAAGACCTAAATAAGCAATTCTCCAATGAAGATAAACAAATGGCCAACAGGCACATGAAAAGGTGCTTAACATCATTAATTATTAGAGAAATGCAAATCAAAACTACAATGAGGTATCATCTTACACCGATCAGAATGGCCATCATTAAAAAGTCCAAAATAATAAATGCTGGAGAAGGTGTGGAGAAAAGGGAACCCTCCTATACTGTTGGTGGGAATGTAAACTGGTGCAGCCACTATAGAAAACAGTATGGCGGTTCCTTAAAAAACTAAAAACAGAGTTACCATATGATCCAGCCATCTCACTCCTGGGCATACATCCAGAGAAAACTCTTAATTTGAAAAGATATATGCACCCCAAGGTTCATAGCAGCACTATTTACAACAGCCAAGACACTGAAGCAACCTAAATGTCCATCAACAGATGAATGGATAAAGACAATATGGTATATATACACAATGTAATACTACTCAGACATAAAAAGAATGAAATAATGCCATTTGCAGTAACATGGATGGACCCAGACATTATCATACTAAGTGAAGAAAATCAGACAAATACCATATATCACTTATATGTAGAATCTAAAAAATGATACAAATCAACTTATTGACGAAATAGAAAAAGACTCACATAGAAAACAAACTTTTGGTTACCAAAGGGGAAAGGCAAGAGGAGGAATAAATTAGGAGTTTGGGATTAGCAGATTCAAAGTACTATATAAAAAGTAGATAAACAACAAGGTCCTACTCTATAGCACAGGGAACTATATTCAATATCTTGTAATAAACTATAATGGAAAAGAATCTGAAAAGCTATATATATATAGTCTAATATATATATATGTCTAATATATATAGTCTACTATATACATGTCTAACTATATATGTGTCTAAACAAATCACTGTGCTGTACACCAGAAACTAACAACATTCTAAATCAACTATACTTCAATAAAAATAAACAAACTACAATGCAGTTCCAATTTATAGCCCTCTAAGTGGGTATAATAAAAAATTAATGAACTATCAAGTGTTGATGAAGATGTGGAGAAACTGGAATACTCCTACAATAGCGGCAGGAATGTAAAATTGTGCAGAAGTTGTGGAGAATAGTGTGGCGGTTTCTCAAAAAGCTAAACATAAAATTACTATATGATCCAGCAATCCCCCTCCTGGGTATACACCTAGAAGAACTGAAGACTGGTATTCAAAACAACCACCACCACCACCACAACAGCTTGTACTTGAATGCTCATTAGCACTGTTCACATTAGCTAAAAGGTGGAAAACAGCCTAGTTGTCTGTCAACTAATGAACGGATACATAAAATGTGGTATACATACTACAGAATTTTATTCAGGAAAGAAAAGAAATGAAATTCTGATACTTTCTACAACATGAATGAGTCTTGAAAACGTTATACCAAGTGAAAGAAGACAGATTCAAAAATCCACAAATTGTATGAGTCCATTTGTATGAAATATCCAAATCAGGAAAAGTCATACAGACAAGAAAGCAGATTTGTGATTGCCAGGAGCTGAGGGGAGGGGGGAGTGACTGCTTAATGGGCACAGGGTTTCCTTTGGGATGATGACAAAAACCATTCTGGAACATCAGTGGTGGTTGCACAACACTGTGAATGTATGAAATATCATTAATGGTAAATTTTATATTATGTATATTTTACCACAATAAAAAAAATTCCATTTCCTATAACTATTTCTTTATATTGATCTAATATAATATTTTGCTAAAATGAGTTATTAAAATATTTCAAAAAATTACTTTCCCAGTTAAGAAACTAAAAAGACAGAACTACCTAATGGGTCATGTAAAAAGAAAAGCTTTCATTGCACTAGTGGAAACAGTTATGGATTCTCCAAATATTTCTCACCACCTTTCTTCCTCCTGGCTTCTAGGCCTTTTTTAAATTATTTTGATGACTGGTTAGAGAAATTAGGGATTGATATTGGCTGTTTGAGATGGAAGGATTAATGAACTTCCATTACTTGATGTTAAAAATAGAGAAACCATGAAGAGGAGAACTTTACTTCACAGCTTAACTCCTCTCCCTGCCTACATCAAACACCACAATGAAAGGTTGCATGTTACATGGACTGAGAGTAGAGAGAGCACATCTATATGATTATTCCTTGAAAATAATTTGTTTTAATCAGACAAAGTATTGTTTTTATGAGACAGCCACCAAGATGTGGAAGTAAGACACTTCTTAAAATAGTAATACTTTATAATAGAAATTTACTCACATAATTATAAGAAAAGTTCTCAATAAAGGTAAACAACTTGAGTAACTTAATTATAAGACAACTTATTCTAGCAAAATAAAATAAGCATTCACCTCATCTATAACTTTTGAAAACTGCTGCAAAGTAGAACTCATAACTTCATCATCACCCCCCAGTGGAAAGCGCTGAAAAGTAAAGCAGAGATGAGGTAAAGGTCCAATGCCGCATGTCTTTCATGAGTTACATTATAATTTTCAGTTTTAAATTACTTCAGAAGACTTCTAAAATTTTGAGAAGCTCTAAAAAATGTCATTTTAATATAGTAGTATAATTCATATAATTAGTAAACATTAATTGAAACATCTGCTAAGTAACCAATTAACAGGGTATACAGGAATGCACACCATACTGAAAGTTCAAAGATACAAGTTTAGTTCTAGTTCCTCCACTAACCAGCTGTGTAACCATGAGCAAGCTTCAGTTTCTTCATGTGAAAAAACAGGGGTAAACTAGATAACCTCTGTATCTAACATTAAATAATTAAAATTAGATATAAGTGCATAATGGAATTCCAAAGGCATATCAAAATTATCTTCTGTGAATTCAAAAAGGCTTAGAATTCTTGATGAGAAATTCTGTTTATCTACAAAGATACTGTATCACTGCATATTTTAAATACTTTTACAATGTTGATGTACAGTACCTGTTTTTCATATTCTTTTAAAAGTTTTGAAGTCAGGTGTGTTGCAGCACTTAATTCATTCTATGGGAAAAGATTAACATTCAAATGAACACAATATTAAAGAGTAAGAAAAAAGTTTTAAGCCACTTTTATCACTTCAATAGAGTACAACATGCTCTCCAAATCCCTCATTAAAACACTGGAAAGGAAGCTACCACAAAAGCACTTGAAGGGAAACTCAAACCTTAAGACAGACACCATCAAGAAATTCAGCAGTGTTCCAGGTATGTGCTCTTTCTTTTTAGTTAATGAAAACTAACTGTTAAAGCTTTAAAGCTAGAAGTAAATTGTACATAATCTTAGCAACATCTTAAAAGATTCTACACTGATGACTGATGATCCCTCTCTCTAGATGCTGATACTAGACCATGATAAGCATTTAATAACATACAACCAAAATGTGGTCGATCTAGTCATTATAATACAGTAATGTAGCCATATGAAAGAAATACTTTTTTAATTTAAAGGTTTTTTTTTTTTTCCAGAAACAAAAGTAATGTTTCTTTTACATATTATTCTCTGGTCAGAAATCAAATTCTTGAGAGACCTAACTCTAGGAAAAAAAGTAAACAACTATCACAGCAACTTTAAAGTACATAATGAAAATGTGAGTCCAGAAAGAAGAGAAAATGAGAAGGAAAAAAAAAAGAAAAGAAACTTGTACACTTAATTAATCCCAAAGAGAGTTTATCACAGAACCCAGGTTCCTATTAAGGCTTATAATTAACTTACATAAACAGAGCCTCAAATCTTATGCCTGTTCAACCAAAAAAACCTAGTCATATCTTTTTTAAATTCATCTCCTGGTACCCTGGAGCTATATCCAAATTTTAGTACCTTCTTCTAACAAGATAGAGGTAAACTACTTTCAAACCCTCTGCTCAGAGAGGGGATGTATTCCATAAGATTAAAAGCATGATTAGAGAAAATACTGGTGACAATTTGGGGTTTTCAGTTAGATCTTAGGTAAAGATCACTATCATGAGTTTCATTAAGAAAGCCCTTATACTGTGTTTAGGGGAAAGCGGCAAATGCTTCAAACTTCATCACTTTTGTAGTGCTACAAACTATACACTAGTAATTGAAATGTGAGCTCTGTAATATAAAATACTTAATGTTCATACATCCATTCAACAAATATTTATTACTATGTGCCCTGGACATGGCTAGGTACCAGTAAACAAGACAGACGCTATCTCTGTCCTCATGGGCTTAAAGATTCATTTCAAAAATGCACTGAGTCAGTCTTTAGCCCTTTACCTGTGCATCATAAATCCGACGCATAGCTTGATACAACTGGTTCATATAGTTGGAAATAGCTGTAGCATCTTCTTCAAATACACCCAGTAAAGACCTTGTCTGTATAAAATAAAAGCAGTAAGTTTATGTTAACCACTATAAAAATCAGATAGACTTCTTTTTCCTAAAGGAAGGAAAAACCCTCAGATATTAGAGCTCTAATAATTCTGAGTTTTAATCTATTTTCTCTCCTTTGATAGTAATGCCAGGATGTCAGGGTTCTTTGTTCTCAATTTCACTTAATTAAAATAGAGGGAGTTTCCAACTTAGTCACACAAACCTTAGAAGAAACTACAAAAGTGTATTTTTATGAATTAAAAAGTCTGATATTAAACTAAGAACAAATCAACAGAATTATTCAAAGCTAAATTAACAGTATTCCATGTATAAATATTTAAAATGTCTTATTTCAGGGTAACTTAGCATGATTATTTGTCTTTACCAATGGTCTCCTCCAAACCCCTCCCATCATAATCCAAAATAATACTACAGTACCCCTCCCCAATATGGCCTATAAAATGCTAATTAGGTTTTTTTATGAGTGCAGAATTTGGGGTTATTTTTTATTCTTCTTTATACATTGCCATATTGTTAGGCTTTTTTTTTGGCCCAATGAGCAGGAGCATGTAAAAGTTACCTTAATTGTAAGAGTAAAAACTCATCAGTCAGAAAATGTTAAGACTGTCAACAAAAAGGATCAGAGATAAGGAAACTCAACATATCAAGGCAAGGTAAGTTCACTTTCTTATATCCCAAAGGGAAAGGAAGAATTAAATTTCAACAATTATTGAGATCACTACAGCTTAAAATCTAAAAGATAACTTTGTACTTTTATTCTACAGATAGTTAATTTATGCCTCAGTCTTAGAAGTTGTTTTTTAAAAGTCAACTTATTCCTTAGCTTCCTATTTTCAGAAGAGGAAGCTAAGTCAATATGGTTTAAAAAAGAAAAAGCAGCACAAAATCATTATGCCAGTATATGAAGTCCATGTTATCTCAGTCCTCTACATGCCCCAGAGATTTACATCTGACAGAATCTTTTTATCTTTTAGCCCTAGTGCACTATTCCCATTCTCCAAGTGCTGTTTTAAGATGTAACAAATAAAGCATCATGAAATTATGTTTGGCTAATTCCATTCCTAAAAAAAAAAAAATAGATCTGCCACTTAAGGTTTTTTTATTCCCCCAAATTATCATTCTAACTCAAGACATAACACGTTTATGCAAAACGCGGTAGTGGAATTACATTAAAAAGATGTTCTTAACCCCAGAGTTGAAACAGCTTCCTTACGAAAGCTAATAATAGTTCAACATTGTATAATGACTGTTTAAAGTTAACATCTTACAAAAATGCATCAACATGGTGCCATTTCACTGAATCTATGATGGCATCCACTGTGATTTATATACTAATACATACAACTGTGATATATACATTTTTATATACTACTAAAACAAACCAATGCTGGCGATTAAGCTATGATTTAATGTTTTCTTATGTCTTGATGTTTTTACTTGATATTCATGGAAACAGACCTTTAGACAAAGTTTTATATGTAATTCTCATATAAACACAAAAAAGAAAAGCTGCATAAATATGATGCTAAAATTTCAACTCCTCTGAGTCATTTTTTTGATACAAGAGTGATCACTATCCATGTTTTCTCATCCAGTATTATTCTATGCCATGAACAGGTGATAAATATTTCTTAGAAGCACTCTCCCTTTGTCCCAGTATTTTCTTCCAAACCAGTGATACCCATTCAGCAAGTTCTGATGGTAGCACTTGCTTCATGTTACCAGGTGTCAAAGGAAAATTTTCAGACACAAACAAGCTGGATCCTTCAAGTGGTTGTGGCTTATTGAAAGGTTGCACTTGGCCAGTCATGCCACTAAGACAAACAACCAAATGTGTACGTTTTCAGGCAATTACAAATAAAATATCATCAACTGTTATATCATCCCAATATAAGAGATGTCAGAATATGAATTTTAAAAAAGTCTGTCTCATAATCTATGAGTATTCCATATTATGCCAAAGAAAGAAGCCTCCATTTGGGACTGGAGTTTGTTTTTAAAGTTCCAGCATGGATACATCATTGATAAGATTTTTTTTTAAAGATCTTATGTGTTCTTTTCATTTTGTTTCTGATTTTCAAAACAATATATAAGCAAGGACAAGTCATCTAGTGTAGTCTTAAGATTTTCTGCCTCAACAGATGGCATCTTTTGCAGAATGGTATAATTTGGGCAAGATGATTCTGAAGATGTTTATGTTCAATCATCTGGATTTGGCCTTGCAAATACTCCACTATTTTAATGCTTAGTTACTGTAAATTAAAACTAAAAGAGGATAACCATACCTCAGGATAGTCTTCCATGACTCCCAGGTTCTAACTTTTTATACACCAACTGGCAGGCCATTTTTGATTAGGATCAAATAATCTAATAAAAACTTATCTATATCAGGAGCTTTAGAAGTTTGTTACACAACTTCTTGGACTCTATCTAAATAGTCCAGATAAGAACAAAAATTTATGCCCAAAAGCATTCATCTCAGCCCTATAAAAACAAACCTTAGGAAAAATTCTAGAAGTCCAACAATAGGACAACTATTAAGTCAGTTAAGGAAACATGCAGCCTTTAAATTTTTTATTCAGTATGTAATAATATGTTAAGATACTTAGCTGTAATGTTAAGTTAAAGCCGAATAAAAATTGTCATGCTCAATATGATCTCAATCATATTAAAATGGCAAGAAAAAAACTAGAAAAAAGAAAGCAAACTGTTAACAGAGTTTGATGCTGGGTGCATGACAGGTAACTGGTTTCTGTACCTTCCAATTTTTCTGAAGCAAACAACTATTATTTTTATAATCAAAATACAAAAATTAAAACATTCATTATCTATAACAGCTGAGGTTCAGAGAAATTAAGTGACTTGCCCTAAAGCAGAAGGTACTAAGTGGCAGTAAAGACTAAAACCCTTATACCCTGAATTCCAAATTCAAGGCTTTTCACCTTGCTGCAGATTTTCCCCAAGAATTGCTTCCAAGTTTCTTCCCTTTCTAAATCCCAGTTCTCCCAATTAATTTTTCTAAACAGTATTAACTAGTTCAAATTTATTACTCCCAGAAGTTGGAAGACTATTAATGTGGCTATTTCATTAAAAATGACCATAAAACTGATAACAATATGGCACATGCTTGAAAAAAAATACAAAAAAAATCTAACGCTCAGGTTATAAACTGTGTGAAAATTTCAAGAAATTAGATGAGTCAATAGATTATACCCTCCTCACCAGTCACGGCTAGAGCACTATGTAATCCATTCTGAGCAGTATATAGTCTTTATGAGTTATAAAAACCACGCCAGGTAAGAGAAGAAAGGTTAAGGAAACCTGTTGAGTTTTATAAAATAAAAAAGTAAAATGACAAAGTACACCTGACCAATACATCCCACAAAACTTTTGCAAAACATACGAAACAGATGTAGCTTACAACTTTATACTAGAGAAATCATTGAGTTTGAACTGGCTATTCTGGCAGTCAAGATAAGCCAAGAAGTGGGTTTCTCTTTGTATCAGTATAGGCTGATAAGAGTACATTACCAGCAGGCAACTGGCCTGTGAAAACTTTCAGCATGAAAAAACCAAATCAATTCCTCAATCAGAGCGCAACTTCAAATTGGCAATCAAAACTGGCACAATATCCGTGGCAGACATGTCACCTAGGAAGGGGGATCTACCCCCTTCCTCCTGCGGTCAAGACACATAAATTATGTGCAAACTGTACTTCTCAATGAACATTTCAGGAAACTTTCTTCATTCTAAGTAGTAGCCAACCAGCAACATCGTCTTAAATCCCTTACTATGTAAAAGCCAGGCCGAGGGATGAAGTTTCTCAAAGCGAGTTACAGCCCACACCCAGATGTTTTTAATATAGCTGATTTCATTCTTCAGTACTGAAAACATAACTAGTAGTTACGTTCTCCTAGACTGCCTTAAAGCTAGAGCAACCACTAGTATCATCCCCAACGCACGAAACAGGGCTTTTATTTTGATGAGTTTGTTAGAGCCAAGCCTGCAACGAGGGCGCAGCAGTAGGGGAGCGGCGAAGGCGCCGTCCATCACCCGGTGTGCACCGCCCTCGAGTGACAGCAGCTACACTCACAGCCACGACACTAGGGGAGGCTCCGAGACGCACGACGGGCTTCGCCGAAGATTCCACACGGCCAAATCAACAGCCTTTCAGCATCTCCACAAGAAAAACTATCCATTTCCTTCCCTAGCTTGCTCAGAAATCATTAAGTAAGCTTACAGGGTCTTTTCTCCTTCTGCATTTTCTCCGAAGAGGTTCTCCGGGAGAAAATTCCAAGATCGGGATTTATCCCTTAACATCACGGCAATAAAAAAAAAAATCTTCCGCCAAATACAAGGAGCCCCGCGCGCGTACGTGACCGCCGGGCCCACGAGCCAACGCGAAGGCGGCTCGGTTGCCGCCCGCCGAGGTCCCAGATCCCGCACGCAGCTCTCGGCCCAGCCGCGCAGGCCCACGCCGGCCTCGGGAGGGCGGCCCGGCCTCGGCGGCTCAGGGCGCGACAGGCGGGAGCCCTGGGCGGCTGAGCCTACCTGGGCCAGGGCAGGCACCTGCGAGCGCGGCGGGGCCAGGCCTGGGGTCGGCCAGCCCGGCTCCTTCCCTCGCCTCCCGCCGCCGCACGCGCCTCACCTGCGGGCTGTCCTCCAGCGTCTCTTCGATGGGCAGCTTGTCGATCCCTGGCATTTTGGTGGAGGGAGGGCGGCGGCAGGAGAGGCAGCGGCCGCCCACAGCTCCGTGCGCCTGCCCGTCTGCAGCAGCTGACCCCGACCCGCCCTCTCTCGCTGGCGAAGCAGCCCTCGCCAGGCGCCGAGCGGCCGCGCCGCCGCGCGGGAAATCCCGCCCTCTCGTCCTGACTGCCACGCCTCCCGGCGCGCTCATTGGCTCGCGGCGACGCCCGTCGGCGCAGCGGGACTGGCCGCGAGCGGCTCTGCGGCGACCGCGGGCCTCTGCGCACCTCGAGCACTTCGGCTGCGCGCGGACGGCTGCGCGCGGGCGTTTGGATGTAAATCGTAGGGGGCCTGCTGCCCCCAGCAAGGCGTGCGTCTGTGGGAACCAGAACCTCGAATGACGACCGCATTGGGGAATTTGGAGCGGTTTTAACTTCTCCCGTAACGTTTTTCGTCAGAGACCATGAAAGAGGCCTCACTTTAGTTTCCTCAAATTATAACCTTCCCAACCCTGCCTGAAACGTCCAGTCTCCCCTCTCCAGCAAAATGGTGCTGCCTCAGATGCCTGCGAGGTCAGAAGTTGTGTCGTTAACTGGCTTTCTGGTAAATTCGTGGACAGTCGACTCGAAAAGATTTTTCTGGGAACGTGGATATCGGTATGTTCAGTTAAAAACGTGGCTTTGTTACCATGTCATCAGTTCTTACCCGGCTTTGAAGGGCCGACTCGCCACAAATTAGACATACATTTATTTTAAATCACAAATGAAAACGTCTTTTGAAAGTCAGGGTACACTGGTGAATTATGTTGGTAACTGATTAGCATTTCTGATAGATTAAAAAGTTTTGGAAGAAGATTTAAATAGCTTCTTCGGGCTCTAGTCCTCTTTTCAGGAGAGAAAAGTGAAGCTCTATTTCTAGAACTTGGTCTGGATTAGAACTCCTGTCTGTCTGTCCATCTTCCCCAACCTCACACTGTCTCATTTCTCTGTTTTTTATAAAGGAATCAGTGTACAGAGAAAATGGCAAAATTACTAGTGTCTTCTAAAAATCTAGGCACGAATCCCACCAGTCCATCTCATCTTCATTCAAGAAATAAAAGAAATGCTGAGTAAAGATTGTTAGTTGCCTGGTTCCGCAGATAAATTGGAACAAATCCAGGTACAGTGGAACAACCTCAAATACAGTAACTGGAATAGATGTTACATATTTTAAACTAAAATACTAGATTTTTCCCATGATCTCTTAAAGGAGAGGTAAAATCAAGCTTTAAAAGTTTTACCAGGTAGACTTGCAGTATAGTTTCACCGGATTATCCTTAGTGTTATAAACTTTCTTTTTTTTTTTTTTGTATATATATATATTTTTATTGAAGTATAGTTAGTTTACAATGTTGTCAGTTTCTGGTGTACAGCATAATTCTTCAGTCATACATGAACACGTATATTTGTTTTCACATTCTTTTTCATTATAGGTTACTACAAGATATTGAATATAGTTCCCTGTGCTATACAGTATGAACTTGTTTATCTATTCTATGTATATTAGTTAGTATCTACAAATCTCAAACTCCTAGTTTATCCCTTCCCACCTGCTTCCCCCTGCCCCTGTAACCATAAGCTTGTTTTCTATGTCTGTGAGTCTGTTTCTGTTTTGTAAACAAGTTTGTCTTTTTTTCAGATTCTACATATGTGATATCAGATGGTATTTTTCTTTCTCTTCGGTTTACTTCACTTAGAATGGCAGTCTCCAGGTCCATCCCTGCTGCTGCAAATGCCATTATTTTAAATTTTTTATGGCTGAGTAGTATTCCATTGTATAAATATACCACAGCTTCTTTATCCAGTCATCTGTTGATGGATATTTAGGTTGTTTCAATGTCTTGGCTATTGTATATAGTGCCTCTGTGAACACTGGGGTGCATGTATCTTTTTGAATTAAGGTTCCCTCTGAATATATGCATAGGAGTGGGATTGCTGGATCGTATGATAAGTCTGGTTTAGTCTTCTGAGGAATCTCCATACTATTTTCCATAATGGTTGCACCAAACTACATTCCCATCAACAGTGTAGAAGGGTTCCCTTTTCTCCACACCCTCTCCAGCATTTATCGTTCATGGACTTTTGATTGATGGCCATTCTGACTGGTGTGAGATGATACCTCATTGTGGTTTTGATTTGCATTTCTTTGATAATTAATGATATTGGGTGTTTTTTCACGTGCCTATTGGTCATTTGTATGTCTTCATTGGAGAATTGGTTGGTTAGGTCTTCTGCCCATTTGTGGATTGGGTTGTTTGTTTTTTTATTAAGTTAGCTCTCCTCTTAGATGTTGATCAGCTAGTCACCCTCTAGATAAGAGCTTTAGTTTTTGAAAGGTGGTTTGGAGTTTGTTCTTACACAGTATTAATGTTAATGTTACAGTCGCTTGGATATACCCAGCATCGTACAGATCTCAGCAACACAACTCTGATTTTTGACATTTCTTTCCTACTCTGTCAGCACAGTGGCATGCAACCTGGCTCTAAAGACAGATTTTCATGGTAAGTGACATTCCTGGTTAAACTGATTAGATTATGAGTGAAGGAGAAGAAAGGCAGTGGCAATTGATAAGAATCAGGAGTAAGTGACAGGTAAAAACTAAGTGTAACAAAGAGAGTAATTATATGGTATAACTGAAGGGGTTTGGCCAGTTAATTTGGCCAAACCAAATAATTCCGATGAAAAATTCTCTTAGGTATCTGAATTATCTGGGTGGGGTAGTGTCATCAAGTTAAATGGTTTCCTTTTTTGTATGTTATGTGCAAGTAAACTGTATTTTTGTAAAGGAGGCTATTGTATTATCAGAGAAGTGCAAGGAATTCTTGCCAGGCTCAGTTGATTAAAAACAAAAAAAGCAAAAACAAGTTGATATTCAATTGGATAAAGAGGCAGTTACATCAAATTATAAAACTAGAAAGAATCTTAAAAGACTTTCTATTTGGATCCTCTAGCTTTAGGCTATTACGCACTCTGCTCATTCAGAAAAATGAATGTATTTCCTATTTTAAAACGTCTTTAAAGCGGCAGAATTATAGTCTCCTTTGGAAACCAGTTTGAGTTTCATCAGCTTAAGTACTGTACAGTTGACCAAACTCAATTGCTTTTATACAGGAAATGAGGCTTCTTCAGATAGTGCCTCAAGGGTTACTGGAGACTCACGTGTGGGTAGCATAGTAAAAACTTTGGCCAGCTCCTTAATTTTATGGAAGGCAAGTCAGGATTAAACGACATCCACCAAAGAATTCTTTGAGACGTTTCACACATATAATCCATTAAGAAGTTACACATATATAATTTACAACGAAAGGACATACAGTCTTGTAAATAGATTTGTTAATTATTAGTCTCCTAAAATTATATTTGATCTGCTTGTAATTAGGTTTTTACATGATACTTCTTGAAGTTCTGGTCTGCGGTCTATAATAGGAAAGAATGCAACAACCCAAATGACACTGGTGCTTTACTTTTCAAAGCTATCCCCCTAGGCTAGTGGTTACCAAACTCATGCACACGTAAAAGTCATCTGGAGAAGGTTGAGCCCAGCTAGAAGATTCTGATGCAGTGGGTCAGACAGAGATAGAGCTGAGAGTCTTTCCCAGGTGAGTCCAAAGCAGATCATCCTCAAACCACATGTTGAAAAATTCTATCCAAAATGGAAAATAGCCATTTCTCTTTCCTAAATAACATTGTAGTTTAGAAAATTTAGAAAGTCAAGTAAACACTTAGGAAAGAGTCTTTGGTTCCAGCTCAAGATGGTGAGAAGGGCACCATTTCCAGAATCACCTAGAGAGCTTGGGAATACTGCTACTTACAGATATCCCCTGAAAGTCTCCATCAGTCTGAAATTCTGGGGGAATTCATACTCCTTTTGAGAGTCTAATGTATAGTGCAAATAATCCTGGATGTTACCTAATAAATCACACATTAATGAGACTCATTTTAACAGGTAATTCTATTGTTTTCTTAACATCCAGGTGAGATGAGCCAAATTCAAGAAATGAGTATTTTAATTGGTAATTTGGGAACCTGAGTCATTTCCATCTACTTTAAAACATTTGAACCAGTGGTAGGGCACGGGGAAGCTTTGGGCAATTGGAGGGTAGAATCAAAAGTTCTGAGGAATGTGTTGCAAAAGGAGGTGGGTGGGCAGCAAGGACCTACCAATTCTTCAGTGTGCCACTGCGAATGCCTCTCTGGCCTTTAACCTTAATGTTGCTTTTGCTCTTTGCCACCGCAGCCTTAGATTCGTGGCTAAACCTTAAATCCTTAGAAAGGCAAATTCTGTAGCTTCTACTTTCTTGACTGTGAAAAGAATAAAACTTTTATTTCTAGGATAATTGTATATGCTTGTTTCTTTTATAGTTACCTTAATTCTTTTTTGGAAGATGAGAACATTATAAACTAATTTCTTTGACTAAGCCAAGAACTTTGAAACCAAGAAGCATCACTTCTGTTTCTGTTGAGAAGTAGTTGAAAGCATAGGCATGAGCTCATGGACATGGACTGTGGAGCCAGCATAGCTGGCTTCGAATCCTGGCTTCACTCTAGTAGTTCTGTGACTGTAGTCAAGTTACTTAACTTCTCTGTGTCTCTATTCTGTCATCTGAAAAATGGAGCTTAGTGTAGAGAAACTTACATGATAGACTTGTGAAGATGATTAATACGCTTTCAGAATAGTGCTGGGCATAATAAGTATTCAATAAAAATCAGCTAGTTATTCTTTTCATTATTTACTATTAAATATTAAATATTTTAATGCTTTTAAGGCAGCATTCATTTTATTCATTTTTCCTTCATCATATCTAAAGAAACAAATATTTTCTAAGTCAGAAGATTGTCCTTATTATGTTAGAGAACCCTGATACTGTTTTACATAGTATTACCATTACCCTTGCTACTGTTTTATCACTTTGATTTAGGGGCTTTTGTGACCAAACCAAAAATTTTTAAATCAATAAATATATATTGTGATATTCTGGAAAAGTGGTGTAGGTACCAAACCAGCAAAGGCTATTACCCTGTTTTTGTTTTTTGGCTGTGGGAGGAGGAGCGATACCCCAAGGTTAAGACAGAAGACTTTCGTAACACTCCTACTCATCAGAAATTCTGGGGAGCAACAGGCAGGCAGTAGAGAAGAGACTGCTCTGAAAGAAGCCAGTATGTGCCATGACTGTTTAATCATTGAAATAATTTTACTTTTTATAGAACCACAGAGGGCAGTAAAAAACAGAGCAACTGAGGATTGATTAAACCATACTGTTTATATCACAACTAATAGAGGTAGGTCTCAGAGTTAATCAGCACATCCTTCCAAGAACACTAGATGGTGCTCTGAATTTAGTTTTGGGGTTCAAACTACATCAGGAAATGGCTGCCTTCATTCAACAAATATTTATTAGGTAATAAACAAAATATTAAAAAACCCCTGCCCTTGTGGAGCTACAGTTTAGTGGGAATGGTAGGGAGAAAAGACAATTAAAAAAAAAAACGTTTAAGTACTATTAGAAATACAGTGTATTAGAAAGCGGGAAGTGCTATGGAAAAATGGGATGAGGGGGCAGTTGCAATTTTAAATAAGCTTGTCAGAGTGGATTTCATTAAGAAGGTGACATCTGAACAAAAACTTGAAGGAGTCACTGGAATGAGCAGTGGGGACATCTGAGGACAAAGTGTTCCAGGAAGAGGAACCAGCAGGGCAGAGGCCCTAAGCCCTAAGACAGGAGTGGCTTGGCTCATTTTAAGAACTGTGTAGACTGAATCAGGGTGGCAGGAAAGGAGGGAGCCTAGGGGAAGAGTCTGGTGGGGACGAGGAAGAGGAGGCCAGATCATGGACAGCCCAGTGGCCTATGTGAGGATTTTGACTTTTATTCTGATTTTGGATAAAAACACCTTTAATAGAGATTGGGATTTGAAACAAATGTTGGAGGAGTTGGATGAATTAGTGAGATGAGATATAAATTCTGGGCAAAGTAACGTTGTCTTAAATAAACTTGATACTTTATGAGATATATTGATTTAAAGGAAAAAGTACATCAGTGGTTTAGCTAAATCATATTTTATGTACAGAGTCAAAAGTAATGTCTTAATAACAGAAGACAATGATTTCATGTAAAAAGAGATATATAGTTTTTCCCCTTCTCTTTCTGAATCATTCAGTCCTAAAGGCCTTAAGTGGGGCCAAATAAAGTAGGAGTCTATGCAGGGTGGGTGGCCCACGGGGCCCAGAATGGGTATTGGAGTCCAGCAGGGGTAATGAGGGCATCCACGCAAAAGGGGCACCCTGGTGTGGGATGGAGAACCTGTCCAAGATGAGGAGGACATCTGCATAGGGGGGTGTCAGAGCTCAAGATGGATAAAAATGGCATTTTGGTGGAGGGGCAGCCCATAGGCAGCAGGATGTTGGAGCAAAAGTAGGGCGAGGGTGCCTGAGAAGGCTGTTCTGGAGTCCAGGCATGGTGAAGATGGCTTTTGTGCAGGTTGGGAGCCCGCTGCAGGATTTCAGAATGCAAGGAGTGTGGGGAGTATCCATGAAGGGCAGCCTAGTGTGGGGTTTCAGAGCGCCAGTGGGGTGAGGAAGGCATCCACACACAGAGTGGTTAGGTGTGGGGTGTCAGAACACCAGCAGGAAGAGAAGGGCTTTTGTGCAGGGGGAAGCACCTAGGACAGTCTTCCCTAGAAGACTAAGGGAATTTTATTATTTATGTTTACAAAAGTAGAAAAATAATGAGTCCACATTGTTATATATCTATTCATCAGTGATAATGAACCCACATATACCTGCCACTCATCACTCCAATTGAACACTCATCAACATTTTGCAGCACTTGCTTCAGTTATCTGTTTTCTTTCTTCTTTTCCTGAGGTACTTTAAGTAAAACCCAGACATCCTGAAATTGTACCTGTAAATACCTAAATAGAATCTCTTTTTAAAAAGCATTTAAAAAAAATGTAACCATAATCACATTATTTCACCTAACAAAATTAATATTAATTACTGTCTTAATCATGAGTTTCATGAGGATAGAAATCATTTCATCTCCTAGGTGCCTAGAACATCCCTGATACATGCTGGAGTTTAATAAATGTTGTGATTCAAAAGTCAGCTTTTAAGTTGATAAGAACCATAACATTTATCCTCTAGAAACAATGTTATAAATAACAATCAGGTTCTCAGGTTAACTGACAACTCTCATTTAATCTGCAATGATTAGATTAAATGGCACTAACGTGTAGGCCTGAGCCCCTGGGAGCCCTAAATCCTAAACTATTTTATCTTTGATTATTGAGTCTGGGGGAAAACCTGAGGCTAATTTAGCCTAGTCCTGAGTTTTCTTGTTCCCACTGTCAACCCTCGGAGGACATAAGGACAAAGGCTAGACTGGGTGAGAGTGCTCATTGGTAAAGATTTCTTAGAAGGAAATATGGCAGCATCCACCAAAAAAATTAGTACATTCTTCAAAGAAAAATTTTCAGGGACATACTAGTTTTGCATGTGTGCTAACATGTATGCACAAGATACCTATTGCTATAATGTTTACTATAGTTTAAAAAACTGGAGACAACCCTAAGTGTCATTATCAGCAGTATAGTTCAGTAAATTATGGTTCTTCCACTTGCTGAAGCACCAGGCAGCTTTTGAAGAATGAGATAGAGCTGTGTACATGCTGACATAGCGTCATGTCACTGTGTGGGAACCACACTGAAAAACAATATATATGTCTGACTCCATGTAGATAAAAATGTGTGTGTGGGTTTGTGTTTATCTACCTCTTTATGTCAAGGCATTCTAAAAGACAAGAGAAGCACTAAACTGTTAGTATCTGTAGCCAGTAGGTTGGAGAGTAAAAATGGGGTAAAACTGAAGGATACTCTCGTATTTTATTCTAGATACCATGGTATTAAATGAATCTTTTAAAAATAAAAAAATGCATCTGTGTTTTGGATGACTTTATATCAAATTTTTAAAATCAAGGGCTTGATATATGCCAGGCACTATACTGAAAATAGTTTTAACTGATTTGAAAGTATAAAAATATGAAACTGTACTCTTCTGAGATTGAGAAGAACAAATGCTGAGATGTTTTTTAAATGTTATAAATAAATGAACTTATTTAACAAACCTTTATTTAATATCTCCCATGTGATGGGCACTGTGATGGGTGCTGGGAGAGAGAGAAGTATATGTGGAAACAGTTTCAACTCTCCTGAACCTTGTAATCACTGGGAAAGATACCATGCGCCTCAAGTAACAATGGCTGATAAGAACCTTAGTAATGATAGAGCGTCACAGATGTGAACCGTGGCTCAGGATTTTTAAATTTTAAGCTCAGATTTTTCAAATGAATCCCCCATATCACTTTTTATTAAGCTTTAGTTAGAGAATGGTATACCACCTAACTTGTGGATTGCCCTGGAGTGATATATACTTCTCAGTTTTTACTTCATCTTGTACATATAGATGTTTAAAATACAGACTGTTCAATTTTACAATTCCTAGAATCTCTTCTCTTCAGTGTCAGTGTGTCAGGCTTTTATGTCTTATATCAAAAGAAGTGTTGAAAGATATTGAGAATGTATCATATGCAAGGTTTCACAACCTTTTTCTTAACTGATCTGTACACTTTGATGTTTATATCATGAGATCATTGGTGAAGATGTTACAGAGACCATTAATTGATAAAGTCAGTAGAAAAGGGAATTTAAAGACAGAAAACTTAAGTCAACTTCAGTTACCACTTGCTGGTTGGTGACTTCTGCAAGTTACAACTGAACTCTCAGTTTGTTTTCTCAGCTACAAAATAATAAAGGATTTGTCAAAGAATTAAACAAATATGCTCACATGCTTTAGAAGCTATATAGCACTATAGACATTTTGTGTTTGTGTTCATTATACCATTTATTAGAAACCAACAATAGGAGGGAGGTATAGCTCAAGTGGTACAGTACATGCTTAGCACGCAGGAGGTCCCAGGTTCAATCCCCAGGACCTCCTTCAAATAGAAATAAATTAATAAACCTCATTACCACCACTACCACCCCCATTAAAAAAAAAGAAAGAAACCAACAGTAAATATTGTATTAATGGTGAAACACTATTCTCATGTCAGGAACAAAACTAGGATGTCTGTTTTCATCATCACTATTTTCAACACTGTCCTGTACTTCTAGACCAGAATTGTCCAACAGAACCTCCTGCAGTGATGGAAATGTTCTCTGTCCTATCTAATATGGTAGCCACTGGCCATATATGGCTACCTAAATTTAAATAAGTTACAACAAAATTAAATTTAAAATTAAATTGCACCAGCACTTGCACTAGCCACGTTTCAAGTGCTCATTAGCCACATGTGGCTAGTGGCTACCTTGTTGGATGGTGCAGACATAGAACATGTACATCATCTTAGAGAACTTTATTGGATTGGAAGTTCTGTTGGTCTACAATTATATAATAATGTTTAATTATAATCACATATCTATCCATCCACCAATTCATTTTATGTTTTATACATTTTAAAGTTACAGACATCAATATACTTCTCCTCTAAACTCTTCTGCATGTGTATTATCATTAACAATAGTTCAATACTTGCTTATGTTTTAATAGATAAATTTTTATATACAGTGAAGTGAATAAATCTTAAAGAGTATTAAATAATGAGTATTGACAAATGAATACAACTGTATAATCCAAACCCCAGCAAGATATAAAACATTACCATTACCCCTCAAGTTTCCTGACTCCTCTTCCCAGTCAGTCTCCACCTCCAACTCTACATTCTGTTTTTTTTCAGTATGAACTAGTTTTGTCTGTTCTGGAACATCACATAGGTGAAATCATACTTCACGTATTCTTTTGTATAAGTCTTCTTTGACTTAGCATAATGTTTTTGAAATTCATCAATGTTGTTGCATATGTGGTAGTATATACCTGTATATTGCTGTATTCTATTATATAATTATACCATGGTTTACTCACTTTCCTGTTGATAGACACCTAGTTGTCAATTTTGGCTATTGTCTATGGAGCTTCTATGAATATTCTTGTATATTGTTTTGTGGGCATGTTTTCATTTTTCTAGGAATTGAACTGCTGGATCATAGCATAGGTATATGCTTAATTATTTACCTCTAATATATGGAATTAAATTGATTTTTGTATATTTACCTTTATACTATATCTTTGCTAAATTCACATTAATTTTAGTAGCTATTTTGTAGATTTGTTAAATTTTTCTGTGTAAACAATCATGTTATCTGTGAAAAGAGACCATTTACGTCTTCCTTTTTGACCTGTATGACTTTTATTTCTTTTTCTTGCTTTATTTATTGCACTGACTTAGATCTAATACAGTGTTAAACAGAATTGCTAAAAGTGAACATCCTTGCTTTGTTCCTAATCTTAGGGAGAAAGCATTCAATAATTCACCTTTAAATAGTACGTTATCTAGTTATTTCTGTAGCTGCCCTTTATCAGATTGAAGAAATTACTTCTAATCCTAATTTATTGAAAAAAAATTTTAAGTTACGAAGGAGTATTTTTCTGCATCTGCTAAAGTGATCACGTGATTCTCTTTTTTTTCCTGTTAATATGATGAATTACAATGATTGATTTTTGAGTTTTAAACCATCCTTGTTTTTCTGGGAAAAGCCCCACTTAGTCATATTGTATTACCGTTTTTATATATTTCTATATTAAATTTGCTAGTATTTTAAGGTTTTTGTGTCAGTGTTCATGAGTGATATTTGTCTATTATTTTTTTTGAAATTTTTTAAAATCAGAGTTACTTAGGCCTCATAAAGTTAGAAAAGTCCTTCCCCTTCTGTTTTCTGAAAGAATTTGAGATTGGTGTGTGTTTAAGACTTTTTAAAAAATGTTTGATAAATCTCACCAGTGAAGTACCTGGGCCTGGTGGAAAGAATTTGATAACCAATTCACTTTCTTTAATTGGTATATGACTAGTCATACTTTCTGTTTCATTTTGTCTCAGTTTTGGTAATCATATGTTTTTCTAGGTTCTTGTCTATTTCATATAAATTGTTGAATTTATTGGTATAAAGTTGTTTATAATATTCTTTTTAATATCTGTAGTCTCTGTAGTGATATCACCTCTTTATGCCTAATATTGGTAATTTGTATTCTCTTTTTTGTTCTTCATCATTCAACAAAAATTTTCTCCTACTCCCTAGTTTTTTCTTTTTTAATTGATGGAACCTTACGTATAAATTATCCAGTGCTCCATAACAAATGAGCCAAAGTTTAATGATTAAAATAGTAGTATTCATTTAATACCTCTCACAGTTTCTGTGTCAGGAATTCAGGAGTGACTTGAATACACAGTCCTATTTTGGAGTCTTCATTGAGATTGTGGTCAGATATCAGTTGGGGATTCAGTCATCTTGAAATCATTATGAAGGCTTGACTGGGACTGGAGGGTTCACTCCCAAGTGGCTCATTCACATAGCTGGCAAATTGGTATAGACTGTTGACAGAAAACCCCATTTCCTCTACATGTTGGCCTTTACACTTGACACGGTGGCTGGCTTCCCCTGGAGAGAGCTATCCAAGAGACCAAATCAGAACCTGTAGTTACTCATAACACGTAACACAGGCAGCTGCACATGGTTGCTTTGTTGTAGTACATGTCTGCTGATGATAAATTCTCTTAGTTTTTGTCTTAAAATGTCTTTATTTTGCCTTCATTCTCTGAGATATTTTTGTAGGATATAGACTTCTTGGTTGAAAAGAGGGTATTTTTGTTGGTTTGGTTTTGGTTTTTTTCTTTTTTGCAGTTTCAGGATGTTATTCCATTGTCTTCTGACCTCCATTATTTCTTAATAGAAGTTAGTCAAATCATACTGTTATTCCCATGTATATAATGTGCCATTTTTCTCTGCATGCTTTCAAAATTCTCTCTTTATCTTTAGTTTTCATCCATTCAACTATGATGTACCTCGGTATAGTTTTTCTTGTGTTTACCCTGCTGGGGTTTTTTGAGCTTCTTGAATCTGTAAATTTAGGTCTTTCACCGAATTTTGGGAAATTTCAGCCATTATTTCTTCAAATATTTTTTCTGCTGTAGTTGCTCTATTTATCATTCTGTAATTCTAATTACACATAGGTTAGTTTTTTATATTGTCTTACAGGATACTGAGGCTGTGTTAATTTGACTTCTAGTGTTATTTTTTTCTATGTGTTCTTATTAAATAACCTTTTTTTTAATATGGCTTCAAGTTCACTGACTCTTCTGTCATTTCCAATATACTGCTAAGCCCACCCAGTGAATTTTTTATTTCTGATACTTTATTTTTCAGTTCTAGAAGTTACTTTTAGTTCTCTTTTATGGTAAACATCTCTGATAATGTATACTATTTGTTCATTTATGATCATATTTTCATAAATGTACTTGAGTATCTTTACAATAGTTGCTTTTAATCTTTGTCATCTTATTTCAACATCTGTATCACTCCTGGGAATTTCTCCACTAATTGCATTTTCTTGTGAATATGGGACACAGTTTCCTATTTCTTTGTTAGTCTAGTAATTTTGGATTGAATTGTAGACATTCTGAATGATATCCATAGTCTCTAGATTCTGTTATATTCCTCTCAAGAGTGTTGATCTATCTTATCTATCTTTCTTCCTTTGGTTTTATTTTGTCAGGCTATGCTCTACCTCTAAAATCTGTCTCCCTTATAGTTGTCATCAGCTGAAATTTCTGTTCAGTCATTTTAGTGTTAGCTGAGATGTTTGGTGTTTTCCCTGTGCATGCCCAGTTCAGCCATGGATTTGGGCAGAATTTGGGGCCCTCCTCTGTATCTCTTTCCTTCCTAGGCTTCCCTGTCACTTTCTAGCTGCTGTGGTCACTCTGGACTCTCTCCTTTGATTTTTTTTAAGTCAGAAAGACCATGAATCATCCCACATAGTGCTGATTGGTGCCTGCCTTCAGACAAAAAGCCGTAAAAATGAGTAACTTATCCAGGGCTTTTCACTTGTTCCAGATTCTCCCCCTCTTCAATTTCTGCCAGCTTTTGGCCAGTTTCCAGTATTTTGGGATAGTTTTTAAAATATTTTGCCCAGGGTTTATAGTTTATATCTTTGGGAGGATAGGTACAATAGAAACTACTTGCCATTACTATAAAGGGAACTATAAGGGCCTTTTTTAAAGGCAGAAACCATAAAGGGTAGTATCAACACATTTTACTATATAAACTTCGTATAACAAAAGACAGCATCAATAAAGTAAAAATGTAAAGGGAAAAATGAGGAAAATGTTTATTATATATGCCAAAGAGTTATTATCTTTAATATATGAAAAACTCTTAATTCATTAAGAAACAACAACAAATCACCCTGATAAAAAATGATCTAAGGACATGCTATGGTCTGAATGTTTATGTACCCCCAAAATTCATATGTTGAAATCCTGCTGCCCAGTGTGATAGTATTAGGAGATGAGGCCTTTGGGAGGTGGTTAGGTCATGAAGGCAGACCCTCATGAATGGAATTAATGCCCTTATATAAGAAACCCAAGAGAGCATCCTTGTCCCTTTCACAAGAGGATACAATGAGAAGTATGCAGCCTGGAAGAGGGCCTTCACCCAACCACACTAGCATCCCCAATCAAAGAATTCCAGCCTCTAGAACTGTGAGAAATAAGTTTGTGTTGTTTATAACTCACTCATTCAGTAGTATTTTGTTATAGCAGCCTAAAAAGACTAAGGACGTAAACCATCATTTCAAAAAAGAAGGAACACATTTGGCTAATAAACATAGGAAGAAGTAAATGCCAACCTTATTTGAAGGAATGCAGAAGGAAACAATGAGATTCTTTTACCTGTAAGATTGGCAAGAGTTTTTAAATGTTTATAATAACAAGTGTTGGCCAGGGTGTGGATAAGACACCCTCATGACTGTGTCCAGAATGCCTTTAACTTATCTACTGAGTATATATCAATAGTTATATATATTTTTTTGTTTTATCAAATGCATTTGGTTCTTTTAAAAATCTTCCCAGACATTCCTGATAATTTCTTTCTGTTTGTCTCTATTGATGATTCTAACTTTTAGAATCCTTAAACTTTCATTAATAGCTATTACATATTCTATACCTGATAATTCTAGTATCTGAATTTCTTCTGGATCTGTGTTAGTTAGGGTATAGACTTGACTGCTATAACACAGAGACCCCAAATCACAAGACAGACGTTTATTTCTCCATCCAAGTACATAGTCCAGCGCTAGAATAGAAAACTCCAGTTCCCAGGGGGAGGGTATAGCTCAAGTGGTAGAGCACATGCTTAGCAAGCATGAGGTCCTGGGTTCAGTCCCCAGTACCTCCTCTAAAAACAAACAAATAAACAAACCTAATTACCTCTCCCCTACCAAAAAAAGAAAAAAAAAACCCTCAAAAAAATTAAAAAATTTAAAAAAAAAAGAAAAATCCAGTTCCCAATCAACAGTGTTCCCAGCTCCCTCTCTCTTTTATTATTACACTGCCATCCTTAACACTTCACCACCCACTATCCTGTCCACAGTCCAAACAGCAGGAGAGAGAAAATGGGAACAGGAAGGGCACAGCCCTAAGTTTTAAGAGCAGGACTTAAAAATTACACCCATTGCTTCTGCTCACATTTCATAGGTGAGAAGTCATAGGATCATACCAACATGTAAGACAGTTTGGGAATTGTAGTTGTTAACCTTTACCTAAAAAGTATAGTGCTACTGAAAAGTGTAGAATAGATATTGTGAAACAACTAGCAGTCTCTGCCACATGGTGTAAATCTCGTTTCTGCTAATTTTCTCTTGTGTTGTCTAGCTTCATGTGCTTGATGATCTTTGATTATGAGTTTATATTTGCTTGCTTTTAATCTGTGGGAATCCCGTGGACCTAAATTTGGGAAGCTTTCCTCCGGGGAGGATTTGGTCTGCTTTTGCCAGGAGCCAATGTTGAAGGTCCTGACCTGAAGTGAGGGTCTTCAGTTCAGCTCTCCTATACCTACTTCCAGCCTGAGGGTTAGAATCCTGGTTTCCGTAATGCTAAGTGTTTTTGCCCATTTGGGTGACCTCATGTTTATTGCTCGGTTACTGATCACTGCTCCCAGTTCTGATTTCAGTTCGTGGTTGTTGGGTTTTTGTTGTTTTCTTTGGTGAACAAATAAAGTTTCCCTTACTTGTTGGGATCCCAGCAATGCATTTGAAGGTATGTTTTAGCATCTAATTGTTTTGTAGTAGAAAGGTCTTTCAAGGAATATGGCCCAGGATGTTGCTAGACCAGAAATAGTTCATTGACTCTCCAATTTACTTCAAGTCTGGCTTTTTTCTCTACCCATCCAGCTTGCCAAAGTTGCCAGTAACCGCCTCCTTAACAAACCTAGTAGATACCTTTCTGTCTTCTTACTCAACCTCTCAGCAGCATTGACAGCTGACCTTTCATTTATTCTTTGATCTAGTATGAGCCAAGCACTGTTTTGGATGCTGGGGGATGACTAGCACAGACAAAAACCCTAAAGACAGAAAACAGACAAAAAATAGTAAACACAATAAGCAGGTATGTAACGAGGCATAAGATAGTAAATGCTTTTAACAAAAATTGGAGCAGGGCAAAGGACATCAGGAGTCCTGAGAGAGAGGCTGAAATTTTTAAAGAAGCAGAAGAGTAAGCCTCATTGAGAAAGTGATATTTGAGGAAATACTTGAAGGAGGTAACGAAGTAAACCATGATGTTACGTGAAGAAAGAATATTCTAGGTAGTGAAAACAGCCAGTGTAAAGGCCTGGGGCAGGATTGTGCCTGGTGCTTTCAAGAAGAGCAGAGGTCCAAGTGGCCGGAACAGAGTAAGCATGGGAGATGCAATACGGGATAAGATCAGATAGAAAAAGGGGGCTGGCATATCATATGGGACCCTGAGGGCCCCTAAAAAGACTGACTGTTACTAAGATGGGAAGCCATGTTTTGAGCAGAGTTGTGACATGAATTGACTTATTTTTAAATGATTCCTCTGGCCTCTTGCTGTGTTGATTAAAAAAGCCATAAGGGATCAAGGATGGAGACAGGAAGACCACTTGAGATGCTATTGTAGTCACCCTTCTCCTTGACCCTTTTCCCTCTCTTGGATCGATTCCATATCCCCAGATTTTTCTCTTGCGTTACTAGCTGTTTCCTTCTCCAGTTTCTTCTCCAGCACATCTTCTCCAATTTCCAAATGTTGGAATACCTTGGACTTGGTCCTAAGATCCTTCTTGTATCTAGTTCCCTTCACTGGGTGATCTCCTGCAAACCTCTGGCTTTTAATGGTTTTAAAACTGATGATTTGTGCTGGTGATGCACAAACTTAGAGATTCAGCCCTGAGCTTATAGTCATAAATCCAGTAGCCAACTTGCTATCCAAACTGGAACACTTCATTTCTCCCCAATTATTTCCTCCCCTAGTCCGGCCTTTTACAACCCAGTAAGTGACACTATATTTGCTCAAGCCAAAAAACAGTCATCCTTAATGCCTCTCTTTCCCTCATTTCTATATTCAATCCATCTGCAAGATGTGTTTTTCTATCTCTGAATGAATGAGCTATTTCCTCCACAATGCTGTGTGTCAAACCCCCCAAATCTCAGTGATTTAAACAATGAATATTTACTTTTCTCATTCATGAAATTGCAGGTCATTTAGTGTTTGACTGAATTTGCCTGGGCTTGGCCTACTTGACTGTAGGCTGCAGGCTGCAGGATGGGTTGGGGTGTGCTCCGTGTGTGTTCATTCTGGGGCTCAGGCTGAGCGGTGGCAGCTACCCCAGGGATGACCATATGGTGATGTCAGAAGCTCAGGAGGGCAAATCAGTCATGCTGGCACATTTCAAGCTTCAGCTCACATCACTTCCCATTGGCCAAAGCAAGTCACGTAGACAAGCCCAAAGCTAAGGGGTGGGAAGGACACTGTATTTACTATGAGGCCATAGCAAGAGTGGTTATATAATATACTATTGACGTTGAAGAATTGGAACCAATTATTCAATTACTCAATCTCCCACAGCCTCCTGAAGAATTGTACCTCTCTCCAAACCCACTGTTAGCCATCATCTCTTGCTCCTAGACAATTACCTGTTTTCACCACACCTAGAACAATGCCTTGCACGTAGTATATGCCCAGTAAAAAATGTATTGAACAAACAACTCCCAACTGATCTTCCTTGTTACACTCATCTGTCTCTAGTCTTTTTCCACACAGCAGCCAAGGTGAGTGTTTAAAAACAAGTTCTGTGATACAGAAAGGAATGTATTTGGCCTTTGTCCCGAGTTTAGGTACACAGCTACTAAATATCTTGGAATTTCCTGAGTAATAAGAGCGATAGAAGAATCTTTCATTCTAATAACATGGTTCTTGGTGGGCTTCTAGATAGCTTTAAAATGGGGCTGGTCGCCAGAAAGAGCAAACTTAGATTAGAGGCTTATAACTTTCAGCCCCACCTCCCAACCTCAGGGGAGTGGGGAGGAGCTGGAGATTTAGGACAATCACTGATAGCCAGTGATTTAATCAATCATGCCTATGTAATGAGACCTCCAATAAACCCCCTAAGGGACAGGTTTCGGAGAGCTTCCAGGTTGGCAAACACATTGAAGTGCGGGAAGGGTGGTGTGCCCAGAGAGGTTATGGAACCTCTGTGCGCCTTCCCCCATACCTTGCCCTCTGCCTCTCTGCCATTTGACTGTTCTGAGTTGTATCCTTTGTAATAAGCCAGTTAATGTAAGTAATGTGCCTTCCTGAGTTCTGTGAGCCATTCTAGCAAATAATTGAACCTGAGAAGGGGGTCGTGGGAACCCTGGGTTTACAGCTGGTTGATCGGAAGTACAAGTGGCAACCTGGGACATGCAGCTAGTATCTAAAGTGGGAGCAGCCTTACGGGACTGAGCTCTTGGCCTGTGGAGTCTGTACTAACTCCAGGTAGTTAGTGTCAGAACTGAATTGTAGGACGCCCTGTTGGTGTCTGTAGAAAATTGGAGAATTGCTTGGTATGGAAAACCCGTAACACATTTGGTGTCAGAAGTACTGTGAGTAAAAACAGCTCAGACTGTCATTTGAGTCTCAGCTTAAAACCCTGCCCTAACTCCCCTTTGCACTTGAACTCCTCACGATGGTCTCTATAAAGGCATACGTTATCCAGCCAGGTCTGGCTCTCCAAACAATGGCGTCTGGTACTACTCACTTCCCTCTGGCTAACTGCCTTTTTCTTCCTCAAATATTCCAATGCTTTTCAGCTGCAGCAGCTATTCTTGCTGTTCCCTGTGACTGCAGTGCTTTTTCTCAAGATCTTGGCATACTGGTTGTCTCCTGTCCTCAGCTTCAGCTAAAGTATCACCTCCTTTGAGAGGCCTCCCTGACCATCGATACTTACAGACCCTCTCCCCACTCTACACCCACCCTCCTTATGTTTCATCACCGTCACCTTGTTTATGCCTTTCGATGAGTTTACCACTCTCTAAAATTACCTTGCTTTGTTCATCTTTGATCTCTAGTGCCTAGAATGGTGTCTGGCACATGCTAAGTTCTCTATAAAAATTTGTTGAATGAATATATGTGAAAACTTTTCCTCTACATTTTCAAAGTATCTTTTCTATCTTTTATTTTCATCTACTCATCCATGTATAAAATGGTATTTTGTAAGTCCAGATCAAACTAACTCAGGAGAAATGAAAATATTATAAAGTCCTTGTTGATAAAAAAGAAATTGGGGACTGGCGTTGCTTCAGCACATGTAGCATCCTTGTAACTTGTGCCGCTAGGGCATTAATCTGTGGGGTCAAAGGTCTAAGTGAGGCCACCTCCTGCCTCCCATACTGATGAACCAGCTTTCCTGGCTTCCCTTTTTCCTTTTCCATTCTTACCATTGTTGTCTGATTAATGTACAAGATAATTTACTTATAAGTATTGTTTGTTGCCTGTCTCCTCACCCTCCCATCCATGACACCACTGTGACCTTCATGGGCACATGAAGGCAAGTATCTTACTCTGTTTTTTCTGATACTGAGTAGATGTTCAACCAATTGTGGAATGGATGGATGGATGGATGAATGTTTCAAAGGAAAGAAAGAAATCTGCAAGGTTCTGAATCTCTTTCTCTTCTTCAAGTGTGCCCAGAGTAAGGTCACCCCCACTGTTGCACAGTCTACCTCCCAAGATGCTCTAGGCGAAACCTCTTTGAGGTGTAAACGTTTACAAGTTCTTTCATTCTCAGGTTGGCTTTACTTGTATATTTATAAATGCATCTTGTGTGCCTATTGATATTTTGTGTGTGACTCCTTTCTCCACTCTAGAGCTTGAATAAGGAGGAATTTAGCTCAGTATTTATGACATCATGACAGGAAGTGACATCATGAAAGGGAAAAATCTGATGAAGCTGAGCTCCATCCTGTAGAGGTTATTACCTCTGTGAGCACAGACCACTTTTCCTCTTCCCTCAAGAAAAGCCCAGGAGTTGTCTAAATGCTGGACAAAGCTGAGCACTTAAATTTATTATCAAGAAGGTCCTGGAGGAAGAGGAGCAGGGGAGTACAAAAACTAAGAAAGTATCCCAACTTTGGTGAGGAGTGGCTGCTTCAGAATCTTCCCAATTAACAGCTGTGTTTCTCTTTTAATTTCACATTTTCCTAGGATGATGAAATTAAAATACTCTGTTCTTGCTTATTTTTTCACAAACCTTATTGTCCTCATGAAATGTCCACATGTCCACAGTCCCTCAAAAGATCAGCAGAGGGAAATTTTTCTTTAAAAGATGCAATAGACAATGCTTTTTCCTTTGAAACAACTGTGATGGAAAGAGAAATTCTTCCTTTCGTTTGAATAGTCATGCTTTTAAGTTGCTTGGAGGTGGTTATGTATGAATCTTCATATAAACTTGTACCTCTCTCATTTAAAAGAAAAAATGAAAAAAAAAAGGGAATTAGCTCATTAATTATTTAAAATACTTGGTGCAACTGTTCCTTATGAATTAATGCAGGCACTTGGAAGACAATTACACTCGGTGTTAATAACATTGCCAACCTTTTCCAGTATGCTGCACTCCAAATTCTATTGTGTTTTCATTGACAACATTCACTATTACATATGCATATGAAAAACAGGCATTTTCATCAGAATTACTGTAATAGCATTAAGAGATTATTATTTTTTTCCAATTTCTTTGGAAGAAAAGTCACTCAAATTAGATTATTTATTACTTGACTGCTCTCCTATCTGGCCTGTATGTTTAGGTAACTAGAGTCCATGAAAGTGTAAACTTCAGAACAAAAAGCATGATTTTATACATTAATGATTTCAAATAAAAGAGAAGTGGTAGTTTGTGCATCACTTCTTTCGAGAAAGTTAAGTCTGTGCTCTGCTTAGGAGAGATAACACTTTTTGTCCCTGTAGGTGGCCCCCCTGGTGTAGCCATTAGTTGCTAATTACTTGCAAACAAATAAACAATTAACTCCTGAAGCTGCTGGCTGGGCCAGTGTTCATTGACATGCTAAAACTTTCTAAGACGGGATTTTAATTAGTGACGTTCTAAATCCAGCCCCCTTGTCAGCAGAGCCATAAGGTGAACTGCAGGAAGGTCCCAGCCCTGTACACGTGGGGCACAGCCAGCCTGGGAGGCTCCGAGAGGCTAGAGCCCAGAGCCGCAGCTCTGTGCAACCCACACGAAGATGTCTCCCAACCTTCAGGAAGGTGCTCGGCTTGGGGAAAGCAAGCCCTCACCCTGCTCCTTTTCAATTGAGAGCATTTTAGGACTGGACCAGAAGAAAGACTGTGTTCCATCAATGAAGCCTCACAGGCCATGGGCAGACACCTGCGGCTCCTCAGGTATGCCACAGCTTAATTTTTAAAATTCTTTGTTATTCGTTTGCAAGATTCAGTTTGGCCTTTTTAAAAAAAAAAAAAAATATATATATATATATATATATATATATATATATACACTACATAGAGAAAAACTGCAGTTTCATCTAGTTACATAATTGAAGTATCTAGCACTTTTAATGTCTCCAGCTGAATCCTATGGGAAATTAAGACTATCAGCCTTAGACCCAAGCGGATATAAAATTCACTCCCAGGAAATTCTAAGAACCTTCATTTACTTTGTAGGATCTCTGTGTTTGTCACATCAGATATTCTAAATCTCTTTCCACTGAAAAGTAAATGACATTTGGAGACCAAAATGTGTCCTCTATCAGCAAAACAGGCTTTCATTTTTGTTTGCTTTTTGGATTTTAGTTGATGAGAGATCAGTTCTCCTGTGAAACCCAGAAGAATTCTACTAGGAAAATTAAAGACAAGTTCCTGAAATTATTTCTTATAAAACTTTGTGGAATATAGAATTGAACATCTAAGATGGGGTTTATTTTTCTGTTTTTAGGGAAAGATGTTAACCTACGTCTACATATCCCAAGTCTTCCTAATGGGACCTCGTTACCTTGTACTTTGGATCACCCAGTGCAAGAAGAAAGAGTTTCGAAATATGAAAATTACCTTTCAGCCTCAGAAAGACTTTCTTTGAAAAGAGAGTTGAGTTGGTATAGAGGCCGAAGACCAAGAACTGCTTTTACTCAAAACCAGGTAGGCAATTTTTTCAACCAGCAATCGTAATACAAAGGCTTTAGCTGACACGCTGTTGGGCAAAAGCCCATTCACTGTGGAACCTCAGCTTAGAAGCCTTATTAATGAAACAATAAATTATATCTTTTTTTTTGTAACAGTTTCTGGATAGTCATTTAAAAAAAAAAGGTATACAGATTAATTGCTCAAGATTTAAATGCAACTATTTTGCTATACAAATTAAAGTCTTATTTTATGATGACACTTTAAATAACTGTTTCCTTGTTCTTAGATTGAAGTGTTGGAAAATGTCTTTAGAGTAAACTGCTATCCTGGTATTGATATCAGAGAAGACTTAGCTCAAAAATTGAACCTAGAGGAAGACAGAATCCAGGTAATTTTCAAGTTTAGTTGTTACTTGTGGTGATTAAAATGTTAAAAATAATAAAATAATATTTCTGAGATATGTTTTATTTTTCCTTAATTTTAGATATGGTTCCAAAATCGGCGTGCAAAGCTGAAAAGATCCCATAGAGAATCACAGTTTCTCATGGCAAAAAAAAATTTCAACACGGATCTCCTGGAATAAATAGAAAACTAAACATGTGAGATTACCTTCCAGTTTCAGAACATGAAGAATCAATGGAAATATCAAGTGTTAAAAATGTGTATTTTCTTTTCTGCATTTAATCTGAGTATTGTCATTTTTTTCTGAAAATATATTGTAAATAATTACTGTTATACCATGGTACCTATTATACTTAGACACTCTTAGTTACAATAAAGGCCTTTACTATATATTTTAATAAACATTTTCAGAAAAAGCCAACTATTTTTGTGAGCAAATTTAATCTAATAAATCAATTTGCTAAAATCAGTAAACTCATGAGTAATTAATTTCACAAGCTGGATTCCATTTCAAAATAATTCAAGTCAAATAATCTAAAGAATGGCACAAAGATGAGATTTGTTTAAATAGATTTGTTTCCTTCAACTGCATTTTGAAACATGATTATACTTAAATACAGAGTATGATTTATTCATGAATCTTTCATTTCTCTTGATTCTGTCATAAAGCAGTGAGAATTTCTCACCATATATCAGTGTAAATTTTATAGCATTCTAGTTTCAAGTTGTTGGGTTTTTTTTAATCAAAGTTATTATGCCAAAGTAGAGATATAAGATCATCAATTGTCATAGTCATGCCATTAGTATTGCATTGCACAGCAGAATTGAGCTGCAAATGCACATTTTAAAATATTTTCCTAGTCCCTTTAATGTTGTGTTTTACTTTCATTCATCGAAGTGAGAATGATCATCTGGCTTATACCTGTTTCCAGTTTAGTGATTTCCAATCAACTGTATGTTTTGTTACAAGTAATATGTTGACGGAGGAGATAGGGTAGCCATCCTTCCTTTCGTGTGTGTTCTAACCTCGTCACTGGAAATAATCAGGGCACTTTCTGGGACAAAAACTATTTTCTTTGCATCTGTCATTGTACCTGTCAATGAAAGATGGGAATAGAACAAGGTGCATCACAAGGGAGTCCTACCAGTGGACATCTGTGTATTTGTTTCCCAATTAATGAATGGAAGGCCAGTGAAATGAGCTGGAGGACTCTGTTTCTTGTAAGCCATATTTCAGCTTTGCCCTTTAGGACTGAAATTCTCCCTTGTTTCCCTTTTCTTTCCTTCCTATTCCTCTGCCCTTCTTTTCTCTCCCAGTAATGACCAGAATAGAAAGTTCTTGTTGAGTTACTGAATCTATACCCATTATATACTTTTCTTTTCTTTTAATTGCATGAGAAAGACTAGAGGGCTTTGCATCTTATTGCTGAGGAAAAGTAACATGACTCAGATTTTAGAACTTTTAAAAATCATTTACTGAGAGCACATTTGGGGTAGAGAGCTCTGTGTCCCAGCAACTGGTCAGCAATAAGCTGTGCTTTTCCAGCTGTAGTGTTGCTGAGATGGAGAGGGAGGAGGGAAAGAAGAGCAGCAGGGAAGTAACTGGAAGGCCAGAGGCAATTAATGTTTTCCAAGGAAGTTTCTACTGTCAGACTGCGCCGTTTTTTCTCATATAAAGAGCTGCTCTCATTAACATAACATTTGAAACACCGTTTATGAAATACATTAGCCACAGTTTATCCACCAGGAGCTTTCTTTGCTCTTCATTAGATTTCCCTGAAATTTGGAGAACTGGAAGCCACCAGGAGTGGCTTGGAGGGGAAAGGGTCATGTGATGGGTAAACTTTTTCAAATAGCCATTTATTTTAATCCCAAAGTTCGTATTTACAAACTGTAAACAACGCAAGCCGTATAGAATTAGAGTAAAACCCCCTCAAATCTCATCCTTCACAGATAACCATCATTAAATATTTGTGTATAAAAGCACCTATATATGTATACCTATACACACACACATACGTATTTGTTGTTTTTGCTGTTATTTTTTAAAAATGCCATCACACTTAACAGTCTGAGCCTCTTTCCAACATCTTGCAGTTTCAGATAGCTCTGCCTCCTTCCTGTTGTTTGCTTAGTTTAGCAAGTCCTGTGTATAACTATTTCGCAACATTAATATTTAAGTATTTTTGAACAAGTACTTGTCACAATTGATTTTTCAAAGAGTAACCATAGTTTATCTAGAGTTTATCTAAAACCTAACCCTCAAGTCTGAGAAGTGTGAGGATTCTGTATAAAATTATAGACTTAAGGAAAAAACGAACCAGCTTCACAAACATTGATCCACAACTAGTAATGCACTTAAATTATTTTTTAATTATAAAAACTGATCATACCTGTAAAAAGTCTGGTGAGGAAAGAAACATGGTAACTCTAGAATATCATTATCTTGGTATTTTCCAGTGACAATTTACTATGACTGATTTATGTGGTTCTAAAATGTATGTGTATAATTGAAATAAACTGTGTTTATAACCAGTTATGTATTTATAACTGAAATCATTTATGAAATGGTTCATTTATAACTGAAAAAAGTAACATGTAGAAGTCAGAAAAATATAGGGTTTATAATATTAAAAAAGTATAAATATAATACGCACACCCTTTTATATTTTCAGATACTTATAATATCACTAAATATTGTAAAGTGAGTTCATAGCATATGGGAATATTCAAGAAGTAAGATAACATATAATAATAACATTGACCACTAGTGTATTTCCCCTAAAATCATTTCCAGAAACCTTAAAGATAAAGGCTGATCTTATTAAAGGAAATAATGAGTTAGTAACTTTTTTTTTTAACAATTACAATTACAAGTACATTGGTGAGAATATGATACTCGGGGAAAACTAGACTTTAATTTTAAGGAGAAATCAAGCAAGATGGACATGGAAATGAAAACCCAAGATAAAATTATCTTTCTCAAAACACGCAGACTCTTTCTAATCCACAGCTTAACTCTGCTCCTGGTAATTCCAAGCCTTTGTCTCCATTAATGCCCAGGACAAGGTGAACAGTAGTAACAAATCAAACTAATGCAGTCAGGCTAATACCTGGAGCGTCTCTATTATCTGTTGACTGCCTAAATAATGTTATTTGGTCTCCTGTAATGGCATTTGTCTCTTGTGAAGCCAGCCAGACAAAGCCCATCACTAAAGAGTACTGGTGGAAACAATGGCTGAATGTGCTGGTGGTCAACTTTTGAGTTAATCAGTGTTAATAGCTGTTTTCACCCCCTGCATCTTATCACACATTTATGTGAGTGGCATAAATCCCCCATTACCAAACCAACACACAGCATCAACCTAGGCCTTGTGCTTACTTCTAAGCACAGGACTCTATTTACTTGATGTGGGACCCAAATCAAAGTATGATAAATAGAGATTTGCTATCTCCGTTTCACTGAGCCCCATAGAACTAAACACCCCCCACCCCCACCCCACGGTCCTTTGGCTAAATTAATGCTCATTTTGACGGTTCTGTCTCCTGCTGTGGCACCAGCCCACAGCAGAAAAGCAGCCAAAGCAGTACTTGGTGGCTTCCCCTTTTCCATTTTCCTCCCTCCGATTTTCTTATTCCCACCCTTTTCCTTTTTCCCTGCTAGTGCCTTGGCAAGCCTGTTGATGTCAACCAGCATTACTGAGTCTGACAAATGAACTTTCAGCCTAGAAAGTTTATTGCTTGCCTTCAGTTTAGTAAAGAGTTAGCAACATTTAGGAACTTAGTGTTTGTTCTCTTCTTCCAGTCCTTGGATGGCCTAGTGGGCCATCTCCTTTGTTTAGCATTTTATGACTGGGTGATTTCAGTGAAATAAATGATATCATAGTTTATGTCCTATTTACCACACCATAAGCTTGCAAAGACCATGCAACTATTATATCTGGTGTTGGTCAAGGAATTGCATAACGACTTGTCATTTTTATAAGGCCCGACCCCTATTTGGTGGTTATTTGTAGGTTTGTGTATGCCACCAGCATGGCTTTCCTTGATCTCTCCTGTTCAATCAAGTCAGTCAGTCAAAACATACTCATTGAAGGCAACCTAGTAATGTAGTCAAGAGATTGCGCTAGAGTCTGATCACCTGGGTTCAAACCCCAGTAGCTAGTAGACTTTGGGCCAGTTACTTGAGCTCTTTGAGCCTCAGTTTCCTCATCTATAAAATGGGGATAATAATGAGGCCTATTTTATAGAATAATTGGGGGAATCAAGTGAGATAATGGATAAGACTTAGACTAATGCCTGGCACATATAAAACCCTCAGTTAATGTTAGCTCTGGTTATAATCATGTGCTAGGGAATATAGAAGAAGTAAAGGAAGTTGTCTAGAACAGTGTTTTCATGTCTGGAACAATGTATGGTACATAGTTCTCAGTCAGTCATAGAACAGATTAAAACAGTTCTTGGTCTCTAGGACCTCACCATATGGTGGAGAGAAAAGACTATTCAACAGTTATTCAACAAATATTTATTCAGCATCTTCCATGAGCCAGTCACTATGTGAGGCTCTAGGGATGGAGTGGTAAACAAGTCAAACCAGGTCTTTGCTGTTTTGGGACTTACTGTACCCAGTGCCTAGCACAGTCGTGGCAAATAGCTGGCCCACGATCAACAGTGAATGAGTGAATGAAGGAATATATGAAACAGTAAGAAAATAGCATAGGGAAGCATGTGACTAAGGACTAAGGTAATGTGTGTAGATGGTCAGGAGTACTGTAGGCCATAGGAGGGGAGGGATCAGAAGGATGTGTAGAGATCAGTCCTCAACTTGTTGCCTCTACATGGATGCGTCTGGGAAACGACTAAGGCACAATGTGGGAAGGAGCTGGGTGTTGATGGAAGGGCGTTCCTCGCGAGGGAACAATATGTGAGAAGACTCAAAAGCTGCACAGCAGAACAGTGGCCTCCTTAGGTGCCTGTTGGCACATGCAACCCATGCAGTGTGATTCCATTTATATTAAATGTCCAGAATAGGCAAAAAACAGAGAGAAAGTAGGTTAGTAGTTGCTGAGTGCTGGGAACAGGGCTGGGGAATGACTACTAATGGGTTATGTGGGTTTTTTGAGGGATGATGAAAATGTTCTGAAGTTAGATGTGATAATGGTTGCAAAATCTTGTGAATATACTAAAAAAAAACTGAACTGTACACTTTTTTTTGAATTGTACACTTTTAAAGAATGAATTTTATGGTATGTGAACTATCTCAAATTTAAAAAGAAAATTGTAAGTCCACCTTAAGTGTGAAAAGAGTCTTCCTAGATCAAAGCACTGATCCCGTTTTAGGGACTAAAAAGTGTGCAGGAGCAGCCTTTGGAAAGACAATGCTTTTAGGGGGAAGAGGGTAGAAAAGAAGGAAGAGAGGAGATTGCATGGTTAAAGGGGAAAAGTTAACGCTAAAGTTCATATAGAAAAATAGATCCAATATCTTGTAGTAACTTAGAGTTAAAAAGAATATGGAAACGAATATATGTATATTCCTATATGACTGAAGTATTGTGCTGTATACCAGAAATGGACACAACATTGTAAACTGACTATACTTCAATAAATATATTAGGAAAGAAAGTTCATCCAGAAAAATTAAAATGGGTGGGGGGAGGGTATAGCTCAATGGTAGAGTGCATGCATGTATGAGGTCCTGGGCTCAATTCCCAGTACCTCCATTAAGTATAAATAAATAAACCTAATTACCCCCCCAATAAACAAACAAACAAGAATGAACAATAGTAAAGGAAACACCAAAACAGAAAATCTACAACAGCCCAGACCTTAAGCCATTCTATAAAAACTGTAATTTAAAAAATACATCATTGGCAAATGAATAGGCAAATATATGGAATAGGATAGAAAATTCAGGTATAGATCCAACTATATAAAGAAATTTAGTAAATCATGGAGCAAAAAGGGACTTTAAAATAAATTGTGCTTGGAAAACTAGATAGCCATTTGGAAAAAAAATAAAATAGATTTATGTCTCATACGATACACAAATGAGTTAGAGACCTAAATATTAACTAGGAGACCACACAAGTACTAGAAGAAACCATCGGTGAATTTCTTTATAATTTGTATATAGGGAAAGAAAAACATTCTAACTTTGATTCAAAATCCAGATTCAATAAAGGAAAAAATTGACAAACCTAATTAAATAAAAATAAAAACTTTTTTCATGGTTAAAAAATAAGCAAAGTAAAAGATGAAAAGCCAGGAGAGAATATTTGCAGCATATATCACAGATAAGTGGCTAATATCCCTTAAATATTTGAACATAAAAAAGACCAGAAATCCCATAGAAAAGTAAGCAAGAGAAATGAACAAAAAATTAATCAAAAGACATTTTAATGTGGACCTTAAATGTACAAAAAGATATTAAATTCACTTATAATAAGAGAAATGCAAATTAAAATCATACTAAGAGCCCTCCGGTTCCAGTTAAAATGAAGTTAGCACACTCATTCTGTCTTTATGCTCCAAGTAAAGCTAATTCTTTACTCTGACCAGAGGAACTGTGGTCCAAAGTATGTAGAAGGAATCCTCATTGCTTTTATTTATCTCCCTATCTTCCCACAGCTTGGCCACAGAAGCAGGTATAGTCATGGAAAGCGCACAGCAAAGAGGATACTAAAGCCCTGCCTGGCCAGAGGACTATAAAGGGGAACCCTTGTGAACGGGACAATGTGAGGGAGATCACAGAGAGGAGGCTTGAGGAGGTAATCGTACAAAGTTATAAACAAATTCCTGGACTTCCCCTGTGCTGCACTTGCAAGTGTCTGATCCTAAACAGAACGCCAAAGCCTTTGCGAACTAAACAACAGGATAGAGAGCTGCCTAGATGTTGGCTTGCCTGTGGGTGGCGTACGTGCAAAATAAATAAATAGCACTGCCAAGCCTTCAAAAATTGAACTGGCTTCAGAAACAGACCACAGAACTGAGCTTGCAACCTGTGCCTAACCGGGTCAATTGCCTGCTTAAAAAAAAATTGTCCACAAGAATTAAACAAGACTCAGAGTATCATAAATAATATTTAAATGGCTAGGATGCAATAAAAAATTATTTGACATACAAAGAATCACAAAAGACTGATCAATTCTCATGAGAAAAGAAAATCAACAAACACCAGCCCCAAGATGGCTTGGATGTTGGAAATATCCGACAAAGACCTTTTTTCGCCTTTAAAAGAAATTAAGATATAATTGGCATATTAATTTCAGGTATATGACATAATGATTCAGTATTTGTATATATGGCAAAATGACCACCACAATAAGTCTGGTCAACATTCATCACTACACATTTTTTCTTGTGATGAGAACATTTAAAGTTTACTCTCTTAGCAACTTTCAAATATACAATACAGTATTATTAACTCTAGTCACCATGCTGTACATTACATCCCCAGGATTGATTCATTTTATAACTGGAAGTTTGTACCTTTTGACTGCCTTCAGCCATTTCACCCACGCCTCACCCCCAACCTCTGGCAACCACCAATCTGTTCTCTATATGAGTTCAGTTTTTGGTTTTGTTTTTTACATTTCACATCTAAGTGAGATCACATGGTATTTGTCTTTTTCTGTCTAACTTATTTCACTTGGCATAATGCCCTCAAGATCACTCAATGTTGTCACAAATGGTTAGATTTCCTTCTATTTTATGACTGAATAATTTTCTGCTGTACACATATCCCACACTTTCTTTACCCATTCATTCATTGATGACACTTAGGTTGCTTCTGGTTCTTGGCTGTTATAAACAATGCTGCAATGAGCATAAGGGTATGTATATCTTTTAGAGTTAGTATTTTCATTTCCTTTGGATAACTACCCAGAAGTGGAATAGCTGAATCACATGGTAGTTCTATTTTTAATTTTTTGAGGAATCTCCGTATTGTTTTCCATAGTGGCTGCACCAATTTAGATTCCCACCAACAGTGCAAAGGGTTCCATTTTCTCTACCTTCTTGCCAACACTTGTTACTTCTTGTCTTTTTGATAATGGCCATTCTAACGGGTGTGAGGTGACATGTCACATTAGTTTGATTTGCACTTCCCTGATGGTTAGTGATGTTGAGCATTTTTCATGTACCTACTAGCCATCTGTATGTTTTCTTTGGGAAAATGTCTATTCAGTTCCTCTGCACATTTAAAAATCAGATAGTTTATTTTATTTTTATTTTTTGCTATTGAGTTGTATGAGTTCTTTATGTATTTTGAATACCAGTCCCTTATCAGATATATGATTTGCAAATATTTTCTCCCATTCAGTATGTTGCCTTTTTGTTTTCTCAAGGGTTTCCTTTGCTGTGCAGAAGCTTTTTAGTTGTAATCTCACTTGTTTATTTTTGTTTTTGTTGCTTTTGCTTTTGGTGTCAAAAAGAATTATCACCAAGACCAATGTCAAGGAAGTACTTTCATATGTTGCTGGAAGGTATGCAAATAATTAGAACCCATATAAAGGGAAATCTAACAAGATCTAAGAAAACTACATATATGTTTAACACTTGACTCAGCAATGTAACTTCTAGGGGTTTACTCTCAAGAAACATTTCCAGCAACACAAAAATCATTATACATAAGGTTATTCACTGAAGCACTCTTTGTAATTGCAAAGTTTTGGAAGAAACCTAAATGCCCACACATAATAGAGTGGTTGAGTAAACCATGATACATGTACACAGTGGAATACTACACAGCTGTGAAAAAGGTGGAATATCTCTATGAACTGATAAGAAGTGATGTTCAGGATATGTATTAGTAAGTGAACAACAAAAAGTACAAAAGAGTGTCTATAGTGTGAAAAGGAGAAATAAGGAAACACAGATGTATCTACTTATTTTTGAAAAGAGAAGCACAGGAGGGATAAACCAAGAAATGAGATTGGTTACCTTCAGGGAGAAGGAATGGGGTCAGGGGGAGTGCAATGGGAACATAGGAACAGGGTGGAAGGGATGGGAGCAGGGGTTACACTTGCCTGAGTACCCCATTATGCATGTTTGACTCTCAGAACTGTATTCATGTTTCACATACTCAAAGATTAAAATTGATGTGTTTTTTTGGGGGGGGTGGTGGTAAATAGGTTTATTAATTTATTTATTAACAGAGCTACTGGAGATTGAACCCAGGAACTTGCACATGCTAAGCACGCAGTCTACCTCTGAGCTATACTCGCCCCCCTTAAAATCAACAGTTTTTGATTGTTGATCAAAATCCCTTAAATTTGAACATAAGCAGAAACAACAGTGTTGTCTCAGATGAATACCATAAATATGCTAAAGTAGGGCAGGGGTAACTTTTGCATGCTGTGTTTTGACTATATTCCCCTCAAGCTAATGATAAAGAATTATAAACAAATATTGACCTCTAGTTGGTAAAGTTGCTTTTTGTCATTGTATGGATTAGCAATTCTAAAACTATTTTCTCCGCATTGTAGGTTTAAGTAAGTAAGTATGTGGAGGACCATGGGAGCTGGGTTTTTCTCCGTTGGACAAGGGGGTTAGAAGCTTGGAAAGAAGGAGGGCTGGAATGAACTCTGGGGTGTTGGGTTAGAATTGGAAGGATCAATGTAGAGTCACAGTGTATGAGAGCAGAGACTTTGGTGATAAGAGCCAGTGACACTTCGGCACCCATGAGAGCGGCTTCCAAGAGCTGTGGATTCCCACCCATTGTGCCTGGCCCAGCATTTATAGAAGCCCCTATGCTGTAGCATTGTTACATTGCCCATCTACATTCCAAGACTGGCCTCACTAATACATTGCAAAGATGATCTTCTGCCAATAGCACATTTTTTATTTGGAGACTTGGAACAATAACAAAAAAAACAAAGGCCTGTGCATGAGTCGGGTCTCTTCCTGTTATGAGAGAAAAAACTGAGCTCAAACTAATTGAAGCACAAGGGGCTTGATTAGCACCTATGATGGACAGACTATGAGTGGATCTAGCTTCCGGTCTGTTGGGATCCAGAGGTTCATATGAAAAGTCATTCGGGCTCTCTTTGCCGGTTGTCGTGGTGGAACTGGACAGCACAAGGCTCGTGTCTGGCCTGTTTAGCAAGTCCAGCAGAAAGAGAGCCTGCCTTCCACAGAGTCTGCCAAGGAGGCTGAGGGAGGACTGTGACTGGCCCAGCTCCCAGGGGGAGACGGGACCACCTCCACTAGCAGCCCCCTGGAACCACAGGGAGTGAGGGAGAGGTTCCTAAAAGGGAGCACAGAGAGGAGAGGCCAACAAAAAAGTAATGATCTCCATTGCTTTTCCTGCTACAGCCTCCTTGTAAAGTTCTGACTTGTGTTTATGCCCACCAGGTGGTAAATTCCTTGAGAAGAGTAGAAAACAAAACTACCCTAACCACTTTGCACCATAACCTCTCTGAGGGCTGTGAGCTGTTACGGACAGGCTGGGCAGCCCTGGGTACATCTTGTGATGTCCCCCTGCCCCCAAGTCGGGCCTAGCATAGGAGCTTGTGCTAAGTATAAGCTCAGAGAGCACTTGTTTAATGTTCCCAGTACCTTCCAAGGGGGCCCGCATCATCTGTTTGTCCCTCATGCTCCCTCCAGTGGGCAGTAAATATCTGAGCAGGTGTCTGAATCTGCTTGCTTCAGAACTCTTCCTGGCTCAGTCTCCAAACCCACCTTAAATGAAGAGGTAATTTGTTGTAGATATTTTATGTTTAATTTGCTAATAAATGGATAAATAACAGTCACCACAAAAGAATTTTCCTAGCTAAAATTCTGGCCACAATAGCCTTTGATGGAGGTCCTTTGAGACCTTAAACTTCCGTCTCTGCAAGAATTGATACACCAGTCTCTCTGGAGGAACATCTCGGCCCAGAGGATCCTCGTGGCCTCACAAGGGCTGAGAGAGAATCGCTGTATTCCAGGTATCTGTCAGAAGTTTGTTCTTGAACTCCCTGCCCTTCGAATTCTCATCAAATCCAGTGCTTTAAAACAGGGACTCTCAAACATGAGCGTGCATGAGAATCACATTAAGTACATATTTAAAATGCAGATTCCTGGCCCCTACTCCTGGAGTCTCTGAGGAGCAGGGGCTGACCATGTGAGGAGCTTAGGGAAGAGCTGTCTCAGCATAGGGACCAATAAGTGCAAAGGTCCTGAGGCAGGAAAGAGTGCTCCAGGAACTATCAATAAAGTGAGCAAAAGAAAAAGGGGCAAGGGCCAGAACAGGTAGGGCCTTGAGGTTGGGATGAGATTGGTTTTTATCTAAGTGTGATGGGACATCACTGAAGGTTATAAGTGGGGGAACTGCACATCAGATTTTCACTTTAAGAAAATGACTCTGGCTATTCTGTAGAGAACAAATTATTAAAAGGCAAGGAGGTAGACAGGAGGACTAGACAGGAGGCTTCTGGAGGAGGAGTGCAGGCCAGAAGGATGGTAGCCGGGACAGGGGCTGGATATGGAACGGGACAGCAACTGAGGCTGTGAGGAGTTTGAGTGCTAAGCTCGGTCCTGGTGCATCCTACTGTTCCTGGTCACATTTTCTTCTCATCCAGTTATTTTATCCCCTACCCACCCCCATTTGTTGCCTCAGAATGAAAATGTCCTTTTCATTATGAAAATAATATATTCTCAATATTTAAAATATAAACAATATAGGAAAGTAAAAAGAAATTAATCCCCAGCAATCCCACTGCCCCAAGATACTTCTGTCCTTCCAGACATTCTCCATGTGAGTAACATGAACTTTACACAAATAGAATCATGCCACACCTGCTGCTTTATAACATGCTTTTCTCTCTGTATAAAAAAATCACAATTCCAGGTGCATAAATGATGCGCATTCGGTGGGGGAAGTTGCCTCCTACTCACCCAGATTTCTTTGCTGTTTGTGCAAACTTTGTAAGTCAAAGAAAAACTTTCAAACGTGTAGCTTTGAGTCTATAAAGTTAGAAAACACAAGCAATTTCCCTAAAAGGCAGCAGAAGGGCTAGAGGATTTAAAAATTAAAATACCAGAAAATACACTCCAAAACAGAAGAGCTGAAATATCAATGTAGAATTTCCTCCCCAAAGGGAATGTGACGCCTGGGCAAAATTCCGTTGTTTATTTTGCATGGTCTTAACTCAAGCTCCACACAAAAAAACAGAGAATGGTGGCAGGAAGTACCTTTCTGTGTCCCAGCCGAAGTGGGGCTCCCCATGCGAAGCCTCTGGAAGTCTCAGGATTAGCAGAGAATCCTTGGAGCAACTTGCCCAAAGCACTAATTGTATTTGTGTCTCTGTCTTTGATTAGTGGCTTAGTCAGTTTTCTGGCTCATTATCATCTTAATCTTTTTTCCCTTTAATGTAATAAGGCTAAGATTCTAGGTTTCCCTCCCAACCCCAGAGGAAAATAAATACAATCTTGAAGGTATTTTTATATACTCTGTATCTTTAGTAATATATTTAACAAGCTTGATGTGGGAATATTATTTCCTTCCTCACCTCAGTCATCAGATGATTGTAGGAAAAAGCAAAGGCCTTGAGATACCTGGACTCTGTCCTTAGCCATTCGTTGCTTTCCTCAGGTCAAATATCCACTGTACAGCTCAGTGAAAAGAACCAAAGCGGACAGTGTATACTGGGCTTTTACAGTTTGCTGATCTAAGGTGGTAGAGCAGGACTAATCAAATGTTAACTGTAGAATGCAGATGGAGGGTATGGTGTGCGCTGTGCATCTTGATTCTAAGTTATTGCATTGCTTGTATTACTCACTTTCATTAGCAGACATAAGCCTTAGTGGCAGGCAATTTTGAGAAAAGGATTTACATTTTATGAAAGAGAGAGTGGTAGGGGCTCCTTGTCATTTTACACTATTTTCTGCGGGAAAGGCAGATACTGTTTTGAGTGTGTCACCTGTTTCTACAGTAAGTTGTGGCTCTTTTTCAAGGGTTTTGAGATTTGGTTACTGTAGGCAGCATTTTGTTTATTTCTTTTTAATTACATCATGAACAAATGAATACCGAAAAAGTGAACACATTACAGATAAAAATTTCTTTTAAAACCTTCCCCTACCCCGAATCTCTAGTCTCCTCCACCCTAGCCCCTGCCAAATGAAATCATTCTTTCAGTTTGATATATATGCTTCCAAACCCTTTTCTTGTGGATTTTTATACATATATATGTACCCACATAAAATATGTGGTATTCTTTTATTTGCTGGTTTTTCAAAAGTGATATTAGACCATATTTATCCTTCTATAATTAGCTCCTCCTCCTATTCATCAATATGTCTTAAAACTTTTTCTAAGCTCCTCATAGCTCTACCTTACTAACATAGACAAACCTGATGCATTGTATCCTGTGCCAGGTTGACCATTCCATTGCATGCTTGTAGGTATTTCTCTATTGATAGAAATTAAGATTGTTTCTGGTTTGGGTTTTTTTTTTTAATTGAAGTACAGTCAGTTACAATGTGTCAATTTCTGATGTGCAGCATAATGTCCCAGTCATGTATACATATATATATATACATATATTCGTTTTCATATTCCTTTTTATTAAAGGTTATTACAAGATATTGAATATAGTTCCCTGTGCTATATGCAAGAAACTTGTTTTTAATCTATTTTTATTTTTCATGGTTAGCATTTGCAAAAGTCAGACTCTCAGATTTATCCCTTCCCGCTTCATTTCCCTGGTAACCATAAGATTGTTTACTATGTCTGCCAGTCTGTTTCTGTTTCGTAGATGAGTTCAACAGTGTCCTCTTTGGTTTGGTTTATTTTTTTTTAAACCATTAAAAATATGTTACAGAAAACAAGTTTGTACACATCTACCTGTGCAGAGATGTGATTATTTTCCTGAGGTTAAATATTGAGAAGTGGAATGGCAGCTTGGTAGCAATTAGAAATTCATTTATTTTAATAGAAATGACTAATCTGCCCTTTAACATGACTTCTGGTGGTCAACTTCAGCAAATATTTCTTTTTGTTAAGCTCTGGGATGGGCTCACCCTGGCCCGCAAACAAAGCAGGGACAGGAGAAATATGAAGCTAAGTGTTTGCCCTCTGGGAAGGCCTGAAACTCATCTATAGGCCCCCATATACCAACTGGCAAAAGAATTCTAGAATTCTTCAACCAGAAGCTAAAAAGACTAGATACTTGTGGAAGATGGGTGGATGGGAGTGGGATGGAAAGAAGGGGAGAATGGGAACAGGTAGAGGGCACCACCCTTCACTGAGTATCCCTATATCCTTTTTTGGAACCAGGGTAATCGTTCATATACTCCCAGAATAGATAAATCATTCAAATCAACCAGGATGCGAAGAGAACCCCAAAGGGAACACCAGCAGACAGGAATGTAAGTGTGATACAAATAAATAATATAACCACACAGGAGGAGGTAGGGAAGAAAAAAACCTAACCCAAGTAACTCTGAAAAACAATTATTTGACTGGATACTATAACCCTGAAGATGAAAAGGACTATACACAAAGATACAGTTTCATTATTAAATTGTTTCTTTCTATGGCTCTCACAAGGGAATGAGCTAGCAATTCTGAAACTATTTTATGTACAGACTAGTCTGGGTCCAATTAAGAGACAGAAACCACACAGTAATTTGAACAGGGAAAGTTTAATATAAAGTATTATTAACTATTATAACAAAAGATTGGAGAAGTGAGGAATTGACTAGTAAGAAGCAGAAGGAACTCTAAAGAACATAGGAATAGCCTCTAAAAGGAGCAGCTCCTGCCTAGGTCTGAGAGAGACAACCCAAGGAAGAGCCTTCTTTCCCCAGAGCCGATACCCTGACGTGTTGGAGAGGGCATGGCCATGGCTCACTGAATAGCAGAGAAGTCCTGTGGTGCTGCACTGTCAGACCTTGCCAGAAATCCATCCATTATGGTGCCAGGAAAATTATTCACGGGGAGGTGTCTCACTGGAGGCACTCTGCTATGAAACTGCCCAAAAGAGGTGCTGGGGGAAGGTGCTGGGTATCGGAGCTTATGGCTGCTGTGCCCTGCAGGACCCAGCTGCGGAATCTGGTATTGGGGAAGCTGTCTACACAGCGGGACCTGGAAAAGCCATCCATGCTGCCGGAGCTGAGTGCTGGGAAAAGCAGCCCACCCGGCAGGAGCCTGCCGGAAGGAACACAGTCTTCCTCCTTCTCCTGCAATATCTCTCCGCCATAGTCTACTGATAGAGTTTAACATGGTGCCAGCTGATGAAAGAAAATAACTGGACCAGCTTCATTTCTGTGTATCAGGTAATGAAGATTGAATTTCTTTTTATTGAAGTACAGTTACAATGTGTCAATTTCTGGTGTACAACACAATGTCCCAGTCATGCATATACATACAAATATTCATTTTCATATTTTTTCATTAAAGGATATTACAAGATATTGAATATAGTTCCCTGTGGTATACAGAAGAAACTTGGTTTTTTAAATCCATTTTTATATATAGTAGCTAACATCTGCAAATCTCAAACTCCCAAATTATCCCTTCCCACCCCCTTCCCCTGTAAATGATAAGATTGTTAATGATGTCTGTGAGTCTATTTCTGTTTTTTAGATGAGTTCATAGTGTCCTCCCCACTCCTTTTTTTAAGAATCCACATATGAGTGATTTCCTGTGGTATTTTTCTTTCTCTTTCTGGCATACTTCACTTAGAATGTTGATTTCTAGGTCCATCCATGTTGCTGCAAATGGCATTGTTTTATTCTTTTTTACAGCTGAGTAGTATTCCATTGTATAAATATACCACAGCTTCTTTATCCAGTCATCTGTTGATGGATATACAGGTTGCTTCCATGTCTTGGCTATTGTAAATAGTGCTACTATGAACATTGGGATGCGTGTATCTTTTTGAATTAGAGTTTCCCCCAGGTATATACCCAGGAGTGGGATTGCTGGATCATATGGTAAGTCTATTTTTAGTTTTTTGAGGAATCTCCATACTGTTTTCCATAACAGCTGCACCAAACTACATTCCCACCGGAAATGTAGGAGGGATCCCTTTTCTCCACACCCTCTCCAGCATTTATTGTTCATGGACTTTTGAATGATGACCATTCTGACTGTTGTGAGGTAATACCTTATTGTAGTTTTGATTTGCATTTCTCTGATAATCTGTGATATTGAGCATTTTGTCATGTGCCTGTTGGCCATTTGTATGTCTTCATTAAAATTGCTTGTTTAGGCCTTCTGCTTATTTTTAGATTGGGTTGTTTGTTTGTTTGTTTTGTTATTAAGTTGTATGAGCTGTTTATATATTCTGGAAATTAAGCCTTTGTCAGCTGCATCATTTGCAAATATTTTCCCTCATTCCATAGGTTGTCGCTTTGTTTTGCTTATGGTTTCCTTTGCTGTGCAAAAGCTTATAAGTTTAATTAGGTCCCATTTATTAATTTTTGCTTTTATTTCTATTGCCTGGGTAAACTGCCCTAGAAGAACATTGCTAAGATTTATGTCAGAGAATGTTTTGCCTATGTTTTCTTCTAAGAGGTTTTTCATATTTTGTCTTATATTTAAGTCTTTAAGCCATTTTGAGTTTACTTTTGTGTATGGTGTGAGGGAGTGTTCTAACTTCATTGATTTTCTTGCTGCTATCTAGTTTTCCCAACACTACTTGCTGAAAAGACTGTCTTTTCTCCACTGTATGTTCTTGCCTCCTTTGTCAAAGATTAATTGACTGTAGGTCTGTGGGGTTATTTCTGGGCTCTCTGTTCTGTTCCATTGATCAAATATGTCTGTTTTTATGCCAATACCATGTTGTTTTGATTACTGTAGCTCTGTAATATTGTTTGAAGTCTTGGAGGGTTATTCCTCCAGCTTCATTCTTTTTCTTCAGTTTTGCTTTAGCAATTCTGGGTCTTTTGTGATTCCATATAAATGTTAGGATTATTTGTTCTAGTCCGTGATAACCTTGTATCCTGCTATGTTGCCAAATTCTTTTACAGCTCTAATAGTTTTTGTGTGGAGATTTTAGGGTTTTCTGTATACAGTATCATGTCATCCGTGTATAGTCATAATTTTACCTCTTGAATCCCTTTTATTTCTTTTTCTTGCCTGATTGCTGTGGCTAGAACTTCCAAGACTATGTTGAATAGAAGTGGTGGGACTGGGTATCCTTGTCTTGTTCCAGATTTTAGTGGGAAGGCTTTCAGTTTTTCACTGTTGAGTATTACGCTGGCTGTGGGTTTGTCATAAACAGCTTTTATTATGTTGAGATATGTTCCCTCTATATCCACTTTGGTAAGACTTCCTATCGTAAAGAATGAATTTAGATTTGGGAGGCAATAAACTGATAACTGGCAGAGTCCACCCCTCTGTCTCCTCATCTTTCCTGTGCTCTTTTTTACACACTTTTGGATGTTCATACAGCAAAACCTCTATAATTACACCTAATAACATATAGCTTTTTATCTTGGAAATGAAGACACTTTCACGCTCTTCCCAAAATGAAGACATACACAGTCCCAACAGTTATCGTATCCATTGCTGGCTATGTTAATTACTCTTTAAATTCAGTCACAGTCCCGCTGAATATTCTGTTACTTAAAGACCAAACTTAAAGGTAACTATAGCAACTTGTATATAAAATACAAATGAGAAGGTGAAAGAAGAAAATGATCAGCATATGCAAATAAACGCATGTGTATAACAAGCAAATAAAAATGTAGTTTCTATAACTGAGCCTAAGGCTATAGTTGACATCTGTAACTTCCTTCTTCACTACCCATTTAATATTTTCCTCACCCTCAGGCAGAACCTCAGCTAGTTGGAGTTCTTTACCTGGTAGAGTGACCCAAACCTTAATTCTCAAAACTCTAATTACTTAATTGTCCTGTCATTCTTGGTTGCTCTAGTTTTCCTTAACTATTACTTATGTGAATACTAAGAGGTACCCTGGGGAACTGCTGGGTGTATATAGATAAAGAAATAAATATAGGTATATGTAAATGTGTGTGTTCATGAACGTGAATATATTTCCCAGCTCTCACTGCTAAGAGGGCCTAGAAGCAATGACATCCCAGTAGCAATGAGCACACCTGGTGCCCAGATCTTGGTTTCTAAATATGATTCTCCAATAAAAAGAAATGATTGATTCTAGCAAGTCAAGGACACAATAACAAGGAGAGTCTGAGGACTTTCAGTTAATAATAATATTAGTTCATTTATGGTGGCAAATGTATCATACTAATAGGTGATGTTAATAAAAGGGGAAACTGGGTGTGCGATATATGGAAACTCTCTGTACTATCTCCTCAATATTTCTGTAAATCTGAAACTTTTCCAAAATTTAAAAATGTATTTTTTAAAAAAGGGACATTAGTATGAAGACTCATAAAATTCCAATAACATCTGTAGATTACCCAGTAGTGCTACATCAAGTTAAGTTTCTGGTTTTAATAATTATGCTATAGTTATACAAAATGTTAATATTAGGGGAAGCTGGGTGGAGAGTGAACCAGTACTCTTTGCACTGTTTTTGCAACTTTTCTGTAAGTTTAAAAATTATTTCAAAAACATTTTTTTAAAATGAGCTTGAAATATTGCCAGTTTCAAAAAAAGGTATCCAATCGATGGCCTTGCACACCATTCTCAACAATATATGCATACTTTTAAAGGTACAAACTGTGTTAAGAGTGGCCAATGTACATATGGCTCAGTTTTATGGAAAGCAGTTTGGAAGTCGTGAACAAAGCTGGAAGCACAATCAAGGCAGTAAATGAGACTGCCTGGAGAGTCCCAGGGAAACACTGGGAGACATTACACAACGGCAGCCAGCAGTGAAGGAAGAATTTATTATAGGATACATATATATTCTATATAAACATATATATATATATATTTTAGAATATATGTGTGTATGTGTGTTAGGCAAGGCCAGTGAAAGTCATTGTTGGATCTCTCCAGAGAAGGGAGGGGGCACTGTTCTACCCTACACTCCCCTCCCCCCAACCCCCGCCTCTGCTAACCTGCAGGAGATTCCACCTGTCGGGGCTGGGGTTCCTCTGGAGAAGGTGTCTTACCTGCACCCTCAGGGCAGCTCACACTGGAGGAGGAAGCAGCTTGGCCGGGAGGGGTCTTGAGGGAGTGGGGGGCCCAGGGCTCTCTGAGGTTTTTGTTGCTGGTATGAGGCTGCCTTTTGCTCATGAATTTGGCTCAGTGCCTTGCAATCTGTCACTCCCTTGCTTCAACTCCAGAGAAATTTAGCTGTACAGTTTTCTGCTCCAGGGCCTTAGGTTGGGAGGGAGACCAAAGTCAGGGTGCATTGCTTTTTTTCACAACCAAAGGGTGCTGGTCTGCCATGCACACCCTATAAGACAATGACACATCGTGGTGCCCCTGCTGCTTTTAGGCGTGCAAGTTATTCAACTGGGAGGATTCTCTTCCACTGGAATTAACTCCAGAGGAGTAGGGAAGATGCTCCCTACAACTGTGAAGTGAGTGTAGTGTGTCTCTTCCTCCTCATCTCTGTTTCCCCAAGTACCTTGTGGCTCCTGTTCCTGGCTACTTGCCCTGAGATAGTTCCTGCTAAAATGTAAACGTGATGGGGGTGGGAGACGCCAGGGGCAGAGGGTAGGGCTCATTTTAGGTGTCAACTTGACTAGACTAAGGGAGACCCACATAGCTGGAAAAACATTTCTGGTTGTGCCTGAGAGGGTGTTTCCAGAAGAGACTAGCACTGGAATTGGGGCACTGAGTACAGCAGATGGCTCTGCTCGGTGCTCGTGGGCATCATCCCATCTGTTGAGCGCCCAGGCAGGACACAAAGTGAGGTAGGGCGAATTCTCTCTCTGCCTGAGCTTGCACTGCACGTCTCCTGAGCTCAGACAAAGGTTCTCCTGTTTGCAGCTTTCAGATTCAGAATGAGACTTAGCCTCAATTCTCTGGCCTTAGGACTTGGACTGAAGTACACCAGGAGCTCTTCTGGCTCTCCAGCTTGCGGAGGGCAGGTTGTGGAATTTCTTGGCCTCCACATCCTCCTTGTGAACCAATTCCCGCAGTAGATCAGTCTCCCCCTCTCTCTTTCTCTGTCTATGTATGTGTCCTATTGGTTCTGTTTCTCTGGAGAACGCTCACACAGCTTCCTCTCTCTCTCTCTCAGAACTCTCCTTTTTGTGGTTAATTTTCTCCAGCTTCTCTTTATACCCCAGCCTTTGAAACAAAATGTGAGAGAGGAAGATTTGGGTTCATGATGCAGCATAGTCTCCAAGCAGCTGCATGTCATTGGGCCAAGCAGGGGACCTCGCTGAGCCTCAGATCCTTCAGCTGATAAGGAACTGCAGTGGGTTCCCCACTCGCTTCCCTGGACAGTAAGTTCCTGGAAGGCAGGAACCTCAAGGTCTTGAGTATGTTCTTTTCTAGTGCCTTGCACAGTGCCTGGTATATAGCTGGCACTCAATAAATGCTTGCTAAATGAGCAGTTGAATATATAAATGGTAGTCACTATGATTATGCATTCCTGTATGTCACAAGCCATATCACTTAGGTTCAAGATGATACTAGAGAAAACAAAACAAAACAAAAACAACAAATCTGTGGTAGAAGGTGAATGGAGAGCTGAAAGTTCTAGGTGCCATAATTGGAGAAATAAGATGGCTTAGATTTGGCATGGTTGATCCAGGCTGTGTATTGACTATGTCCCATTTGAGTGGCTCAATGGATCTCTTTCCTCTTGACCTTTGTGACCTGCCCAGGATCTTTGTGTCTGGACGTTGATGGTCCAGTTTAAATCCTAACCTGCTGACAAAGCACATCCATTTCCTTAAGAGTGATTTCAGAGGAGCCAGGAAAAGCTGATTCCATTTAAAAGTTCAAACAAACTAAAAAAAGGCATTTGGAGGAAACAGAAGAAAACTTCAGTAAAAGTAGTCTTGAGTAAGATTAAAGAATAAGTTACCTTCTTTAAATAAGAACAGGATGTTCTGAAAAGGGGACAATCACTAAATCAGAAAGAGCTGCTCTTCGATATTAAGATATATTATCACTGAAATAAAAATTCATTTGATTTTGAAGATCTAGCTGAAGAAATGTTCTAAAGCATGGAATAAGGTGCCTAGGAGATGGAAAATAGTTGATAAGGATAAGAAAATTGGAGGATAAATTTACATACCTATCATCCAACTTAAGATTTCCAAAAAGAGAGTAAGCACAAGGAAAGGAGAAGACAAGGATATCAAAGAAATATTCAGAAGTATTTCCCAGAAGGCAAGAGCTTCAATGAATGAAAAGACTCACGCCTGTGAAACTTCAGGACAACGGAGATAAAAAAATGCAGCTAATAGAGCGTCAGAGACAGGGAGACTGGCTGACTTTCAAAGGATCAGAGATAAAAAGATGTCATCAGTCTCTCAACCATAACCTTGGGAGCCGAACACAGAGGAGCAATGCCTTCAACAGCCCAGGGGAAAATGACTTTCAACACAAAATTCAATACCCAAGCAAATCATTAATCAACCATGATGTTTAATAAAGATATTTTTTAGACATTCGACGTCTCACAAAATTTACCTCCACACCTTTCCTCAAGAAGCTAATGAAGGATATGTTCCACCAGAATGAGTGAGAAAACTCAGAAAGAGACAGAACGCAGGACTCCAGCACAAGAGAGAAGGAAGGAAGTGGCAGCCAGGCAGCAGCCCCGGGGAGCAGCCACGCATGACAGGGCAGGGACGTGAGGGCTCCAGGGGGAGCTCTCCCCAGTGAAATGGAACTGAGGGAAAAGCTAATGCCTTTGCCCGTGTGCAAAACTGTATGGGAAGATGTAACGAGGGGGCATATATCTTTTAAAAAGGGAATTACTAACACTCCCTCCCTGCTCCGGCAAAACCTGGTAACAGGAAAAAACTTCCATCATTAAGCACAAGTTGCCTTAAAGGTGAATATGTTTTATGTGGTCATAATTACAGAAACATTGAATACTGATTTAACTAAAATTATAATACATCAGTCAGGATCCCAACAAGACAGAGCTCTCAAATGGGGCAATTTAAGGAGAATTTCATAGAAGATACTGCTTGAGCAGTAAAAAGAAGTGACAAGGGAAGGCCATTACCCTCCTCCTCAATACCTGAGGAGGCAAAGTAGGGGAGCAGTTGTCAGAAACTCGAGAGAATTAAATAGAGAGGGTGCTGAGAGCAGAGTTGAAAATGCAACCCCGACAGCAATCAACCGGAGGTAACTGGGGGCACCTTTGCTCACTCTCCCTCCCCCTCAGCTGCCTGCCCCACATCCTCCCAACCTACTCAGAAGGCCAAGAGAGCTCATTGATGTGGTCTATACAGATCAGAGTGGTTCTGGAAGGGCTTGGAAAGACACCCAGCATGAACCTCAGTGGGTGGCCAGAGGAAGGGACTCTAAAGAAAGCACGATTTCATGTGTCATAAAGAGCAGGAAGTTAGGAGCCAGTGTCTAAACTGGTCAGTCAAGAAAGGCAAGATCAACATGGGATTTAGAAATATGGCAGCAAATGCCAGAAAACAGGCATAAGAGTTGAAGGAGGGTGCTCCAGGGAGTGAGAGTGACGGGGGACAATTCAGAGGATGGCTTTTTCATTATACATTTGTTAGTACTAATAAGACTTTTAAAACTTTGTACATGTATAAGTTTGATTAAAGTAAAAAATAATACTATCCAGTCTAATCACAAGAAAAACATCAGGAATATCCCTATAGAGGGGCATTCTACAAAATCCTAAGCCATACTCTTTGGGATTGTCAAGAGCATCAAATACAAGGAAATCTGAGAAACTGTCACAGTCAAGAGGACCCAGAGACATGGCAACTACCTGTTATGTGGTATCCTGGATGGGATGCTGGAACAGAAAAGGAGCATGAAGTAAAAATGAAGGAAATCTGAATACAGATTTAGTTAATGATAATTTATCAATATTGGTTCATTAATTGTAACAAATGTACGTTTAATAATCAAGGAAACTAGGGGCAGAGTGTATGGGGACTCTACTATCTTCTCAATTTTTCTGCAAATCTAAAATTGTTCTACAAAATAGACTTATTAAAAATAACAAGATTTTACAGTAGAAATAACCTTAAAAGACAACAAAGAAGTTAATGATTTTATTTGTATGATTTGGAGCTTTGGTACGGGTATATGTTTTTCCAGGCTTTTTAATGATTTTTGCATTCAAGAAATTAAATCCTAGAATTTCAGTAATGATCCTGGCTATTCATTCATTCAACAAGTGTGTATCAAATGCTGACCACATGCCAGGCAATACCCTGTGCTTGACACATGGGATACAGAGACCTTTTCAAAATACAGCCCTGCCATTGCCCTTAAACCCTTCAGAAGCTGCTGGGTACTCTTAGGTTCAAAACAGGCCGTGAAGTCCTGCTTGCCTACCCCTGCTGGTCATTTCTTCACACTCCCCTGCTCTCCAACAACTATGGCCTTTTTTGGTTCCTTGAAGATGCCAATGTTCTCTGCTGTCCCAGGGCCCTTGCATATGCTGTTCCCACTACTCAAAATAGTCTTCCTCCCCTCCTCTTTGCCCAGGTAGCTCTTAGACTTGGAACCTTAGCTCAAGTATCACTTCTTTGGAGACAATCCATCTACTTTTAATTATCCCCTGGTCATGTGGTTATTTGAGTAATGCAACTGCCCCCCATGGAATACTTGCTTGTAGTTTCTATGGCAACTGGGACAGTGTCTAATTGAGGACAGTGTCTGTGTGGCTCACATTGATCCCCAACTCCTGGCGTTGACTGATATGGTGCAGGGACTCTATGAGCACTTCTTGAAAGAAAGAATGAATGTATGGTAAACAGGATATGGTTCAAAGCCTTCCAGTCTAATGTAGGCCCAAACCAGGGTATGAACTCTGGAAGGAGGCATGATGTGGCCAGCTCCTCTACTGTCTGGAATCCGGCTGTCCTGGGTTTGGTTCCATCAACTCCTGGTCTGCATCCACAGTTACTGCAACAGGAACACGTTTATGCACCCTCATAGCCACATATTTACCTTAGATTTGCAAAAACCCACTGAGGTATGCATCCATGTCATTTCTGTGTGGTCACTGAGAAAACTGACATCCAGAGAGGTTAAGTGAATCGCCCAAAGCCACCACCGTTACTGAAAGCCCAGATTTTAACCTTGTTTCTCACTATCTCTTAAATTCTACTTCCACCCAAACTTAGCAGCAGCTCTGGGTAACAGTATTTACACCTGTAGGGGAGCTGTGCCCTAAGATGCTGTGCTCTCACGGCGAGGCGCTCAGTCCGGGTGTGTTTGGGCGTCTCCGACTTGGACCACGCGCGCCCTCTCGCGGCTACAGTCGTGGATGCCGCGATTCATTTTCTCCTGGAAAAGAAATGCAAAGTGGCGGTGGACGTGTGAACCCCGTGTACTCTGGGGTGCGTGTCCCGGGCTTTCTGGGTGCTGGATTCGGCCTTCCGCCTCAGATCTTCTGGCTGCCCCCTCCGTGGGCCTCCGGGCAGTCTGGGCGGCACCAAGGCCGGCTTGGGAAGGATGTGGGCTGGCGCCAGAGGCAAAGTTTGGGGGTTCAGAGGAGCTTGGGGCCTCCTCGCTGAGTCTCGGCTTCCCCATCTGTGAAGTGGGGATGATGACAACTACCCCGTTGGAGCCAAGACTGCCCGGGGCCAGACTGACATCCGCCGGCGCTCTCAGAAGGGTACCGGTTCTCCATATACTGCTCTCCCCAAAGCCCTGGGAAACGTGCACCGTCAGCCTGCTGGGAGACGGAGTGAGGGACACCCTTTACCTTTAATGTCTTGACTAGTACATAATACATATACATCACAACACCAAAATAAATTAGAATTTTGGTCCATTGCTTCTAACCACTGTTTATTAAAATGGTCTTCAGTTAATCTCAGCTGAAAGCTATTCAGGATACAAATTATTTCCATGATCAGTTTATCCTTTCTTATGTTTCAGGGAATAATTTAACTCCTAACAAAACCCAATTCTTGTATTAAGGATTTTCTTATCTGGTTAGGTTATAGGTAAATTGGAGAAATATATTCGCATTTCGTCAGCAGCTTGTTTTAAGGTGATTTAATTTGTTTAATCCTCAGCTTCATTCCAAACAGAGGTGGAGGCAGCAACTGTTTCTTGCTCGCTGGTGTGTGTCAGGCAGAGTGCGGGACGTTGGAGGCAGAGAGGTGAATCAGACAGGGATAGGGAGGGTGGCTGAAATTGTGACTGGGCCACAGGCAATCCTAGCCTTGGTGTGTGAGACCATGTGTTGTATTTGGCAAGGGCTTCATCCTCTGGCCACCTACACAGCTGGGCTCAGCTGTGCCCCAGAGGAAGGATGGACCATGGAGGCTGTGTGGGGGAGCTGGCCCCCTCATTTTATCTCAGCTTCCAGTACAGAGGTTCACTTCTTGCAGCCTCACAAATATTATGAAGGGTCAAGATTAAAAAGAGGGGATGAGAGGAAAAGAATCAATGAAGAAGACCAGAATGGGGAGGATGTTGCCAGATGCCAGTTTATTACCTTTATTTCCTGACCAAATTTGATCCTTTGATGTGTGTGGTTCTCCCACCCCATCCCACCCCCACATGCATGCTTATGGCCTCTCTAAACAGAAGGGTGCCTCAGTCCCTGGTCCTGAGGATGTCAGTCTAATCATGTTTTAGAGTAGACACTTAGGCCTTTCTTTCTTGTGTTCTCCACACTCCTTTAGAAAAGTTGGAGCATTCTCTAGACTCTGCAGCATGTTTTCAGAGGCTGTCAATGATCAGATTGGGCAGGGAGCTGTGGGCTTGGAAGGAAATCAATAGCGGGTGGGTGTGGAGACTAGAAAGGGAGTGGGAGCTGCTCTCTGCCTTCCCCAGTCATTCAATTATATGATGATTGGTAATGTGACTGAAACCCAGGAAGAAATGCTTTCCTTTTCCCAGTCCCCTCCTTCAGGCTCTCCCTCTATCATCCAAGTACTGATTCTTTTCCTGGAGTCCAACTCCAGAACAAAGAAATGGAAATGGCCTCTAAATACATAAGAACATGGGTCACTTCATTAGCAACCAGAAAAGCCAATTAAAACTGCAATAAGATATTGAGCAGCTTGGCCATTTTAAATGTGCATAATCCAGCAATTCTGATTCTGAGGATATATCTTAAGAAAATAGTTGAACAAGTGTATCAAGATAAATGTGTGCAGATATTTTTGAATCATTGATTATAGAAGTCCCTCATCAGGGGATTGGTTAGTAAATTATGGCTCATATCTAAGGTGGAATGTCATATAGATTAAGGAGCCTCAGAAACAGGTAGCCTCCTGGTTTCCATGGTGTTTCGTTGACACCCATGTGGTCCTGGCCTCGTTTCAGCTCCTGGCACTCCTGATATTCATGGTCAAACCCTGACATCACCACCTTTGAGGGTTGGGAATAACCCAGAGGGGAGTACGGAGAGTGTCAGGGAGGATGGGCAGAGATCTGGAAGGAAGCAGAGCATTGAATCTACAGCTCCCCCAGGGGTGCAACATGCTGCATGAGGTCTACTCAGAGAAAGCTACCCTGGAGGCAGCCCTTCTGTGGCTCCTGATCCCTCTGGATGACCAAAGGGGTATAATGCTGTGTTTGGCTGAATTCCTGAATAATATCCTGGCAATGAGATGAAAAAGAAAACATTTCTGTCTAGTTGTGCACACGAACAGGAAATCCCAGCACCTGGGGCTGCTGGTCGATGCTGTTGTTTGGGGAACCCAATACCCATCCTTCCTTTCTCTGGCAGCAATGCCAATTCTTCTTTAGGCAACTACTGTCTCCCACTTCCAGCCTCTGTGGTTCAGGTGAAGCTGGCTCTGCTCTCTGGTTCCAAAGCCAATCCCAGGACTGTCTCTACAAGGCTAGCTTGCAAAACTGGGGCCATCTCTGCCTCCACAGAGAGTTTAAGAACAAAGTATGGGCAGAGTGTGCGAAGCCACAATGGAAAGCACAGGAACACTGTGTTAGTAGCAGCTGAGCTGTCTGTTGTCTGCACTTAGGCCTGGCAGACAGGAGAGGGAGGGGATTCTGGGTCCTGGAAGGAGAGAGTCATATATAGGAGGCTGTCTTGTTGCACTGGCAGAGGTGAGAGTCCTTGAGATTGACTGAGACAAGAAGACCAAGTTGGGGTTGGGATGGGAGATCAGCATACTGGAGCCAGGTGGTGAAGGCAGAGTAGGAAGAGATAAAATGGGAGAGGAGGTCAGTACAGATTTTATTCTAAGTGGCCGTTGAATAAAACCACTGCAGAAGATTTTTAATCAGGAGAAGGCAGTGGTCTGATTTACCTTTTTGAAGATCACTCTGGATCCAGAGTGGAGAAATGCATTGTGTTTGGGACAAAAGTAGAAGCAAGAAAAGTCCTTTGGAAGCTGTTGTGGAGGAGGAGGTGGTGGCATAGACGAAGGACCAGGTAATGGAGAAGAGTGAGGAAGTGGGATTCAGGTGCACAGATACAAGTCAAAGGGCAAAGGGGCTTGTAGCAAAATCACATTACCTTGGCTGCTCCACTTTTCTAAGCCTCAGCTTCCTCTTCCAGACAGAGATACTACCCACCTCACAAAGTAAGTTTGCAAGTATGGTGGTAAAGAGTATTGTTTTTGCCAATCTGAATTTGAATCTAAGGTCTGGGAGGTACCAGCTGTTTGACTTTGTGCAAATCAATTAACAGTAGATTGTAGCATTTGTTAGGTGTTTGCTATGTGTTACCCAAGAGCATCCTCCCCAGACTAGGACACTTTGTTATTACAGTTCACAGGGGGAGGGAGCAATAATGGGGAGAGAGTAAGTCATTTTTCTGAGGTCCCCTCCAGGATTTCTGTAACCACCACCACATTACCCTAGCTCTGCTGTGCTGAAAACTGGGAAAACAATACTGACACTTTCACGTGTGTTTTGGGAGGATTCAAGAAGGGGCCTGGCAAATAGTAGATGCTTGTAAATTATTATTAAAACTATCATTATCATATTTTTTGTGTTTTCCCGAGTTTTGCATGGAGGAGGCATAACGTGGACAAATCCTTGGATTTAAAAAAAAAAAAAAATCTCTCCGGTAAGGGATAAAAACTGCAGCTGCCGGCTTCTCAGCAGTTACTGGGAGATAGGCTATGGGGGCGTGGCTTAGAGGTCAGGGCGGGGCCAAGAAGGAGGGCCAGATTTAAGGGGCGTGGCCAAACCCTGAGGGTCGAGGCTTCGGGCAGGCCGGGGAGAGAAGGGGCGGGGCGAGGGTCGGCGGCGCATGCTCCGTGGTGCGGCCCGCTCCGCTGCGGCCGCCCGCGCCACCGCCCACTCCGGGCTGGTCAGCTGCAGGCTGCCCCGGCGCAGACTAGGGCCGGGCTGGGCGAGCGCACGGCCATGGCCCCGTGGCTGCAGCTGTGCTCTGTCTTCTTTACGGTCAACGCCTGCCTCAACGGCTCACAGCTGGCGGTGGCTGCGGGCGGCTCCAGCAGGGCAAGGGGCGCCGACACCTGCGGCTGGAGGGTAAGGAGAGGACAGCGAGTTTCTCGCTGTCCCCTAGAGCGCGGGGGGCACAGGTGCTCGCGGGCAGTGGAGCCCGAGCCGACTTGCCTGCTCTCCTTGGAGTGCGTGGCGGAGCTCAGATCTTGGCTGCTCCCGCCCTGCTGCCTCCCTCCCCCGGCTTGCGTCTGCCTGCCCCTGCTGGGATGAAAGGGGCCGCCCGACCCCCGGCTTTGTGTTGCTAATGAGGCGCGGCCACCGGCCGGTGTCCGGCTTCGGGAGGGCGGGCGAAAGGGGCGCCGGGCTGCGGGCTGGAGGAGGGCGCCCCACCCTTTGTTCCCGGCCCGGGACCTCCTCCGCCTTAGGGCAGCGCGCCCCAGGGTTGGGATCTTCCGAGGTGTCCGGATGGGGGCTCTTTGAAGTGGGAGTGGGATTCTTCCCCCGGACGTCCTGTGCCCAGTTCTGCAAAGGCCCGGGACTAACAGGGAGGGGACCCTGAGCGCTGGGGAGGGGTTTGCCCCCGTCTCGGTCCGCATTGTTCCTTCTGGGCTGGTCCATCATACCCCCTTTGACCCCACCCCCGACTCCAGACTTGCTTGTAAATTTTGCTCCCACATTCAGCCCTTCGTCTAGTGAATGGTCTCACAGATGACTCCCACCCCCAACCCCAGCCTCGCTCCAGTTTGAGTTGAGGATATCTTTAATGGCCAAAGGGAGGCATGAGTTTGTCACTTCGGTCAAGTGCCCTGGAAGAGACTGGAGAGGTGCATCGACTTTCGCGGTGTGCTTCAAACTCTCCCTAACAGAGAGCCTCTTTGACGCTGTCTGGGTGGTGGGACAAAGGGTAGGCGGGTGTGCGTGGGGGCATGGCGCTCCCCAGTCCCCTCAGGGCTCCTAGGCTTGGGCATCCGTAGGATCTGGAGACTGCATCCATCTGCCCCTCACCACTCCCATCCAAGCCAGGGCCAACCCTGCGTCAGGGCACTCATGGCCTTCACCCTTGTGGAGAGCACACTGCTTTGCACTCAGGCATCCAGGGCAGCCCGGAGTCTCAATTTCTTCACCTGAAAAATGGGAGTAATTGGGGATTTCCTAATCTCCCTAATATTGCTGCTCTGAGGGGTGGGTAAGGGGTGCTTCTTTTAGAGCAAAGCTGACCCGCCTCTTGTGGGGTGCTCTGAATGGCCTCAAGCACTCAAAGCCTTGGACCTCACACCCTGTTAGGAACACAGGCTGTGCTGCCAGCTCACTTGCCCCACGTTCAGAGAAGCACAGTGCAGAAAACTTAGGTATGAGCCCGGCAGCCAGGATGTCTTCAAGCCCAGCGGCTTCACTATAGATAGCTATAACCCATCCTCCCACTAACCCCATAGTGAATATAACCTCCTTCCTATTTGAGTTAAATATCACGTTTTCTTACTCTGTCCTATTTTAGTAAAATACCACTATACTTTTTTTTTTTTAAAAATAAATACCAAGTTTTCTGTAGTTTTTAAATCAAAAAGTTTTCCTAAGGCTATCCCACATTGACTTATTAATTCTCCTAAATTTTTTAGATCTAAACGGATATGCTGGGTTTTGAATGACTGTAACAGCATCATAGGCATTTTATTCTGAATTTTCATATGACAACATAGGTGGATAAGTCCAATGTTCTGCTTTTCTGCAATTGCCTAGGTGGCTTCACGATTCAGTGCACAACGCTTGTGAAGTTTTAATGCTATGGGTATAGCAGGGCCCCAAAGGAGCCAACCTGGTGGATTTGTGCTTTCTGTGAGAATGTGTTCTCCCCTAAACCTGTACCGTCTACAGAATTAATGGTGCTCCTTGGGGCACTGGGGTGGCCTCAGATTCATGCTGGGGATGACCTTCTTAACAGCTCCTACCTGGGCCCCCCAGTCCTTTCCTTGGGTCATCTTCATCTACTTCCTGAATGAGCATGGAAGCCTCTGGGCCATCTTCTGGATTCCAGGCTCTTCCCAACCTGACACAGGGCTCCTTTGCTCTTGGATTTGCTTTTTGATGCATCTGATGGGAGCCCCCATCTTTCCCTGATCCAACTTGCCCAACTGCCTTGTATACCTACTTTTCCAATCTCAGCCCTTGCCCCTCCCACCCTGCTCCCTAACTCTTGTGCCATTTATGCTACTTTTATGGTTTTTATGCTTTAGGCATGCGTTTTTCCTGCTCCTAGGATGCCTTTTCTTCCCATGAGAACCCCTCGTTTGGCCTAAAACTCAGCTCAGATGTTGCCTCCTCCAGGAAGCCCTCTCTGAATGCCATTACCCTCGCTCTCCCTTCTCAGGCAGGCCCTTGCACTTTGGTTCTCACAGGACTACATCATCAATGTTTGTTCACATCTGTGTTTTCAGGCTAGTTAGTTTCTTTAGCTAGGCACTCAACCTTATGTTGGTGGGCTCAGAGCCTGGAGCCCTGTAAATCTCGGCTGAACCCAGTTAGACTCTGCAGCCTTCCTGCTAAATCCTGCATTAAGTGATAGATTTTAAGAAGTGGGGGAGGGCAATCAGCACATCGAGCTCTAGTGTCTTCTCAGCAGTGGGCTTTTGTCCCTGCTGTTCCTGCTGGTGCTTCTCCTCTTTACAACTCAGCCTCTCCTCTCAGCTCCAGCATCACTTTCTGCAAGAAACCTTCTCTGACCCTACCTCCCTAGGTAAATTTTCCCAGAAGTTGCTCTGTCAGAGGCCTGGCCAGAAGTACTGGTGTACTTAATTCATGTCTGAGTCCCCTACCAGATAGTGGATGTTCAGCCCATAGATCTTGGTCTTAGTTCTGAGGTTGCTTACAGTCTAGCTGGGGCTATGCTAACATCTAAGAATAAGGGTGGAATACGTGTGATGCAAACAGGAGAGAGCTTCCTGTGGGTCTAGGGCACACAACCTGAGAGGGAGCACCTCCAGGTAGAGAAGCGAGCCTCGAAGGAGGGGCAGGGTGCTGGAGAGGAGCTGAGCGAGTGACCTCTTGCTCTCTTGGGAGCGTTTGTTCCAAGAACTCTTGCCCCTGCAGGAACGTGTATTTTCCCAGGATCCACAAGGTGACTGCAGCCGGCTAACCCTCAGCAGCTGTAACCCTCCTTTTGGGGTTGCTCTTTGAGGAGCCGGTCTGGTTTAAGTGGTCAGATTTCACAACTTCTTCATTATTAGTGGGGCAATTAAGGGGCTGATACCATCTTGAACACAGTGCAGTGTTTTAGAAATGAGTGTGGGCACACTTCCTCGGTTGCTTTAAAAAAAAAAAAAAGCTCTTAGAGCACTTGCCAGGTAAAGTTGCCCTTTGAGTAATAAATGCAGTTTTCGCAAAGTAACAAGTTGTAAAACTTCTGGAGGGGCTGGCATCCTCATTTACACTTACAGGGTCTTAACTTCTTGTTTCTTGGAAGTGGAGTGGTTTTGTTTGTGATGAGTAACTTTGTATCCATCACTTGCTCTGAGGTTTTTTCCCTCCTCTTGCCTTGCTGGTTTGAGAAGCCTATTTATGGAACAAGGATTTAGGAATCTATTCCCACAGGTTTTTATTTAGTGGCTTTTCCTGCAGTGGAGGAAGAGGGAACATTTGCCTTCTTACCTAAATGGGGTACACCTTTACTGGTCTATAATCCCTGAAAAAGAATTTCTACCCCCCACCCCCGAAAGTCTGCTTTTTCAGGAATTCAGGAATTCAGGAATCCAGAATGCTGGCATCGTCTTTACAATGAAGTACAAGTTTCCCATTTAAGGCAAATACTTCATCTCAAAAGGTAGGAAGGAATAGGGTGGTACTTGGAAAAGAAGAAGTTCCAGCTGGTTAAAATTTAGGTTCCTGATAAAAGTCCAGTCCAAGAGCTCTCCTTGGCTGTGGGCCCAGGCATGTTTATTTGATTCTAAATTGGATGCGTTTTCATTCACTTGCAGCTCGTGGCTCTCAAGCCTGCATCTGGTCTGCTTGTCCTGTGGCCATGTTGTCCATGTTACACATGCTCTTGTGTCTCTTACAGAATTCTTGGTTAAAAATGACTCAGCTCTGGTTGACACATTTTCAGAGAAACATTTTTATAAGTGTGATGCTTTCTTCCAGCCTGTTTTACTGTGTTAATTGGGAATCATCTGGCCCAGGTCCATCTTTCTTGAGCAGCCCTCCCTCCCGTCTCTCCTCAACCTGAGACCCTGCAGGGCCTGGGGCATTGTGGTGGTTATTAACTCGTGGATACAGCTGGATGAATGAGACCAGCAGCTAAGTACTAGCTGTGGCACCATTTCCTTCTAAAGATAATTTCTCATGAAGTCCAGGGGCTTTCAGTATCGGGATTGCCTTGGGAACCTCGTTAAAATGCAGATTCAAGGCCAATGGGACCAGAATGGGAGTAGGTGGGGCCCAGGAATTGACATTTTAATAAGTTCCGCTGTTGAAGGGAGGTGAAAAGCCACATTTTAAACGTTTAAAATCAGAGCTTGACTTTAAACTTCTCCACTGGACTTCTAGCATAGAAAGTGGAGACTGTCAGAGCCCTGGAAAATGACAAGGATGAGGCTGGCTGAGGGGGGAACTGGGAAGCCAGCCGGCTGGGGTGGGTGCCTCCTGCCTGGGGTTGAAGAGGAGGCCAGGAGTGAAGGGGACCCGACACTTCCACCAGGTTCCTCCCCAGAACAGCTGGGCTTGTCTGGAAAACAGTCTCAGGAAAGAGTAGAGTAGGATCCAAATCATATTCTCAGCCGCTCAATCCTTACAGACGGGTTCCCTACAAAGGAAAGAACTGCTAATGCTTTTTGAAGTCTTTATTTTAAGTTGAGTATTTTTCATGCTTCATTTGGCCTAAAATGTGTTGGTGCTTTTTTTTCCCAAAGCTTTCAAACTCTCTTTCCAGCATCGGTCCCTGAACTTTTCACATACCATGCCCCAGCAGATGTCTGCTGCTGCTGGGGCCACCCTATCAACAATTAATTGTCCCTTTAATTCCTCACTGCTTTTTGCATCTGCCTCTGATGGATGGGTTTTTAGGCTTCTGCAAGCTTGCCCCCCCCCCCCTTGATTTGTAAGAGAATGGGCTGAGGCAGGGGCTCAGGGACCCGCAGAGCCCTGGAGCAGACCTCTCTCTTGCCACCCTGCCCTGGCAGCCAGCACCTTTTCCATTTCACATCTCCTACAAATTTGAAGGGTCTCCTGCCCTTGGCAAGCAGAGGGGGCCTGTCTGTGCTGGTGCCATGGGCCCCATCTCCAAGCAGCCTGACTTGCTTGTCTGGTGGGAGGCAGTGTCCTCCTGGGCAGTGTTTGTCTTGGCCACCAGGACGTTCTGAATGGGCCTGACACACGATTAGGTGACTGATGGCCCCACAACACATTGTCTCCTCCAGGGCCCAGGGCCTTTGAAGCTCTTCCCTGTGGGAAGTAAAGAGACTATTTGCTCTATTAAAATGCCTTGGTATTTCCTCTGCTTAACCACAGGCCACTTCCTCTCTGCCACTCTAAACCCGGCAGGGCCACTGGCTGATTGAAAAGACACAAGCCCAGGAGTGAGCACATCCTATTGAAACAGATAATCTTACTGCAGATTAAAGCTGGGGCAAGTCTCTAAGAAGGAACCAAATCTAAGGGGGATTTCTTCAGATGGCACCTTATCTTGCTTAAAATTTAGCCTATTGACATCATTCACACTTGGAGTCCTGAATACATGGTTTTGTTTTGTTTTGTTTTGTTTTTTAAAGAAGGGAAGCCTAAATTGTAACCGAATTAGTGTGTGTTTTTCCTATGTATGATAGGTTAAAGCTGTTCCATCAACTGAACTTCTAATTGTATGAGTTGGAAGCTCTTCAGTGTCTGGGAAAAGCCTGGTGTCTATTCATAGAAAACCATACTTGCCTTACTCTCTGCTTGCAGATTCTGTCTGTTCTCGTGCTCAAAAGTCCAAGTAAGAAGTCTGTAGCTCAAAAAATACCAAGAATATATCTGGGGAGACCATCCCTCATCCTTTCCTAAGCAGGATGTTGGGAAGGTTTAATTAATAATATGAGGCGTGAAACTTAAAAATTGAACAATTAAAAAAAATGCCTAAGTAACAAAGACTGAAATTTAAATTCCCTCTGTACTCTGGTTTTTTGAAGGGGCCTAAAAAAGGAATAACTGGTTAGTCTCTAATAGAGCCTATTATTTTAACGTTTGCAACTCCATTGTTCAAAGCATCTATGATAAAAAAGGCTTTCCTTTTCTTTGGTTCCTTGTTTGGAAATGTCTGGGAAGGTGGATGTGGCTAATTAAGGCTACACCATTTAAAGGGGGAACTTAATAGGTACCAGCTGTCCTCAACAAATCACTGGGTGGATGACAAAATAAAGATGTGATGTGAACACACATGTAATTCTCTTCTAAAACGGAAGTTGGCCTATAAATTGTCTGATTTAATAGGGTGAATGAAAACTCCCTCTCCTATTCACTTTTAAGAAGCATTTGCTTTATAGTAAACCTGATGTCTTATTTGCATAAGGCTGGTACATAAAAGTTGAAAGGGTAAGTAGGTGGCAGATTTTGTTGGAAGTGTAATAAATTGTAATTTTATTGTACGTTTCTTCATTCCAAACCTGATCTAATAGACATTAATCATGGGGCTTTTCATTAAAATTACTACATTGTAGGGGAGCTTGCTTGAACTTAGCAGAAATGTCTATAAAATTGGAGCAGTGACTTTGAAAAGAGAATGGAAATTGATAGTATTAATTATAATGTTCAGATGGATATTTACCTCTCACACATTAAATGAATACTTCAAATGAATCCTTTTGAAATCATAAGAGATTAGGCTTTAAATACAACTTTTTTAGATTTTGAAAGTCCATTATTCCCTTAAAAACTAGGGAGTTTTTCCAAGTGTTCTGTTTTTGTCAGTTTTGTAGCCCCCCCCCCCCCCCCATTGAATGGTGACCCTTTAAAAAATGCTGGCTATGGCCCCAGACTTCTGTTCTGAGATGGACTGTTTGACTTGCTAGTGGGAGGGTTGATGGAATGGAGGGAGGGTTTCCTTGGAAAGAAGAGGTACATTTTCCTGAGACGGGCCATATGGTTTAGAAACACTTTCTCTGTGGTTTTATTCTGTCCAGGTGATTTCTGGTTTCTCTTTTCCTGAGGAGGGTTTCTTCCCCTTTTATCTGAGGAAAATGCAGTGCAATGCAGACCAAATGCAGGAGCAGTCAGCCCGAGCGTGGTCCCTGTTGAGTGATGGCTTATCACCTCTGTCCTCTGGAGTGGGCACATGTGCTCTGGGTGGGGCCCAGGCACTCACATGGTTAGGCCTTACTGTAACTGCTCCATGTCTGAAGTTCACAAAGACTTAATTGAGGTAAGGAGGCAAGACACAGTTTTTTGAGCAGCTACTCTGTGTCAAGTCACGGTGTAGTACTGTAGTTACTTCTGTTTTCTGGGGAAACACAAAGAGGAGTGGGACCAGGCCCTGTTCTGCAGTGGCTCCCTCCCCGGGCGGGGCTACAGGACAGAGCATGGGGGCTCAGAGACAGGGAGGTGGGGGAAGGATTCCCCAGTACAGGGAACTCTCCATCCTCTCTCTGCCTTCCTCACGCCTCCCAGAGAAGCATGAACCATGGTTCCTGCTGTTCCTCATCCTGGAACGTTCTATCTTAAGTAGTTGCCAGTGTGGAGCCTGAGGTGTGGCTGGGTGTCCTCCTCTGGAACTCTGGCTTTTGAGCCCATGTCTCAGTTGGTTCTCAGTTAACTGGCTACTTGCTCTGCCTCCGTTTCCCCTGCTTTGGAGGAGGCCTACCTTTCTCTGAGAGGCCCCCCAGCCTCCCCGTGTGCATTTCACCCTATGCCAGAAAGCCTCTGGTGTAGTGAGAATGCGTCCAGCTTTTGCAGCGATGCAGTGAAGAAGGGGAAACTTGATTTCTTTATCAAGAAGAAACTTCATTTGGACAGTTCAGAGGAGGCTTAGAGGAGGGGATGGTCGAAGAGGGCAGGCCTTACGCAGGGAACTTTGAGCGGGGCCTCTGGAGGTGGGGGACAGTTTGGGCATGTGGGTAAAGCTGGAAGAGCATGCTCTTTGGAGGCGGTGGGAACAAGGTGGCTGAGACAAAGTCTGGGACTGGATAATGGGGTGCCTTGAATTTTGCCTGCATGCACCTGTCAGGTGGAACCTGGATGGTTTCTCCCGCAGATGAGTGACTCTCAGTGGCCATTCCTTCATTCCGTGAGCATTTGGTGCTTTCTATGTGTGAGGCCTGGTTTCTGGAGCTTAGATTGTAGTAGAGGAGACAAACAGAATAATAACAAGAGACCAGACCTGACCACTGTGTTTAAAAGAGCAACCGCTGCTCTCTCACGTGCCTCTTTTCTTCACTGGAGTTTTCTTCACAGAATTTTTTTTTACCATGAGGCACACCTGGTGTTATCTTACCTGTCTGTCCGCCTCCCCTACTGCAGGGGCAGCTCCCTGAGGGCAGGGCCTTGATCTGTTTCATCCCCTGCTGCACCAGGAGGTCAGCAGCTGGTACACAGTAGGAAATTAAAGTGGGGTGATGAGAGCGGGTGATCCCGGGTGGCCTCTCTGAGGAGGTGACATGGAAGGCAAGCAGTTGTAATAACCGTTTCCTCCGAAGTTCTGTCGTTACTTATGTTTTCTTTTTAACTGAAGTACAGTTGGCTTTACTTAGGTTTTCTTAACATTGATGCATCATGTGGCATTAGATGCTGAGAGTGACATAAAAACATACCCCCCTGGTTCATTCCCACCACAGATGATTGGCACTGGGCCCCCGTACTGGCCAAGGGCTGGGCTGCAGCACAGGTTCCCAGGAGTTGATAGAGGCAGTGGCTGGGGCCAGTAACGGATGGGAGTCGCACTTTGCAAAGTGTTGGTTGCTTGAAGAGGGGATGTTTGAACTGTCTAGGTTACGCTGCACCATGGGTGAAAAAAAATGGTAAAACTGACTGCTAAAAACTAACTCAGCATCCTGGTTCTAGACTTCACGAAACAATGTGAATGAAATGACTCTCACTCACTGGCGGCAGCCCTCAGGTGGTACGAAAACTTGGTTTTTTAGCAGAGGTACAGGTCTCCTTTTCTTTTAGTCCCCTCTGGTTTGTGAATGCATTTCATTTTCTGAAGTCACTGGTCAGTCCATCCAGAATCAAAGACGCTCTTTGCCTTCTTTCCAGGGCTGTGGGTTTGCTGGCCAGCTGTGGTAATGAGTTTTTGCCCAGCTTTGATTTTCATGCCTTGCCTCCCTGTGGGAGGAACGAGATATTTCTGATCTTACCTCTGCTCATATTCAGATCCAGCCAAGCAATCAGTGACTTCCCGGGCTTTTTTGTGGGAGACTGTGGGAAAAGTCCTGGTTGGCTGGCTATGAATTAATGAAATCCTTAGAAGGCCTCACTAAAGATAGCTCCTGTGGTTTAAAAAAATAGCATTGCCTTTTTAATTTGAGAAAGAGGTCATGGAGTTTTACCAAAATTAAGCAGAGAAAATGTAACATCTGGTTGTGCTGCCTGAAGACTGCTTCGGGGGGTGGGAGCGGTGGGTTCCCAGTGTCTGATGTGCCCAAGGTGACCGCCACCCAGGTCTCTCAGGGTTACTCTGGACATGCAGCCTGCCTCATTGTTCTCCTCCCTGGGTTTTTGAAGCTCGAGACACAGAAATTCTATCCTGACATCTTTTCACTTGAGCACATTTCCCATCTACTGAGCTTTCTTCCTTTTACTTAAAGGGTCAAACTTTTTTTTTTTTTCCTTTAAGTGCATCGTTTTCAAGTTGGAGATTAGTGTAATCATTGCTTTTATCTCATTAAAAAAAAGATGGGGGTGGATAATGGAGAGTTTGGGCGGAAGGCAGGGGAGTTTTAAAGAGCCATTCTAAAGTTTTTAAATTAGTAGGAATTCTGATAAGAGGAGAAAAAGAATGATAAATTGCAGGAGAAGAGTTTTAGGGAAAGGAATAAAGGGGTTTTAAAGGGACCTATGACTTTTTAAAAGCAGAAGCTTTTAAAGTAAATGTCTTAAATGTCTGCTGCGTGTACACACCCCCACCCCCACCCAGTGAATTATTAAATGAATAATAAGTCACATTATTATGTTTTTTTAAACAAATATTTTAATCTTGAATCTATTTTGTATTAAGACTTTATATTTGGGAGCATCTATTTTCTGAAACTAAACAGGAAGCTGAAGTTGCTACCCAGACCAGCAGGCAACCAGCCAGTCACCTGTATCTGGGGCTTCACTTTGCTCTACTCTCTCCCCCATATTTTGGATTCTGAAAATTTCAAACCTATACAAAAGTTGAAAGAAGGGTAGAATGAACACGTATTTCCCCTTTGCCTAGAGTCACCAGTGCTTTGCCCCATGTGCCTCAGTTCTTCCTGATTTCTTTCTGAATCACATTTCAGGATTCAGATACAGGCCACTCACTGCTTTTACACATCCTGTCTCCTAAGTGTCCGTTAACCTAGAACAGTCCCTCCACCTCTTTCTGGTCCTTTATAACATACACATTCAAAGCATCAAGATCACTTGTGGCATCGACCATCCCACAACTTGGGTTTCAGATTGTTTCCTCGCCATTAGGGTAAGTTAACTATTTTGGGAAGATGGCTCTCAAGGTGGTAGTGTGACGTATTTTAGATATCAGTGAGTAACAAGTATAGGTGCAGTTTTAGCCATGAGCAGAATGGTTTTTTTCCTACTTGAAATTGTTGCATGTAGAGACTCTTCTAATGATTTCACCAAGTTTGGTCTTATTGTTATTTATCACTTAAAAAACATGCAGTGCTTTGCAGTAAAACTTTACGTTTACATTACCGAGAGTCCAAAGAAAGTGCAGGGTGTCATTTGTGCAGTCCTGTAATTTAATTTCTTTCCTTGAAGACTATTTGAAATCAACTACTGTGCTCTTAAAATTGGGAGTGCCATGTCCCGAGAATGCATAAGGCTTTTTGCTGTTCACACGGGCCCTCAGCGACTGCGAATGAGTTCCTATTATAACCTCTCTTTGGCCGGGGCAGGTTTACGGTTGAATGCTCCCTCACACCAAAACTCAGCCACTTCTTTCCTTTGTGCTAAGGGAACATTGAACTTTATTTCCAGAAAAGACCACTCCACTCAAAACATGTCCTCAAAGTCAGTTTCCAGTCTTTTCCTCCTGTGATTGCATTATTGCCTAAATTATTTTATTAGAGTCCCTTAAAAGACAGTTTCATTTGTTTAACTTGAATTACTATCTTCTTCCTAATAGCATGGCTTTTCCTTCGTTTATTTGCCCCTGTCCCAGACGTAAGGGCCAAAGACATGGAAAGTTAATATTGATTATTTTTCAAAGTAAGTTAAAACATCAGAAAGCGGCACGTTGTTATTCTCCCAGGGTACCAGGGAGACAGCAGAGACAAAACCTCCATCTTTTATTCATAAGCGTGGGGAGCGGCGAGGGCGCAGGCGGGCCTGTGCGCCCTGCATTTGTTCAGCTTTCAGGACCGGGCCTCCTCCCCTGCTGGCCGTGAAATGTCGTGCCGAGATGTAACAGGGGGACATTCAGCGTCCGAGAATGGACCGCAGAGGTTCAGCTTCGCTTTTCATTCTCTTTTCTGGCACTGAGTCCACAGTCCCCACCGTGGCCTGACAGCGAAAGGCCAGAAAAGCAGTGATCGAGATGCTGGCAGGGATGCTGCGCAGCCCAGCCCAGCGGCCGGGTTCCTGTGCTGAGTGGGCACAAAGGGTAGGCCAGGCGGCGCCTCCAGAGAAGGTGGCCAGCTGCCTTTGCTTAGTCTAGTTTGCCCCAGTCAAGTAGGGAGAGTTCTTGTTTCCAGGGCTCTGCTACCATCGGTTTTGGTGGGAGAGGGAGTGCCTCACTGAGTGCTTTTGAGTTGAGAAATCACTCGGGGTGGCCCTGGGGCAGGGAGCTAAGGCTGCGAGATTCCTCTGGCTCTGACGTTTTCTTTGGAAAAAAAGAGAAATCAGGCAGCATTTGCTAAGCAGGTCTAGAATTTGATTTAGAGCAATAGTTCTCAATTGGGAGTAATTTGGGGAATCACTGGAGATGTTTTTGTTGTCACAACTGGGAGACGGTTTACTACTGGCATTTAGCGGGTAGGGACCAGAGATGCCGCTAAACATCCCCAAATGCACGTCATCCTTCCCCAGTAATGGCCCAAAATGTCGGTAGCGCTGAGATTGGGAAACTCTGATTTTGGGGTCCCATTTTAGTATTTGTATTTCTCCACTCAGTCTCATAACACTTTTCAACTTCCTTTCTGTTTAACAGAAGCTGTTGGTTCTATAAATCTGCACTCAGAATGAATTTCCATTAAACTCTCCAAGACACATGATTAAACTATTGTGGTGCTCCTTGAAGATACGCCCTGAATGCAACTACTATTTAAAATGCAAAAGACAATTTTCTGGGGGAAGGCCATAATTTGATCAAAGTAGCATAACCTGTGCCTCTGTTTTTGTTACTCACTGATGGTCTGTGGATAACATTACATTTTTTCAGCATGAAACCCAACACTTCAAATCCCTAAAGCAGTCTCAAATTTATGGTTAATAAAAGCATTTATTGTACTGGATGTCATCTGTTATATCACTCTGGGGCTAGAAACTGGCAAGCAGTGGACAGGAAATATTTTCATTTCAAATCGCTTCAATCTTATGGTCTAGGGGCAAAAGTGTCTGATTTCAGGAAAGCCGTGGTGAATAGCGTAGTAATGAATGCATTTTTAGTTGATTAAGCAGGCATTCTCTCCCTTTCAAACAATCTTCTCTTTGGCTTGGTGGGGCTAAATAAACATGTGATGTTAAATGATAGCATTTCTTGGTTGGCCATTCTTTTCCTTTGATCATCTTAAACTTTTCAAAGTGTTTTCCAGGAATCCTTAGCAGAGCAGGAGTAAGGTGGGGAGAATGGCTAAACTCTCAAGTGTTGGCCCTCTTTGTCATTGTTTACTTTCTGAGCAGAGTTGGTTTTCTGAGATGATGCTGACTCTTCTGAATTCCTCTTTAAAAATGGAATTTGGTACCCTGCCCTTGGGATCACGAATTTAGAAGGAAAAAACATTTCGACTTTTTTTGTTTGTTTGTTTTAAAGGCTGCAGTTTTATTGTAACTTGAGTCCTAATCTTCCACATCCATCAAGTAAACAGGGTGAGGAGAGTTCCAATCAGAGGCAGCCCTGTGTGGTGATGATGCATCCAGGACAAGGTACTGTTCGTCCTGGCTGCCCAGGGCCTTTGAATGCGTTATCTAAATTATCGCTTCCAGTGAGCCTCAGAGGTAGATGGTTATTTCTGATGTGGTTCCCTTTTCTCCAGATGAGGATTCCATGGCACAAAAAGCCAGGAAGGGATTAGGATGGGAGGCCACATGACTCAGAGAGGCCTCTCTCTGCCAGAAACCAGAGCCACAGAGTTCTTACCCTGCCGGTGCCCCCAGCAGTCCAGCTTGCCCTGCCTTCCCAGCACCAGCCTAAGATGGACGTCTGCCATGTGCAACACAGACACTCGTGGGGTTGGGAGGAAAGCAAGACTAGATACTAGCTAGCGCTTTGCAGATAATTAAATTAAACTGGGATTCGGCATTTACCCCAGAGGTTCCCAAACCTGGCTGAACACCAGAATCACTGGAGGAACATTCTTTCTGGAGCGGGCAGGGTTGGGGGAAGATTCCGGGCCTCACCCTAGAACTGCTTAAGTGGGATTTCCAGGGGAAGGCCAGGAATCTGAGTTTTTTAAAAAGCTGCCAGATCGGTGGTTGCCAGGTTTTTGGTGGGGGGCGGTGGATGGAGAGTTTGACTACAAAGGGGCAGTACAAGGGAATTTTGAGGGGATGATGAAGTGTTTTGTGTGCTGACTGTGGTGATGGATACACAGATGTATACATTTATACATCTAATTATACATTCAGATGTGTATAAACTCATGGAACTGTATACCAAGAAAATGTCCATTTTTACACATCCATGTTTACATGTAAAAAAAAAAAAACGCTGCGTGGGTGAAACTGAGCTGTCATCTAGGTGTCAGGCGAGGTGACAGCTGGCGCCTGGTAATAGCTGGGAAGAGTTGTCCAGCTGTGGGAGAATGCCACCCAAATTGCAGAGGCAGGAAAGCAGGCCCTATCCAGTAGAACTTTCTATGACGATGGACATGTTCTTCCCTGCACTGTCCAGTTCAGCAGTTATTAACCAGTTGGCTGAAATGTGGCTAGTGCAAGTGGAGGACTGAATTTTAAATTGTACTCAAATTAAGTGTAAATAGCTGCACGTGACTAGAGGCTGCCCTGTTTGATAGCTTGCCTTGGAGGCAGGCATTGCCAGATTGGGGGGCCTTGGCTCTGTGACAAGTACACATGGAGCCCAGAGATCCTTTATGCTTGAGGGACTGTAGTAAGTCTTCCCAAGTAGAGGGCAAAATGGGAATGTGGGCCGTCTGTGTCTGTTGCTAAGGACAGAGGAAAAAGGAACCTCAGAAAGAAGAGCACTGTGAGATGGGCCCAGGGAGAGGGCAGGAAGCTGCTTTTCTTCCCCTAGCGCAGAAGGAAGAGAGCGCCAACTGTGGACCAGTTCCTTCCCCAACTTTCCAACCTCCTTCATCTTAAAAGATGTAGTAGTTAGATAGTATGTTCTTTAATTGTGCTTCTGTTGCCCTGAGGTGACATGATGTATGGGAAGCCACTGGAGAGGTCAGGGGAGCGACGTGCAGACAGGGTAAGGGGTGCCTGTGGCTTGGCTAGGGATGTGCTGGCTCCCTTGCTGACCTGGGCAAGGTGCAGTGAAAAGCCTGTCTGGGTATGTCCTGCTCCTCTTTGGGGAATGAGACTCTATGGAAAGGCAGTTGGGCACAAACCTCCCACTTCAGGCATTGCATGCATGGCCTCCATCTTGGCCTGTATTCAGACATTCTTAAACCTTCTTCCCCACCCCCATGGGTTTACGTGATCTTACATTGCGTTACTTTTCCAAATGCGTTATAAAAGTGAGATTCTGAGAGTGTGGCATTTTATTAGTGCAAACCAAATGGTGACAGAAATAATGTTCCAATTTGTCAACATATTTGTTCCTAAATAAATTTGCTAAATGGCTAACAAAAAAAAATTCATGAGCTAGGGGTTTTTATAACTAAGGAGGTTTTGTTAATCTTATTTTAAAATAGGACTTACTTGAAAGCCTACAAGGAGATTTATTTGTTTATTTTAAAAGAGGGGGCTTTAAAATTAGAAGAGCTGCTCCTTTATTTTTATATGAAAACTTCACATCTTTGGATCAGGAACAGAAAGACATTCTGAATCAGCATCTTTAAGCAGAGTTTCCTTGTGTCGCCTTTGCAGCTTGTTAACTTCAGCCTAATACCAAAAAAAGAGCTTAATGAGCGTTAAATGCTAACTCTTCCACTCTTGAACACAACATAAACACATCTTGATGCACAGTTGTAATCACTACTTTTTTTAATGGTTGTTTTCTTTTTTTCTTATATTTGTGTTTTGAAGATTTTCCATGTATTGACATAGTTCACAGGTTTGTCACTCTTAGTGGCCATTTTCATGGATCTTTTCATGTTGTGTGCCCCCACCCCTGGAACTACTTCTTTCCCCCCCATAGATGAAGCATTCGGGCTGTTTCCAAGTTATTGCTGTTATAAAGCTGCTATGTACATCTTTAGAGACTGGTTTTCTGCCTGGCCCCTCTCCCTCCCATTTTGCTTTGTTTCCTTGACAATATAGTATTTCTCAAAGTGGAATTACTGGGGCAAAGATTTTATAGCTCTTAGTACATGTTTACCAGCTTGCATTGTATAATGACTGTGCCAATTTACTGCAAAGAATTATGTTTCGTGAAGAGGGTAGAATTCGTCCACAAATTCCAGCTCTACCATTTGCTACCATTTATTGTGACCTTGGGCAAATGTCTTCATCTGTGAAATTAGTTAATAATAGTTTATCTCCCAAGATTGTTTTGAGACTTGAATAAGATACTGTCTTTAAAACATTGAGCTCCGTGCCTGGCCACATTGTAACTGCTTATAATGATTGGGGGCAGACTGCTATCAGCCAAATAAGTGGGCTCATTTTTCCACATCCTAAAAAATACTGGTATTTGTAATTTTTATTTACACTTTGCTGTTTGGGTGGTACGTTATACTTGTTTCATTCTGGGTTTATTAGAGAGGGACTGAATCTTTCCACCTGATGATTTACCTTCTGAGTAAGTTTCAGTGCTTTTAAGTCTGGTAGTCTTAATGTGAGGTGTGGATGAAACGTTACTTAACAGAAGTACAAGGGAAGATGTTTAAGTGAGTAAATGAAGGTTTTAAAATAAGAATTGATTGAGTGAATCTTTTGGACTTAATAGCATATTTTGAAAATAGCTGACTCTAAGCATTATCATGGGAATTCTATTTGTACCAGTAATTTGGCTAGTAAACCTTTCTTCAGACATGTATTTTCCAAAGCCAATTTTTGGATTGATCACACATTTCCCGTAAATCCTGTTTTACTGGAGTTTTTACAAATCCTGATCTTGGATTAGAAGCTACTTTGTTAGACTGCCTCATCTAGGTCAGTGTGATGGGAGATGAGGGCATCCCATGCTAGCTGACTCTGACTGTGGGCAGGGCAGGTGACCCCTCTGACTCTCAGTTTCTTTACCTATAAAATGAGACAGTCAGACTAGAATTATTATTCTTAAGAATTTAACAATTATTTTTGAGATAACTTTTACCCGGAGGGTGTTATTTTTCTGTCCTTAAACATTCATCTCCTTATTGAGTTGGTCCCTTCTGTTTCCACCCGGACTCCTGCCTCTTACACTTGGGTGTCTGCTTTTGATCTCTCTCGAGAAAGGACACCCAGCCTGTGGCCATTTTTGCAAATATTTCTCTAATAAAAGTAAAGTGTTTAAATTTTTAAAAAAATTCATGCACAGATGGTTTATTTTTGCAGGGTGTGCCTGCCCATTGACTGCGCTATCATCATTGATCTGCCTGTTCTGCTATTTACCCCAAGGTGCCTGGTGTGTCCATCTGCCTCCATCCTTCACATTTCTTGTGCTCCTCGTCCACAGGCCAAAGCCCCCTCACATCTCTTGTTTTTTACATGACACTAGTGTTAATGATTGATTTCAACCCATTTAGTCTTCTTCTGGGCCAGGAGCTTTTAGGGTCCAATCAATCACTGAATCCATAAACAAGGGCACTGCCTCAGACTCCCTGTGAGCCCTGAATTACATCAGGGTGTTGACAGTCCTGGAGGCCTGGACCACTCTGTCAGCGACTGTCAGGGGAGGAGAGGGTTCGGGCATGTGCTGGGTGGTGGCGGGGGTGGAAGAAAGGCAGCAGCAGATAAAAATTGACCAGACATAAGAAATAGTTTGTTTGGCAGATAATCTGCATGTAGGTAATTGCAAAGCTGAGAGATTAATTTTCTGTTTCCCTTCCATTCCTGTTTGCACCAAATTGTCTTCTTTTTGTTTTTAAAAACAAGGTATTGAGTTTGGTTCCCTGTTGTATACAGTAGGTCCTTATCTGTTTTATATAGTAGGGTGTATCTGAAAAATCCCAAACTCTTAATTTATCCCTCCCCTCCACCCTTTCTCCCTTGGTAACCATAAGTTTGTTTTCTATGTCTGCGAGTCTGTTTCAGTTTTATAAATAAGTTCATTTGTATCTTTTTTTTTTTTAAGATTCCACATATAAGCAATATCATTTGGTATTTTTCTTTTTCTTTCTGGCTTACTTCACTTAGATTGATGATCTCTAGGTCCATCCATGTTGCTGCAAATGGCATTATTTTATTCTTTTTAATGGCTGAGTAGTATTCCACTGCATATGTATACCACAACTTCTTTATCCAATCATCTGTCAATGAACATTTAGGTTGCTTTCATGTCTTGCCTATTGTAAATAGAGCTGTTGTGAACATTGGGGTGCATGTGTCTTTTGGAATTAGAGTTTCCTCTGGATATATGTCTTCTTTTTAAATGGAAGTATAGTTCATCTACAATGTTATATTAGTTTCAGGTGTACAAAACAGTGATTCATTATTTTTATACGTTATATTCCATTTAAAGTTATTATAAAATTCCGGTTATATTCCCAGCACTGTACATTACATCCTTGTATCTTACTTATTTTATACCAAGCTGTCTTATTAGGATAGCTGAGGAGGTTAAAATAGTGATAAACACACACACATACATACATACATACATACATACATACATACATACATACACACACACACACACACACACACACAGACACCTGTCCCTCACCCAGGGATTGCTGTCCCCCAGGTTTCCGTCCAGGTCCAGGAGCCGTCATCCTGGGTGATCGTCCCCTGCCCAGGTTGAAGCAGTGCTTTAGTGGGTCCTGAGTGAGGGTTCTTTGGATACTATAAGAATATTTCAGGAAGAGCCCCATAAAAGCAACTTTTTTCTCTCCACAAATGTGAGTGTGAGCCACCCTCTACAGACAGAGCAAAGGACCTGGACTTCCATACGTGAGTGGCTGGTTTTAAAGGGCCCGGGTAGAGACAGAAGATAAAGGAGAGATGCACCTTAAGACAATAAGGGGAAGGCTCACGCTGCCATCCTCCCTGATGGGCAGGCCAGGAGACAAGAATGCCTGATAAGCTGTCAGGAAGCTGGCCACCTCCAGTGGGGTCTGTGACACAGGCCAGAGGAGGAAGAGATGGTGAGAGGCTGGGGAAGAGGTCACCCATTCAGAGGCCAGAGGGCCCGCAGCTCGATGGTACTGAGAAAGCTTTCTTGATGAAGAGCCTTATCTCCAGGGGTCATGCCCTCCGGAAGCTCTGAGCTTAGCCGGGAGTGATGACAGGGTGCCCTGGGAAGGCACTGGGTGGTTTTAAACCAGTGCCTCCACCTGCAGCAGTAACAGAGCAAACAGTGTCTTAATCCCCTGCAGAAAGGACTGTGATATGCATGGTACAGGCAGCTTGTACCTCTAAACACCCTCACCCCAAGTGAAGCTTGGTTGTGAACACCTTCCCTGAATCTTTACCGGCACCTATGATTTGGTGGTTCCTCTTCTGTGACCCGAAGCTCGTGGTACTCTGCCAGAAGTACACTGGGCAGGATGGCCAGTCCTTTATGCTTGCAAGAGCCATCAAGGGTCTCCCCAGTGCCGCCAGCTGCCCCCTCACTGAGTATATTCGTCTGCTTTGCTGTGACGAGCCCCGGGTGGGAGGGAGGGGGTGGCCTTCTTGGAGTCTGCCCCTTACTGGGAGCTTTTCTCCCTTGTTCTGCTCTGGGCTAGTTGAAGCGTCAGCCTTTGCAGAAAACTCTTGGCTGGGTAAAAACATTTTGAAATGGGCTGCATATCTATGGAAACTGAAAAGTAGATGAATCGTAGGGGCTGTTTCTCGTGTTTGGATCTGTCTCTTGCCCCTTTTAGCCCCAAATAAGTGGCTTGAGGTGTACCAGTCTTCTCATTTGGAAACGTGAAGCTGGCCATTTGCAAAAGGTGTTCCCTCACCCAGTCTTTATTCAAGAAACACAAGCGTGTCACTTCCACCAGAATGTCGCTTTCCCTGGGCTCTTGGCCCCCATCTCAGTCACTCTTAGACAAGACCCTTCTCCATGGCCTAGCCCTACACTTTGCCTATCCTGGGAGCTCTGGGAATACGGGCTGGATTATTCTAGAGTACAGATGCTCAGCTCACACACGTTAAGGCTCTGGGTTAAAAGGGGTTTATGTGGGGTCAGCATTTTGAGGAGTGTGTGGTGCCCAGAGGATCTCAGTGACTTGGTCAGATCTGTGTGTAAGCACAGTCCGATTCCTGGCCTGCTTCCCACAGGATTCTTGGCAGCCTCCAGGGACTAAGACTGTTCATCCTGGTCGTGTTCCCCTGACTCCTGGGGGGCAAAAGGAGGGCACCCTCGAGGCCACCTCTCCAGTGGGGTCACCACTTCCATGCTCAGGGGACGGATGAGGGTGACTTGGCCTTGCCAGGATTGTCCAAGAAAGTGGAGCTGAATTCCTTCCAGCACAGAGACAATTCCATGCCTTTGCAAACAAAACACTTCAAAAAGGATCCCGCCACCACCCCCACCCCGTTGTAAGGTGGCGGAAGGAAGCGGTGGCTGACAGTGGAGTTAAACAAACTGGAAGGTAGGTCACATTTTTGACATACCATTTTCTTCCGCCGTACCAGCAGCTGCCCTCTACTTTGAAAGGGGGCTTAGCTGCTCACATAAACTTTGGCTTGTGATAATGTAAACTATTATTAGGATTATCTTTTTATTCATAATATATGCCTGACTCTCTGTCTCCCTTATTTATGCTGTTCTTGAAACACTCATTTACCCTCAGTACCCTGAGCCAGCTTCAACCCCTCTGCAAACCAAGAAACACTTTTTAACAGACTATCTATTTAAGTCTCTCTGTGGTTAAAAAGAACTCTGGGAATAAAATCATTGGGTTAAGGAAGCTTCAAATCTCAGCAGAGCTTCCAGGTTAAAACTGGGATGTGATGTTGACAAAACATTTCAGTTAAAAGAGAATTTTTCTTTTAAATGAAGGTTTGTCCCAAGGGTGGTGGTTTTGGTACAAAAATGCTTAATTTGCACTTGAGAATCTTTGGCTTTCAGAGTCTCTTCCCCCATTTCATCACCACCTGGTGGAACCGCCTGCCACTCAGGACATTCTGGAAGTTAGAGAAGGTTCCGAGGCTCACACTGCAGTCAGCCAGGAGCTGCCTTGCTGCAGCCATAGCGGGAGTGATGCCGTGATGATCCTGCCTCAGGTGCCCCTGTGTGGTTTGTCAGCAGAGGGCAGGTTAGCAGAGCCAAGGAAAACCAATAACCTTTTCAATTTTTAATAAAATGACTTTCACCATTTGTTTCTCCCTCCATTCCACCGCAAAGGAAGGAAGTCTGAATTTTTAAGCACATCTGGACACTGTTTTTGTAAAGCTCTTACCCTGAATTCCCAGAAGGAATGTATTGGCTCCCATTTTTCCAGGCAAAAACTGAAATGACTCTTTTGTTTATAAGTACTGTGCTTGTGTTTTTTAATAAATCTGTAAAGAAAGAAGTTGCACTGATAGGAAGGTCCTTAGTCAGGTCAGCACATTCTCTTCTTGTCTCTCTTGATGTCTTTGAGAGGTGCTAAAAGCTTATGGTTGGTCATTTTTGATGGGAGTGGAGAAGGGAGGAGGAAAGGCTCCCTGTGTCCTGTTTGAAATGATGTCTCCTGCTTTCTGTGGCTGTAAGGGTGCTGGGGCAGGGCTGCTCGGAGCCCTAGTCTGTCTGTTCTGCTCTCACTGCCAAACAGTGCCCTCTTGGTGAACGCCACGTCGATAATCAGATTATAATGTTCCAGATCTGAAAGCCCAGAGGTCTGCAATGTAATCCATCTTTCCCTGATCAGATAATGCTTGTTTCTTCTTAGGCAAATCTTTTAGAAGCTATTATTGGGAAGAAGATGAGGTCAACCTTGTATTAATATCAGTCAACAAGATGCTGGCGTGGGGTTCTTCAAGTACGGGGAGAATTTCAAAAAAGTGTGAAACTTTTAAGGGCGAGATAGAATTGGGGAGCTTGTAAGATGACATGGTTCTTTTCAAACTGGTGATTGCAGACGTTCTCTTTTATGCTCTTAAAAGTTATGTTTATGAATTGAAGCTGTATCTTCAGGAAGACATGAGTGTAGTGTGGTTAAGTTATGAGGGTCATAGCTCAGTTACTACCCAATAAATGTTCATTAGTGATAAGCGTTTAACCAGTGTGGTAGTTACTGTTGCCTAGAATGTGCCTTTCTCCAGACTGTTGTGGGTATCTGGAAATAAACTCAAGAGATGTAATATTCCTGCAAGCCTCTTCTCAGAGATGAGTCAAATTTTAGAGATGACCACACTTCGGCTTTATTGCCCTACTTTTGGGGAAAAGGTTATTAGCCCCAAAGCCAAAATTGATGTACTTAAGCGTGGCAGTGCTATGGATGTGTGCCTGTCAAATGGCCACAGGTGTTGAATAACATCCAAAACAGGACAGTCTGAAAATTAATATTTGTATTTGTGCCTTTGTACAAAAATTCACCGTTTTTAGGAGCTCTGAACAAAAAGGGTTTGCCTGAACTAAAATTTAACTTGATAACTTTGAGTCATACCAATAATGTTCTAGCTTATCTTCTGAACTTTTTTATTTCTTGTTGAGTTCTGGGCAATTGTCAGGTATTCTGAATGCTAGCTATTAGGCCAGTTGGTTAGGCATATTTGGTTAAAAAAAGACCTGAGTGTTGGTTGCCTCTACATTTTCAGATAGCATTCTTTCAAGAACTGCAAAAAGGTCTTACTCATTTAACAGTGGCTCAGTCTGTAAACTGCTGAGCAGAAATTGGGGCGCCTCATGACTTAGGGTCCCTGTGTTCTTCATAACATGGGAGATTGGATGGCCGTCCTGCAGGATCTGAAGCTCCGTCCCACACACAAAGGCCTGATGGTTAACCACAATCTTTTCAATGCCTTTTCCAGAGCTAATGTCACTTGTTTTCTTTTTAAGTTTTCAAACATATGAAACGACTTTCTCTAGATGGTCCTTATAATATACCTCCTACTTTTATAGGAAACCAGGGGATGGGTCTGAATAGCAGCAAAAGACTTAGGAATTTATATGGAGGAGCTGTTCTGAATGATGCATCAATATAGTTATTTGCTCAGGGATCTGTATAATCAGAATGGTGGTTTTCATGTTGAAAATCTGTCTTCTCATTCTTTTACGTGTAACCTATTTGATATTCTTCATTTAATTCTTTCTCATTCTCCTTTGCCTGATGGCTTTTCCTGGCTCCTCTTCTACTTTGCCAACCTCACTTTTTCTATTTTCTTTTCCTCCTCACAGACCCTGAATGTGGGTAGTCCCACAAAGCCCAATTCCTGGCCCTTTGTTCTTTTTTATACCTCTCATTAATTAGCCCATCTGTCCTTAAGGTTCTGTAGCTTGACCTCATGCATGACTTCCTGCCTTCTAATCCTACATTTCCCCCCAAAATACGGTATTATGTAGAAGATTCCCTGTCGTCACCTCACCTTCACTAAGTTTTTTTCTACATTTCCCTTAAAAAAGAAAAGACTCTCCTTCCCCAGGGTTCTCTTTATTGCTGCAAAGTCTCTGATCTTCCAGGTTCCCAAAATAGGAGTGCTCAGGTTACCTTTGAATATTCCATCGTCACCTCTGTATCACATTTGTCACAAAGTCCTGCCATTTTTTCTTAAAAATGCTTCCCAGAGCTGTCCTTTCATCATCTCCCCACCATCTCCATCCTTATCACCTCACATCTGGATGCCCACAGCTGCCGCCTCTCTGGCCTCCCGGGCGCCAGCTGTCCACCTTCCTAATCCTGCCTGCAAATGTGGCTACAGCACTGCCTTATTACTGTTACCTTTCCTGCTCAAAATCCTTCAGTCTCCTTTTTCTCCTTTTTTTTTTTAAATTGTAGTAAAATATACATAACATAAAATTTGCCACTTTAACTATTTTACATTGTTTAGTTCCGTGGCTTTAGGTATATTCACACTGTGACGCAGCCATCACCACATCCATCTCTAGAACTTTCATCTTCCTAAACTGAAACTCTATACCCATGAAACAGTAACTCCTCCTTCTCCCTCCCCCAGCAGCCCCCTTATTCCACTTTCTGTCTCTGTGAAATTGCCTTTGCTGGGCACCTTATAAAAGAGGAATCAATCCCATAGTATCTGTCCATTTGCTCCAAGGTCAGTTTTTTGAAGATTGTCTTAAGTGACTGTGATCTTAAGGAATTTTGATGAAGAGTTGGTAAAAGCTAACAAGGGGACTTTATTTCCGAGTCTTCTTCTTTCTGGCTTTAGTATATAGTGCGCTCTCCCTGGGAGCGTGGCTCTGGTTTACCCCAAGTATAGACAGAAAGCTCAAGGTAGGTAGGAGTGATTAGGGAAGATTAGAGAGATGGAGATGGAGACGCCCACCACCATGGCACGAATTCTGAAAGTCAGTGACATTTTTGGAAGGAAGATGAGGTGAAAATTGGAAGTGGTGGTGGTCAGGACTCCTCTAACTCCTTAAATGCCTTCCATCTGTATTAGGGGCAGGGAATCAGGCCCTTGTTGAAAATAAGAGAACGTGTGTAATGAGACCCAGCTCCAGTCCTTTCTCTTTTGTCAGTGGCACCTCCGGTCTGCAGGCCCTGGGGTCTGACTCATCCCTTTGATTAAGCTCTCTGGTCCTTTTGGCTCCTCTTTTGAAGCTGCTGTTTTACTGCTTGTGTCTTTGCTCTTCTCCACCCCGAGCCTAGCCCACTGCCACGCTGGCCTGGATCAGAGACCCTGCCTGCTGCCTGTGCCACCTCAGGCTGTGCTCACATCTGTAAGGACCACTCTGTTTAGGTCTTGCCAGACTCCAAGATGTGCCACGTGCAAAACTCAGCCCGTTTGTCCATCTCAGCCCTACGGCATCATCCTTTCAGGCCAGTTGTGGGGGTATTCAACACGGAAGGGATGGGGGTGTTGAGTCAGTTACTCCAGGCTTTCCAGAGTGTTCGTCCTGGCTGGTGAGGGAGGCTCCACATCATCCCTGGGGACTAAGGGCCATTTACTGGATGTTTACCATGTTGCCGCCTGCTCCTGTGTCTGCATCTGCTCCAAAGGGTCTTCTCCCCATCCCCACCCACCCCAAAGCTCCACATGCCCTAGGGTCCGGTCAGAGACCTGCCTCCTCTGCCAAGACACTTCTCTGGTCTCTGGCGAGCCTTCCCCTGTTCACTCCCCTTTCTCTGAGCTCCTGTTACTTGGAACTCAGTTGCCTAATTTAGCACATTCATTCTATCAGGTGTAACATCATTGACTCATCTCAGGTCTTTTACCTTTGTTTTCCAAAATGAATTGTGAACTCCAGGAGGAGCCTTATTCTCCATTGCTCAGTGGCCTTCCCAGTGTAAGGCGTATCTCCAGCTCCTGAGACATCTGCTGATAGTGTTCTGGGGCAAGAACTAAGTGGTGGAGGCAGAGATCATTCTTTTCCCTCAGGCTACACGTGTGCTGTGGTTTTAATCACAAAGTTTTTATCAGCAAATTGTTTTATCTCCTCAGCTTGCTCTGTAGACTCTGCCCACGCTGGCGTTCTCCCAGCCACCCCGACTCTGAGGAGTGGGCTCTCCGAGGTTTCCACGCGGCTGTAATGTGATGACCATGCAGGATGGAGATGCTGTCAGCCCGCTTCCTGGATTTGCCAGAGTTTCCCTTTTAATTTTACACAGTTCTGTTATTCACAGGAGACCAGCCAACTAATCATAAAATCCCCTAAATTTGTGTAATTTTTTCGTAAACAAACAGGGTAAATCATGGTAATCTGGTTACCCTACAGATCAACATTTAGTTGATCCACATCTGCAGGCAACCCACTGAAATGTCAGCATGGATGCGGTGCCTTCTCGATGCCTCTGCCCCATTGCCTTTTCCACATACACAGCTGGCCTTACGACACATGAAAGGGCCTGCTTTACTACTTTCTAATAATGGAAATGGTGGCTACTTAGAGCTGGCTGGCCCCTTAGAAAAAATGTGACCCAGTGGTCTTAATTCTCACCTCATTAGGATCTTTTTGCTATTTATCCCATAGGTCCCACGTGGCTCTCCCTAAAGGAACTTCATTAGCTGGTAGGGATTTATCAGAACAAATGGTCTGTATATTAGGAGTCCATGTGATGTACGCAACAGAGATGTCTGGAAGAGTCTTCAAAATGATGGGGAGGGGAGGAGGTTTGAGATGCTTTTCATTTTATTGACAGGTAATTGACTTATAACATTGTGTAAGTTTATGGTACACAGCGTGTTGATTTGATACATTTATATTGTAATATGATTTACAATGGCTTTAGCTGACACATCTGTCACGTCCATAATTTTTTGTAGTGAGAACGTTTAAGATCTAGAGTTTCAGCAATTTTGAAGTATATAGTACAGAAATGTTGATGAAAGAGGATTTTCATGTTCTTCTCTGTACTTGTTTCCTTTGCCTTGAAGTGTTAGATTTATGAAAATAATAATGCCTCTTTAAAAGAAAAGCCCATGATTTTCCTAGAAACTTGAAAACCCACTGTTAGGGTTCTCTGTTTGAGAACCATTGAATACTGCACCCCTCATGGGCAGTTGGGGAAGTGGCAGACATGTCTTGTCCTAGCCTCCCCACCATGCCTGGGGCCAGCCGTGCCTGCAGGGGCACTGCCTGTGGCCGCCTCGGCTCTGTGTCCCAGCTGAATGACAGCTTGACCTCATGTCCAGCTAGCTGCTCATTCTCAGTTTGAAATCATTTTAGCCAGAACCTTTGAACCTCCCTTTTATTTTTAAAAAACACCTAATCACTGCTTTTAATTTTTTTCTGGTAGTCTCTTTCACCCTCACTTTATGATAAAACGATACAGACTTCTTCTTCATTTCCACCATATTGCTTTGATTTTGTAAACACTTCTCATGGGAAGCCTATTGAATGGGACAAGGCACATTGATTTCTTCCTGCTGACAAGCCCTGGAGAAAGTTTATGTGCCATTTGTTTGCCTCAGCCTCATGAGAGAGGAGCAAGAATCCACCACCAGGACCACTGCACGAGGAAGTATGCTCCTCCTGTGCTCGTTTGCCTTGTCTGCCTCATACACATCTGCTCTCTAATTTACCTCTCCCTACCAGTCTGTGCCAGGAGTCCTTGGAGAAATAGTGCAGAAACTCTTCATTCCTGGAAACTCTGCACTGCCTCCTTCACCCACAAGAACATTTGTCTAAATATGAAATTGACCAAGACGTTGATACTTTATTTTTACATTATTCTTTGCCCTCCTTCTCAGAATGACATTTTAGCTGTTGGAGGAAATTAAAGCAAAGCTGAATACTTTTTTGGCAAGCACAATTATTTCCTGGCCTAAATCACACAATGATTTAATTGGTATGTCATTGTGTGTGTTTGCACGTGAGTGCTTTAATGGGAATCCCATGTGGTATCCTTGGGAAATTAGGAAAGAGAGTCTCCTGGATTTGTTGTTTGTAGTTTAAGGGCAGGCTTCTGGCTTCCATCCAAGAAGTAAGGAAACTTCAAGTTGTAGGAATCATTAGTGTTTGAATATATCCTTCCGGTTGCCTACTATTTAAAAATTGGTTTGGCAGAATGTAAAAATCAGAACCAATAGTGAAATGATTTACTCTTTGAAGCTTAGAGGGTTCATCAAAATTAACTTACGGGGAACTTGGCATCATGGAAGCGATAGTGTCCTTTTTCTGCTGTTACCAACATCTTATTTTTGCAGGTTGAATGAGAGTTGATATGTCTGCAGTAGAAGTCAAGGTCATGGATTATCCTTCATTTTGGAAAATTAGAGTTTTATATTATCCTTCGTAGTGGTTCTTGGGCAAATATTTAAGAATGTATCCTAAACTTAATTTTGTGTGTTGACAACAAATTCCATAAACTGGAAGAAGCAGTTGAGCAGGAGTAGGAAATTCAGCTGTTCTGTCCATCTTCTAGACACCATGAGTATGCTCCTTCCCATTCAGCAAGGGGGGAAGTGGGGGAAGGAATAAGAATTAACCATTAACATTATGAGATTTTATATATATATATGTATACACATATATATACACACACACACACATACATATATGCAAGGAATATTACTCAGCCATAAAAAAGAATGAAATAATACCATTTGCAGTAACATGGCTGGACCTAGAGGTTATCACACTAAGTGAAGTAAGTCAGAGAAAGACAAACATACGATACCATTATATATGGAATCTGAAGAAAGATACAAATGAATTTATTTACAAACTATAAATGGACTCACAGTTATAGGAAAAAAACAAACAAACTGTGGTTACCAAAGGAGAAGGTGGGGTTGGGGAGGGAGTTTGGAATTAACATATACACACTACTATATATCAAATGAGAAATAACAAGGACCTACTGTGTAGCACAGGGAACACTATTCAGTGTCTTATAATAACCTATAATGGGAAAGAATCTGAAAAAGAATATGCATGTATAAGTGCTGCACACTTGAAACTAACACAACATGGTAAATCAACTTCAAGAAAAAGAAAGAATTAAGGACATTGTAGTTTTTTGTTTTTTGTTTTTTGTTTCAACTTGAGTCAGTGAAACTGACTGGACTGCCTTAGTGACTATTGTCAACTGTGATCTGAAAAGTGAAAGGGTCTCTTACTGGGCTTTTGTGCTTAACAGCAGATAGTTGCCTTTTATGCTGCTACTTTGTTAAGTTCGTAAGTCCCAGCATCTTGGACAAAGTGTTCAACTACTGAGTTACAGCAAATACTACCTACAAAGGATAACAGTTGAGGCATTAATCTGGGGTTTTATTTAAAACTAAGATCTTAATTTCCAACCACCTCCCTCTGCTGTTTGAATTTTTGTTTGTTTAGTTTTGTTCTTTTAGTATATGTGCTGCCGAAGAGAGCACTTGAATTTTGTATTTTAATTGCCAAAGTTTCCCACGGGTCCCTAAACCACTCCTGGTGTTAAGCTATCAAGCTATTGATAAGGCAGGCTGGGGAGAGCCTGGGTGGATTTCAGGAAGCCAGAAGCCAGAAGCCTCCTGAAGTACTGTGTGCAACCTTGCATGCATGCACGTGTGCCACAGCTCTCACCAAGTTCTCAGAGACATCTGTGTCCCCAGATAAAAAGCTGGGGCCCTCTGTTGGGAGGGATGAGGGGTAAATGAGAAGTTTTTAGTGATTTAGGGTGCAGCTGTATAACATCTCTCATTACCCCAATTTTCAGAGCTTATCAGTGTTTGAAAGCCCTCGGGATATCACTCAAACCTGGAGCATGTCCTTGCATCTCAAGACCATCTTGCACTCTAGCCCATGAGCACATTTGAATGGGACGCCTGTGCTTAGAGAGGGCACCCGGCTGGGTGTTGTACAGCTCAGGTCTCATGTTGTCTGAGCACTGTCATCTTCGTTAGTTTTCACTCTCCTTAATGTAGGCATGGCCCTGGTGACCTGCAGGTACTCCGAAAATGGGAATGGCATGCTTGTAGGGGAATGGCTTTAGGAAATCGACATGGAGACTTGATATTGCTCTCAAGGAACTCAGATTCCCCCAAGTCAGGAGAACAAAGACTGGAGAATTGCCCCGGAGTGTTTGGTGGGCTGGAGGAGTGGCTGAGGTGGAGGGCGGAGGAGAAGCTTGTTCACATGCTTGTTAACATTTGAGGGTCTTTGACAAAGGAAGTCTAATGCCCTGCCCCGGTCAGCCGGCGATTGCCCCCCGGGAGGCCCCGTTGTGCACAGGAAGTCAGACACTAATGATGTTAGTAAGGGGACAAAGGCGCCCGGCCCGGGAAGGGCCTAATTGCTGTGTCCGGCTCCCAGGCGGCCCGCCGCAAGCTGGAGGGGGCAGGGCAGGATGCGCTAAGTGTTAACACCTGGAGCCGCACTGCAGCCTTCTGGTGCTTCCCTCCCCTTTCCCTCCCCTCCCTGCCCCTCCCTGCCTGCGTCCCCCCACCCCCCTTCTCTCCAGCCTTGTGTGGCTGGGCTCGCGCCCCTGCGCTGGCTCGCCCACAGACACAGACTCTGGCTTCATCTAAGGGACATTTTTGGGGTGTGGCACCTAGGAGACTAGATGGAAGTGGTTCGATCAGGAGGCCACCCTGAGCCCAGGTAGGGCTAAGAACCAGGAGGCCTGGGTCCCCTCAAGCAGCCCGTGGGGCTTGGTGACTGTTGCTTTACATCTGGGTGGCCTGATTCTCTCCCTCTTCCCCAGGAAATCTGGGAAAGGCTAGACTTTGCAAGGAGGCAGAAGGGTCACTGATGTTGTAGCTAGGAACTTTCTAGTCAGAACTGATGGGAGAATGCTCCTGGGGAAAAGAGAGATGAGGGTCTTTACACTGTTTTGAGCCAGTTGGGGTCCTAGGGAGGTAGGACTGTGGCAGGATGAGGGGTGATGGGAGGCACCTGCCAGCTCCCAAGAGGGGTGGTGTTGTGTGTGTGTGTCTGAGCCCATACCTAGAAGGGTCGGTTGGAGGGGCTGAACCCCAGGAAAGAGGGGAAGCCAAGATGCACCCCCTCATTTCTGAGTAGGGTCTCTGGATTCTGTGTGTCCAGCTTGGCTTTGGACCTGGTGCCTGTAAAGCCCTCAGTGAGCTCCAGGAGCTGGGAATGCCCCGAAATTGGGTAAGGAATGTTTCTAGGGGAAATTGGGTGCGGAATATTTCTCACAGGATTCTCCTAGGTTCTAGAAACTCTTTCCCCTTAATAGCACCAGGGTTATCAAGAAGTAAAGTGAAGACCCCCTACCTTGGCAGTAGGTCTGCTGGGATGGCATTAGCGGCTCATTTCTGACGGTCGCAAAGCAACCTGGGGGCCTGAGCCCGACCCCTCCTGTAGGCAGGTGATGGGAGGTGGCCCTGAGCACAGGTTGACTGACTTGGATTTTTGCAGCCAGAGACAGGAGAGTTCAAAAAGGAGGCTAGAAGGCTGGCTCCCTCCTAGTGGAAGGTGGGGGAAAGCCACAAGTATCTTTTGAAAAGGGGTCTAATGTTGACTGGCTGCTTCCCTCTGTTATTTTAAGGAGATTTTTCTGTCCAAGACCACCATGTGGACAGAAATAATAGGCTGACAGAAGGGGTCACCTTGCTTTCTAGCGCAGCCTGTGATGTTTCGATTAGCACTAAAACCTGAAAGGGCAGCCTTCCATAATTTCCAAAGATGTGAAATCCACCTTGAAGGAAGCACATGTGTGGGGGGCATGCTGGGGACCTGCCTGGCTGGAGGAGGCTGGGTCCCCATGGCAACATCACAATCCCCCATTTCTGCAGGCATTTGTGCTGCAAAAGCAGAATTCCAGATGTGATACAGTATTTGGAGACTCCATCCCCGGGCCTCGGAAACAGTATTTGAAGTCAGCACAATTCAGTGCACGCTCTCTGTGTGGTCCCGAGGCTTTTTATTAGTAGTTTTGTTTTGATCCGAACATTTCCTCTGAGCTTAGGCATAACAATCATGTTTATAGCTTAAGGTTTTCCTCTATTGTCTAATCACTATTTTGCCCTATCAGGACGATACTTTCTTGGGCTTCTGGAGCAAAGTCTTTGCAACTACCTTTCACAGCTAAAGAGAGAGAGAGCTGGTAGCTGATTTGCTGGGTATGCTTGGCTGGTTGGTTGTTTGCTTCCTCTTCATACCTGGTATTTACAGAAAACCTGTTAATCTGCGTCTGTGAATTGTCTGTGTGTGCTTTTGCAACTGCAGATGGGTTGACTGTTAACTTAAAGATGCCAGGACCTGAACATGCGGTTCTCATTTGTGTGGATGGGAGTGGTGTGTGCAGCCGAGGGGAAAGGTCTGGCTCTCCGTCCAGAGGCATGTTTTATAGTTTGCTTTTAACGTTTTGAGAATTGGAAAAATGGAACAATCTTGTCTATTTGTGAGTATCAGCCACGAGAGAACACACAGCTCAGACTCATTGGAAAAAGTACTTAGGCTTTTGCTTTGTGAAAACCAAGGCAGCTACAGAGCTTTGTTTGGTTTTAAAACACAGGGAAAAAGTCGGCGTGTGTGTGTGTGTGTGTGTGTGTGTGTGTGTGTGTGTGTGTGTGTGTGTGTGTGTGTTGATATCTGGGCTTTAACTGCATGTGCACGTTCCAGTGGCAAAGCAATATGAAAATTATAAAGTCTGCAGAAGGGAAGGATATGTTAAAATGTGTTAAATTCCATTTACACCACCCCCATTTAGAAAAGTTGCTGTCATACTACAATACATAAATGTATCAAATCAACACATTGTACACCTTAAACTTACAGTGATATATGTCAGTTACATTTCAGTTTTAAAAAGGAAGAAAAGAAAAATTACTGTCTGAGAAATAACTCTTATAAATGCCCTGCCACAACTTTATCTTTAGTGAATGGATTTCCCTGGGGGTTGGGGGTGGAGGAGGGGTGGAAGAGTGAAAAGGCACTTAGATGAACACTAGAGCTTTCAGTTTGATAAGCAGGACACATGGTAACTTGGCGTAGGTTGGCTCCATATTAGAGCTCAGAAACAATTGTCCCTTCAGCTTTCCTTTGGAGAGCGTGAAATTAGGAACATGTGTGTGATGATTAGCAACATGTCAGAGATGAATCATGATTACGGCTTTGGTCTGGTGCACAGGCGATCCTTTGGAGTAGTGATTTCCTACCTCCTAGAGCAAATCTCACTAATTAGCTTAAGATCTCCGGGTCTTTTTGGGCCAACGTAGTAATTGCTGGGGGGAACCCAGCGGCACTCCCCCAGAGCTTGTGTGTTTCCCACTAGACATCCAAGACCTCACCTCCCCAAAGCAGACAGCTGCCTGGCACCCTTCGTGTCTGAAGTTGGTTGCTTCTAGGTGGAGAGGGAGAGAGAAAAGCTCCCGGGGATGTGGAGTGAATATCTTGAATAGATAGATCCTGGCCCAGGCTGGCTTTGTGATTTATTTCCCTTGTGTTTGGGTTTGCCAGCATTCTCTTCAGCTTACATCACCTGGGGCTTCTCTGCCTTTGCTGATTTTTTTTTTTAAGTTAAAGGTTTGAACTGAAGTAAGTGGGCTCTCTTCATTTATGAAACCATCTGACCCTGCACAAGGAAATTGACCCCCTGTTCTGCCTCTTGCCCCCACGATGTCCACTGGTCATAGGTGAAAACATCAGTCTCCTTGTGCATTTGAAGCCTTATGAGCATAGACCTGTCTGCTGTCTTTTCTATCTCACTGACACACTGAGATGGAGGAAATGTTACGGAAAATAGGATGTTTGAGTTGCCCTTGGTTTAAGTAGTTACTTGGTCAGTGTAGCCTTAAAAAAAAAATCCTTTCAGTTCTTTCTGACAAGTGCTCTTATTTAAATTTTCACCCAAACTCAGTTCACTAAAACTTTATTAGCTTTCTGAAAGTTCCTTATCTGATTTGAAGGCAGTCTTGTGGAGGCCTTACTGTTTGGCCTGCCTTCCGTTGGAAAGGGGGCACTGTAATTAGCACGGTCCTTTACAAAATGCATTTTTCCAAAATGGCAGTTGAGCTGTTTCGAAGCTGGATTGGAAATGTTACTCTGGGAAGTTGGGGTCTTCAGATGGCCCAGAAACACCCAGAGCCCCTCAGGAAATTGGCCGCCTGATGGCACCTCCTGGAGATGCTGGCAGCTCTGTGTGGGACCCCGCCCTGTGGCTGTCTGTTTGTCCAGGCCTTTGCTTCTTTGCCATATGGGTGGAGCATGGTGTGGGTTTTTGCCTTTTGAATTTCATTCCTTTAGAGCACTTAAGGGTTATCCTTCTCCTGCCCCTTCCAGAGTGAAAGACATTTTCTCCATTACGTCCGCACTTGCTTCCTCCCCTGCTTACCAGAGTATTCACAGCCCAGCTTGGTACCTGGGGCTCTGCTTCTTCCCTCTTCACTCCCGTTGGAACAAATTAAAAGCTGCTGTTAGTGCAGCAAATGGGGGTGGTTAATTAACTAAGAATGTGACATCCTGAGGCCACAGCATTGGCTTGTATAGGTTTTAAGTAATAGGCAACAAACAAATATTCTTAATTGTCGACCGTGTGTCGTAGGTAAAAGCTTGGAATTGTTTCCTGAAGAAACAGCCTCGGAAGCTGTTGACTGTAAACTGCCTTCTGCGTGCTCTTTTATGGTGAGTCTTGAGTCGAAGTCCATCAGTCACCTGTTGCATCAGGTTCGGCCCTCCTGGGTTCTCTGGATGCATTACCTGGCTTAATTATGCGGTTGTTCATTCTGACAGAAAACTCATTGTTGTCAAGGACTGACTATGTGCCAGGCCCGGGACTGTGGGTACTTCCCTGATCACTTTGTCTTGAGTTTCTCCCCATCTGGTTCAACCTGAGCACTTTACAGAGCTGGAGTCACTGGGTCACTCAGTTCCCACCAAGAGCATTGGCAGAACACATTCCTTAGTCTGTTAGCCGGTGCTTTCTGCCACCTTTCCCTGACCTGCATGGCTGCCTCTTCTCCCATGATGCCCTCAAGGTCGGGGTGCTGGAGACAGATCGAACCTGGAGATGCCAGTCCCTGTGAGCACTCCCCTGCCTGTCTCACGTGTCCCCTTGTAGCACAGCTCTCACCGCGTTTATTAGGGCAGGGATCTTCTTAGGAATGGTGACATAACCTGAGAAATTACCCGTGCAATAACCATTTCAATATGTGTCAGGTGCGGTGCAGAGCACTTGATATATATATCAATCATCTCACAAAGTCCCACACCAAGCCTTTCCAGGAAGCTTCATTCAGACACTTTATAGCTCTGGGGAATGAGGCTCAGAAAGGTTGTGGAAAAGTTCAAATCTCCGGAAAGTGGGAGATTTGAACACACATCTGGTGACTCCAAAGCCCATTCTTAACCAGTCTATTCCAGATACGCCCACAGAAGCCTCTGTCTAGGATGGCAGAATCCCTGGCTGTAGCCCTGATAGATCAGTGTTCCATGTCTGCCTGGAGCCAGGCTGGAAGACAGTGCAGTGAGCAGTGAGCAGTCTGCCCTGCGTGTGGGAGGGGAGAGTGACAGCTGTGTGTGTGACGTGCGGATGCATTTCATCCACGTGGCGCCTGAAATTATCTCAGTGTGTCTTAGCTTCCAGTTGCTGCTGTAATAAAAAATTACCACCAATTCAGTAGCTTAAAACAGCACAAATGTATTTTCTTATAGTTCTTGACTTCAGAATTCCAAAGTGTATCTTATGGGGCTAAAATCACTAGGTTTTGGCAGGGCTGGCTCTTTCTGGAGGCTCCAGGGGAGAATCCATTCCTTGTCTTTCCCCGAATCTAGGGGCTGACTACATCCCTCAGCTCATTAACCCCTTCTTCCTTCTTCAAACTCAGTAGCATAGCATCTTGAAATCAATGTCTGTCTGTCTGCCTTCTGTTTCCATTGTCACATCTTCTCTGACTCTGACTTTCATCTCCCTCTTCTAAGGACTCTTGTGATTATTATATTGGACCCCCCTAGATAATTCAAACTAATCTCCCCATCTCAAGAGCCTTAAATTTAAACCCATAGCCTCTTTGTTATGTAAAGTAGCATGTTCATAAGTTCTGGGGATAATGATGCGGACGTGGGTGGAGTAGGGGCGGAGGGATATTCTGTCTACCACAGAGTGTAGGGAAAACCCATGCTCTGTGGGCTAGACTGGGCACACTGCTTCTCAGGTGGTTTCAGAGGCTCTGGAGCAGCTGAAGCATTATTTGGGTGTGAGCTGAGCGCAGTCTCATGGAGCATCTGTCTTGCACGTGCTGAGAAGCTGTGCACTTGACGACTTCCAGGAGCGAAAAGTCTTCACTACAGTGCACACGAGAGCCGGTGCCTGTGATGGTGCCTTTTGCTTCCAAGCTCAGCCGTGGATGGTCACAGGGTCTCTTGGTCTCTGGTTTTCCGTGGAATTAGGATGACCATTTTGCCTCTATGTCCACAGAAGTGCTGTGCCAGTCAGACTGTGGGAACGGATCACTGTGCTCCTATTAAGCGAGTATGTGGGCAGACTGGTGTGTCAGGAGCACAGTGTGAGAGGGGCTGGACTAGAGTGGGAAGCCCACAGAGGAGCAGGCCCCGGGCCTGGGAAGGGTGTTCTGGGAATACGGATGTCTCAAGAACATGTGCTCAGCAGTAGTGCAGGCCCAGAGGGGGTGGAGGTGGGGAGGGGAGTGACCGAGAAGATAGGCAGAGGCCACGTCAGGAGTGGTCTGGGAGGGGCTGGGCTTCCAGCAGAGGAAGGAGGGCAGATTTGCACATTGAGGAGATCACCTTGGTGGCCAGAGCCCCTTGAGATCACAACCCAGGTCTGGTTCATGGCCCAGTGCCCAGCCCTTTGGGGCGTGGATGAAGGTGGAATGCCCAGTCGGTTGTGAATGGACGCCACAGGCCAGCCTCACTGTCCGTTGAGGCCAGCTCACCGGGCCCACCTCTGAACAGCTCCACGTACATCACAGAGACCTTATTTGGAAGGGTTTAGGTTCTTGTCTGCAGGATACAGTACATCTCACTGTCTTGGGCTCCTTTCCACAGTGCATTCATGGCAAGTGCCCAATGAAAATCTGTTAAAAACATGTTGCAATAGAAATACAGGGCAAACAGGAACCAAATGAAAAGCTGACAAAATCCTACAGGTAAGATGATTGGCACCAGAGTCCTGTGCACCTCAGAGCTGCTCCTAAATGGAATTCATTTCCTTTTTGAAAAGTGCTTCCTCTGCACAGCTTTGTGTGGTCCTCCTCAGACCCCCTTCTCAGAGGAAAGTCCTGCAAATTGCCTTTTAATAGAGCTCATTGAGGAGACTCAGACCCAGTGGAGGGATGGGGTTTGCCATTGGTCCCAGCTTGAGGATGGAAGGATGGAGGTACTTAGCTTGGCCCCTGGCCTGCAGTTTTGTTTCCCTCCCCTGACGCACCTCTCTCTTCTCCATTCTAGCCCAGTTACCCTTCTCTCTTAAGCTTCTAGTGTGTGTTGTCCTTACCCTTGGTTCATCCTTACTGAGGTGCTGCCTGTGGCATTTCATACACTGTGTGCTTGTTGGTGACTGGCCCTGTCACCCTAACTACATAGACCTTGTGTACCATGTACACTGAGAGTCCTTGGAGGACCAAGGTATGGTTTGAGATTTGTCTGTATGCCCCAATGTGACCTACACACCAGGTACTGTTCTTTGAAAGAATGAGGTACTTGACTTCTGAGGGCAGGGGCAGTGGCTGTTTTGGTCACCACTGCACCTAGCGTAACACCTGGCTCATAAATGGTGAGTGGACCTATGTCCTGGGGGTTTGTATGAGAAGAGAAGGGGGGGTGCTAGGATGCCTCGGGTATTACTGAAGGGTTGTGGGGGGATTGTGTCATCTCCTTCCTGGCCTCCCACTGGCCGTGTTACTCTGGTTGTGGCCATCGGGGAGCTGGGCATCTTACAGGAAGTTGCGGCCTTGGAAATTGTAGAGACCATGGCCTCGTCATCCCTCAGGAGTTGTGGAGGCATTTAGGTTTTAATAAGGTAACAACACCTTCCCAAGTGTTTCAGTGCAGGTGAGGAAGTCTGGAATCTTATGTATGTGTGGAAGGGAGGATGGACGGAGAGGAAAACTAGAGAAGGAAGGTGAATCAGGAAGCAGGGGAGCCCCAGCAGGTCACGGGCTAGTGCGCCATGTGGATTTAGATCTTCTGTTACTGCTTATTCCTCACTTTAATTCAAATGATGTGTGTCTGTCCGTTTTTGCACAGCTGTACTTTCCCAAGGCCCATGTTTATCTGAGCTCAGGGATACAGTTTCAGTGGGTGTGCCTGGTTTCAGGATAAGCAGCATGAACATGCCTGTAGCATATGGATGTGCTGGGTTTGTGGCCTGAGACCTTGGGCTCCATCAGAAGTGTTCTGCACGTTGTGTCTCAGTGTAACAATTGCCCATTAAATACCAGACTGCCAGCATATGGTTTCCCCCCACATCCCCCTTGTTGGGTGGAAACTTTAGCTGTGTGGTTAGAATATTTTCCCATCAATTAGCATTTCATAATTAACATTTTGGGGGAGAATTCTGCAGTTAACGCTGAATGGCACATTTGCAGATTGTTACAGAAACTGTTAAACCAAAGTCAGGAGATCTTTAGCTGCTCTTTCCCATGATGGATAAGTGGTGGGTCAGGAAAAGGTGGGGCCAACAGGAGGATTCGGGGGCTCCCTCTGTGGATGCTGTAATTAAAGTGGGAAGTCTGGCGGAGTTGTTATCCCTGCTATTAAGAGTGCAGATGGCTAACAGCCACATCTCTAAGAATTAGAGTTAGACCTTTTAAAGTCTTTTCTTTTTCTTTTATGACCCACCCTCTCTGTTCCAAGCATAGGTATGGATGCAGTGAAGAATTTTCTCATTAAAAGTAACAGCTTATTCCCACACTCATTCCTGGTCTTGGAATGAAAAACCTGTTTCCTTAGACTGGAGGAATTGCCTATCTGTCTTGGCTTAATAGGGCTTTTGGACGAGAGTGTCTGGTAGGCGAATTTTATAACCAATCAGTGCTCCAAGCGGATCCAACTGGAAGGGCTCCAGCTGGCAGCTCGTGGTCTCTCTCTCTCCCAGTTTTACTGTTAATGAATTATTATTTAACCCCCAAACACAGAACAGCTTACTCCTATTGTTTTAGGGGAAGTGAGTGCTCATGATCCCTGTGGCCTGGCAGTTAGGAATCTCCTGGGCTGGAAGGAGTTTGGTGGGATGGAGTGGGGCACAAAGAGTGTGGACGTTGCTCAGAGACTGGCATGACCCCGGGATCATGTGTGCGTTTCTACTCCGTGGGGATCTGTGCTGGAAAAGCAAATTGGCTTCACTCCTCCTTGTGTTCTCTTGTTTTCCCACAGGGAGTGGGGCCGGCCAGCAGAAACAGCGGGCTGCACAACATCACCTTCAGATATGACAGTAAGTAAATGGCTTGACCGCTGAAGAATGGAGCCCTTTCAGTGATCCGAAGTCTACACAGTTGGGCTTTATCAAGGACACTGCAGGTCTTGGGGTTGAGGAATTTTCTGAACCTGCTCAGGTTTGTCAACAGAGCTAAAGCACCTCAGTCTCAATTAAGCCACTCAAATATTTTGGAGCTTGAACTGGTCAAGTGTCCCCCATAGTGTCCAGGGAAGCTGTGTGTGGAGATCTCCCCTGATTTCCTCAGGACATAGCCATATCCTTAAGAACAAACGCAGATGCGTGTAGGGCCCATCAGAGGACAAATGAGTGAAGCTTCCCAAGTGCAAGATGCTTTGGAGTGGTGGGGACTGTGGCAAACTGGATAGCCATGTATGTCTGTTCTTAAAGGGGCCCTGGCTCCTCCATCCCAGCTCCTTGTGCCCTTGAGAAATTGCCCCTGAGCACACCAGATGTGATTTCCAAGGAGAGTGGGACATTTGTATTTTTGGTATGAACATTTAAAAAAATATCAGCCTTTATTTAAAATTCTTCACAAACACAGAGTGGGCCAAGTGAATCTGTGTCCCAGGTTGGCACGGGGGACTTTCATTGGCTGCCTTTGACTCAGGCCTGAGTTCTAAGCCTATTCCCCACCTATCGGCTGTGAACTATGACAGGTGACTTCACATCTCCAAGCCTGTTTTCTCATCCTGTAAAATAAAGATTAGTGTCTTCCTCAGTGTCGTTTTGAGACTTAGATGAGGTAATGTGTATAACTGCTCAACTCAGGAGCTGGCCTTCAGTGTGCACTCATTAATTGGTATCTATTAATATTAGATAGAAGTCATTCCAATTGGAGTTGGCATCCAAGCACCTTTTTGGCTCTTTCTCTCAAGGAAGTGTTACTTTTTCTGGCTGAATTCTTTTCTAAGGGCAGGTGGGGGTGCTTTTTTCTGATTAAGCATATAGAACCCCCTCTAAGGATTTGCTTTCATGGCCTAGAAGATAATTATATAGAATTATGAGCATTTTAGCTTTATGAGCCATAATTTATAAGTAAAAACATTGACAAGAAGGAGCTTGATTCATATTTAGTGACTCCTGACGGTTGATTCATCTCTTGGAGAGGGCTGAGTAAGGGCTGTAGGTCACATTGAGTCCTCTGGAACAATCACTGTCAAAGCAGGGTTTTTGAGGCCGTGTGTACAATCTCACAAATTTAAGATACAGATATGTACATCAAGTTCATGCCCACAGCTGCTGACGTGGGTTCCTGAAGTTAACCGACCAGGGCTTATGTGGGAAGCTCTGCCATTTCACGTTCGTGGTGTGTGCGTGTTCTGGGGAAGTGCTGTGATGGTAATGAAAGATTTGCAAATCTGTGATACTTAATTCAGCTAAGTAAAGACATGTGTAAGGGATCTTTCTTTATGTTAGAAAGTTAACTTCTCATATATGTTCTTGGTCCTGGTAGATCTTGTATTACATTCAAGAATTCAAAATTTTCCGGTCAGCTGCAAACAAGTATTTGCATCTCTAATTTAATATGAGGTTTTGTGAAAGAGGATCTATACCTGTAAAACTAAAAAGTACCTTACTGTTTTCTTCAAGGGACTAGATATTTGCCCCACGTGCCAATGTCTGTCTCTAGGTCATTATTTTCTTTCTAATTCTTCAGCATTTAATTAGAATTTAATTCACAACTTGACTCCTGAGACATCTGAAGCTAGGTTGCATTTTGGCCAAATGTTATTTGGGCATAATTTTTTTGTAACCAGAATCCAAAACATTAGAGTTGCTAATAATTGGATCCAGACTGTGCAGAAAACTTAGTCATTGTTTTCCATTGAAAAAGATAATTTCTTTCTCCCACAAGGAAGTTCCTGTTATTGCTCAGTTGACTGGTTACTAGTTTTGTTTGAAATAGCTAAGAACCAATTACCAAGTTTTCACCAAAAGCACGGAACTACAAAAATCTTATTTTCCTACTCCTTTGCCATTTAACGTTACAAAGAAAGAAAATGTCTTGCCTTTAAGTCAAAACCGGCTTTCACAGATCCTCCTGCCTCCTTTCACGCTGTACTTCTTGTTTTTTCTTCAGGCTCTGGGGGGTAATGCCTGAGTAGGTTGTAATACATTTTCTTAATCCGTAGACTTTATATTTGCATAATTGTATTTACAAACCCGGAGAGGGCTGACTTGGGCATTAGGAATGAACAAAGGGAAAAAAACCATGATTTACTCTTGTCTGTGCATCTTTTCCTAAAGCTGTGTAAGTCAAAGGTTTCTTTCAGTGTAGACTGCAGTAAATGAAAATATCTGAACTTTACAAGTATGGTGGGACCTTGTCTTTGTTATATTGGGAAGCTGGTCCCAGCCAGGGTTTTTGCAGACTGAATATGTCTCATCCAGAACTTATTTTAGTCATAAGCTTTGTGCTGGGAATAGAACGGCAAGAGCCCTGCGTGAGCCATCTGAGGTGGCTTTCTGTCTGACCCCGGGCCTGTCAGTGGTGGCATCCTGAGCCCCGCAGCCCATCTCTCTAGCTGCAGTTTCCTCTTTTGTTCAGGGTTGGGTGTTAAACCAGATGTTTAAAAAAATTTCCTTTTCCAATTCAAAAATTCTCTTCCGGAGACCAGAGGACACATGTTGAATGCTTTGAGAGTGAATTTTCATCAGAAGTAGAATTCAGTTTTATTAATTATTAACATCTTTTCAAAAGAAGTAATAATGTAGAGGTGCCGTTTTTGAACTGGGGAGTTTTGAACTGGGGTTTACAGAAGGGAGTACGTCTAATGTAGTTAGGCAGAAAAGCAGGACACAAAGCAGCATGGAGGATGGAGTTTCAAAGGGGAGGGTGTGCATTTTAGTGCACGTGTGTTGTACTCTAACAAGAAATTTTTAAAGTGGGCATATTTTGTGCAGGTTAAAAGTCTTGCAGGGATGTCCGTTAGAGGTTAGCAGTTGTTTCTTTGTGGTGGGAGGTTGTGGATGGCTTTTACATTTTCCTTACATTCTTTTGTTACTTTCAAATATTGAGTGAACATTTTTAGTCATAAAAGTGGGAAATGTGTGGTACAGTTTCCGGGGAGCGAGGGGAATGCAGAAGACTCGTTAAGCTTCTTCGAAAATGCTTCTGAATGCTTCACCTCAAAAACATCCTGACTTCAGAGGGATCATGAGGAGGTTTGGACATCTGATGGAAGACCTTTTGCATCAGATACTTAAAGAAGGTTTTCAAGTTAAATCGCTGAAGAGAAATAGAGAAATAGAGATAAAGTGGTGTGGGAATGAGGAGTTGGGTCCGTAGGGATGGCTGGTGGTTCTTCCTGCAGGAATGGAAGGAAGGACCATCCTCTGAGGTCCCTGCCTGGCTCTGAGTGGAAGCTTCTGGCAGCTTTTTAGGATCTTGCCAACTTTGAAAGTGTTCTTAGCAATACCAGGTGGCGCAGCTGCTGGCATGGCCGGGGCTGCATTGGCAGGTTGCAATGAGTAATGCACTCAGGCAAAATCAAAGAATCAGTGGTTTTCGTTTTTCGAGCAACATGGGACTGTTTGGATTTGGTGGGTGTTGTGGGTGTCTTTGATGACATAGTTCTTGGGAACGAAAGTTTTACCTTTGACATGCTAGTTAACATTGAAGTTGCTTTGCTTATCACTAAGTCGGTCAGCCCCTTTGGCAGGTCCTAACTGGATTCTTTAACAGTCTGGCTGTGAATCCCTCCCCGTGAGTTCACACCTTCATGTTAGTTCCTTTTCCCCAGTCACCTTGCTCTCTATGTTTCTTCAGAAAACGAACCAACCCCAGATTACTTAGTTATTGCTCTGTTTTAGATCTCTCTCAAATGCTGAAAACTGCTTAAACTGATGTAAATTATTTTTGATGTAGGTAAAAATGTCACAGTAGCAAAAAAGTTAATGCCTGATACACACACAAACTCCAGGCCTTACATGATCCTCCTCCCGCTGTCCTGGAATGTAATTCAAGGGGTGGGGGGTAGTGGTAGTAAAATAGACCCACTGCAGCATCTCGCAGTTTCCAAACGGCCAGCCTTTAATGTCATCTTTGGGCTTGGAGACACACATCTTTAAACAGTGGGTTTGGCCACCTCCAGACATGGTCTGTGTAATTTGAGAAGATAAACTTGGAAAGAAACAAAGAATAAATGTTTAACTGTCCTCATTCCTCCACCTCTCTAGACTGCACCACTTACTTGAATCCAGTGGGGAAGCACGTGGTCGCCGATGCCCAGAACATCACCATCAGTCAGTATGCTTGCCATGACCAAGTGGCAGTCACCATTCTTTGGTCCCCAGGGGCCCTTGGTAAGTGGTCACAATGGAGTCCACTGTGGTGCTTGTGTGAGTGATACCCAGTGCGGGGGTCCCAAGTGTGACGGCCTCCAGGGGCCAGGTAGGTCTTGACATGAGTGTAGCTTAGGTGTGCTTGGGCACAGACATACTTGCTACCTGGTTGCATGCCCCTGCTGCACATGCGTGCAGTTTGATGCTGTGCCCCAGGGCTTGACTTTTGTTCCCTTGGCTGTTATTGAGAGAGATGTGGATTTGAAAAATAGTATTGTGTGAGTGATACATGGCACTGAGGTCTTGGCCTCTGTGTCTCAGCAGGAGTGGGGAAAACAGGTGGCCCATCCAAGGAGGTAATGGCTTTAGCATCCAGCATCCATGATCGCTGTGGCCACACAGAGATGTACAGGCCAAGCATTGGCATGCTTTGTGAGTTTTCAGGAAAATCCCAGTTTTCATGATAAACCATGAAATCAGTGATTTTTAAATGTTGGCAACTAACTGAATTTTTTTAAACTATGTGGGCTGAAAAGAACCAAACTCAAACAAACAGAAAAAAGCAAACCCACATTATCTGGCCAGATTCAGGTCAGGGCTGAATCTGCTTGTCATTTTTAATGAATTGATGACACACAAGGGAGGATGGGGTGGTTGAGTGTGGGACAGGGGAGGGCCATGTGTTCAAATGGGCCTGGGTTTGAACCCAGAATCTACCTTTCCACAAGAAGCATTTACACCTGACTGAGCCCTAGCTTCCCCATCTGTAAAGTGCACAACTGACTCTTGGTTATAAGAATTAGAGACACACACATGGTACAGTTTCTAAAGAGAGCTCTTAAAAAACAGTTGCTGTTGTTATCATCCTCAGAACCTGGTCCTCAGGTCTGCTCCCTTGACATTGCCTCCCAGTCTTAGAATTAAAAAAAAAATCTGGCTAAGGGAAAAATAAAAGTCTGATTTTCTTAGTCTGAATGAGCTAAATCTCAGAGGAACCAGATTGCAGGAGAGGCGAGTACAGAGACAGGGAGGATGGATCAGACCTGTGGGCCTGACTCACTTATCCATGTGAATGCTGCTGGATCTGAACCCAATGGGTTTTCCAAAAATAACATTATCTTAGCATTTAAAAATATAAACCTCCTCTATGGGTAAAAGGGAAGTGATCATTCCAATGTAAGGCTACATGGTTAAGGGGTTGGCCTGACAAACTGCAGGTTCCCTCTTTAGAATGAAAGTAAGAGATGTGAGAAAAACTGCTGTGTGGAACAGTGAGGGCAGAAGGATGTGCTTTTTCTGCGTAACGGTGTGTGGGTGGGGATGGCTGGACAGGTTCTATCAGTTTCTATGAGGTTTTGTCAAGGAGACCCCTTGGGAGACAGAAAAGCATATGGGTCAAGAACACTCTGGGTTTGAATCTCACCTCTGCCATTTAATCCCTGTGTGACCCTGGGCAAGTCATTTAGTGTCTGTACACCTTATCTATAAAATGGGGACAATAATACCTTCCTCCTACAGTCTTTAGGAGGATTTAATGAGTTAAGTAATGGGGAGGAGTAAGTAAGTTCCTTTACGGGAAGTTGCCCTAGACCTGTAAACATTGTATAACTACAAGGTGTTAATAGTACTGTGGTAAAGGTGTTGCTGTGATGTAAGATTTGCATTTGCTGCCTCTGCCTCCACTCCCAGACTTGGTATAGTGGTTTTTCAGGCAAGTCTTTTAAAGATAAAGAGTGATTCTTTAGACCACCCACCCCTACCCTAGCTGATGAATTTTTATGTAATTGCAAGATATATGGTCTTATTATTAATCACCTGGCTTTTGTTAAACAGTTCTGGGGACAGTACATGAACTAAACCTTAGTATAAGCAGTGAGGATTTGTTTAAAAATCCTTTTTGGTGACGAGGGGGATCTCAAAAAGATAAGTTCCTCAATAGTTGCTGGTCAGAAACCTTGGATCTTGTCAGCACGTCTGAACCTTGGGCTGTCGGTCAGCCAGCTCTCACCCTCGCAGGAAGCTTTGTGCTTGAAATACCACATGGCAGGGTCAGTACCTGCACACGCTGTGCTCCAACCTCCTGAATCGTGACGCTCTAATTGTAGCTCCTTTGCCCTCCCCACCATAAAATGTGTGCTCTTCGTCAAATAATTACAGGATTGGAGAACCTATTCAAAAGAGAAAAAGATTTCCTTGGCCTTTGCCGTGGATAATTTTCCCACCTGGTTAATTGCATCCTGTGTAATTACTTTTGCCCTGGGAGGGGAAGGGTTGAAAATGTCTCCTTGTCTAGTGTTCCAAAAGAATGCGAAATCGATATCTTGCCAATTGAGGCCAGCTTCGGGGAGCTCCAGCTGCAGTTGGGCCACTCCAGTCTCCATGGGATACGGAGCCCCGGTACTGGCTCTTGTGGCCATCAGAACTTAATCCTTTTGAAAGCATCTAGTTGGACGGGCAGCGGGGGAAGCTCTGGTGGCAGGAGGGTGGGCCGGAGTCTTTCAGCAGCGCTGTGGGTGTCTCGGGGCCTCCGAGGGCTGTATGAAGAGCACACACTGGGCAGCTCTTGGGTGTCTGCCTTTCAGGCGTGATTAGAGCAAGAACCGCTTTGTAAACCACATAGGCATTCTCCTGAGCTATTTAATCTCAAGCCCTGGAACCCCTTGGGTGCAGACACACACTTTGTTGGGAATTTTCTTCATTGCTTAGTGAAACATGCCAGCAAAATATAGGACTAAAACGTAAAGTGGAAACATGGTTAGAGGGGAGTCCCTGGGAATGGGACGTCAGCTGAACATACCTTGTTTAATGACCTAGAAATTATATATCCCACTGCAGACTTTTATGATCAATTGTGACTTAAGTCTAAATATTCAAACTGGAATGTCTTAGAGGCAACAGGTGTTTGTGAAATGGCTGGCTGGATTAGAGATGAATTAATTAGGAATGGTAGGAAAGAGAAAATCACCTGGCCTGTACAAGAGGAATGCAGGGTATGTGTTTTCCCCTTCTGTAAACTCAGATGTTTGGGCCAGAGTAAGAATCTCTTTAACTCTGCTGTATAGGTGGAGAGGACGGTAATCTTGGAGGAAGGAAAATGCATTAGAAAGTAATTAGGTCCACTTTTAATAAAAGCATTTTGCTTTGCTTAGGCATCGAATTCCTAAAAGGATTTCGGGTAATACTGGAGGAGCTGAAGTCGGAGGGAAGACAGTGCCAACAACTGATTCTAAAGGACCCGAAGCAGCTCAACAGTAGCTTCAAAAGAGCTGTAAGTCGCACGCGGGGAATGTGCTCCTGAAGACACACCATTGTTCTGGGGGCTGAATGGTCTATTGAAAGGCTGTGAGGAGGAGGGGCTGTGGCGTCCACCCCGCCCCGCCAAGGTGGGCGAGCCTGTGCCACGCTCCGCGCTCCCAGAAACCCTCCAGCACCTCCCGGTGGTAAACAAGCACACCTCTCAGGTTACGCGCTAGAGCAGCCATCCTGGAAGGTGGCTTTGTGCCCTCAGGAGTGGATGTGGGCTCCTCCCCACCAGCTTTGAGCCTCGGCTTCATTGCCAAAGAGCAGACAGCATTGCCCTTCTTAATTTTCACTTAGGGGTCCAAACCTAAACTTGGTCTGGAAAAGAGACCTGACTTCCTCCTTCCTTTGGGACATGTCCCCCAGCTCTGGAACTGTGTCTGGGTGACTGCAGGTGGAGAGGTGATCTGAGCTCTCGCATGTTGGAGGGGGGTGATTTCTCAGTGATGTCATGTGTGTTTTTCTTTCCTTTTAGGGAATGGAATCTCAGCCTTTCCTGAATATGAAATTCGAAACAGATTACTTTGTAAAGATTGTCCCTTTTCCTTCCATTAAAAATGAAAGCAATTATCACCCTTTCTTCTTCAGAACCCGCAGTGAGTATGGTCTTTCCTGCCTGTTTCCCATGGGGACACATTTCTCCTGCTTTTAGTGACTTTTCAGCAGAGGTGTGTTCAAGAGCACATGGAATACTAGTATGACACGAGCATGGTGAAGAGAAAAGCATCCAGAAAAGCAGTTTTTAGAATTAAGATTCGGCCCAGGTGGTGTTCATCTAACCAGAAGCACTCATTCCTGGCTTGTTCTAGCGTCGACATGATGCTTGATTTTTTTTTTTTTTTTGAAGGTACCGTGAGATGGTCATGTATTAAAATCATTTGATTAAAAAAATGAGAATAAAAAGTAAAAGCTGGTTTTGAGGTGAAGTGAAAAGCATGAAATGATTCCATCATGTACCTGTCCTTCGGAGGGTGGCCTCTGAGCCATTGCCTGTCATTTTCAGGATGAGATTTAAAAAAAATTAAGTAGCATACCTGAAGTCACCTTGTTCTAGAAAGTTTGTTTATCAGTTATGTGCTGGGCTTTGTTCTAAATACTTCCTAAATATTAACGCAGTTTACCTCCGTAACAACCAGAGAAATTTACTCTTACCACCCCCGCCTATCAGATGTGGATCACAGAGAGAGGTTAAAGGGCCTGCTGGGAGCTGGGATTTGAACCCCAAGGAGCCAGACTCTCGAGCCCATATGCTCAAACCATCCTGGCAGGGCTCCCTTCTCTATCTGGCTCTCCTTCTCCATGTGTTCTGCACGCCGCATGGGGCTCTCTCTTCAGCCTGAATTGCTGCTTTCACGTTTGGTGCTCAGGCACCCTGGAACACGCAGTGGTTCCCCCTTGCCTTCTTGGTCCGTCTTTCTGTCGGCATGAATGGTTGGCCATCAGTCCAGTCTGATATCTCCTCCTCTGTGGTCTGGTTGCTGTCCCCATCCCTCTTGTGAGGTCTTTGTTCTCAAGTCCAGCCTACGTCCATGCTTCTCGTTGCAGAATTCTTACTCCGGTTGTTTTCTTTTTGTCTTTCTTCTTTTCTTTTTCATTTAAGCTGTAGTTGTTTTTAATGCAGCAAAGTTATTTTATAACATCGGTTTCATTTTCTTAATTGAGGTAAGATTCCATAAGGCAAAGACCATGTGTGTTTTACGGCAATCTCTTGTTGCCTTACACATAGCAACAAGATAGAGGACTCAAAGAATGTGTTTATGGAAAGCCTGCCTAAATCAAAACTAGGCTACTTTAAGATTAATTTTCCTCATTGGAATCATTGTCAGTCTGGGAGTGAGGTGGGGGCAGGAGATACGTTTATCACCATTTCAGTGCACTGGGACCTCAAGGCTGCCTTTTGATTTTATTGACATTGTAAGGACATTTTGCAGAGGGTTCTCCCTGGGTTAGCCACCTGGCATGTAGGGCTAGCTGTTTGGCCTCTCTCATTGTGTTTTTACCACATTTAAATCCTGGTTCAAAGCTACTGGCTTTGCTGCCTGGTTTTCAGCTTTGGAGCTACTTCTCGGTAGATGCCTGGATGTCATTTTTAGATTCCATCAAAAGATTTTTAAGTAAGAGTGCTAGCGAAGGTTAAAATAACCTCAAGACCAGTTACCAGGATCACTCTGAAGTTCTCTTGTGAGAACTCCACAGTGGGACCGGGGCTGGCACTTTCTCTGTCTGTGGCCAAAACAGAGCCTCCGTGGGCAGCAGCATGAACACAGGCTTGCTGCCCTGGGCCATGGCCTTGAATCTGTGTAATGCTTGACAAACTTTTAAAATCACAGTGACTTTACATTGTTTCCATTTATTTGGCATGAAATGAATTGCATTAATATTTTTATATTACAGTATTTTTATATATACATAAATCCAAGTTTTTGAAAGCTACAACTGTGCTGTACTGCAAATCATTTTACTTACTTCCCAGCAGCACCCAGTATCATATATTTATATAGCACTGAATTGTTGGACGAGGAAATGTCAGACTGTCCTAAAACTAAAAATATGTGTCTTTCTCAATAGCCTGTGACCTGCTGTTGCAGCCGGACAACCTGGCCTGTAAACCCTGTAAGTATAGCTGTTCTTGTCTGTCCAATCCCAAGTGGTGTCCGGGTAACCTCGGAGTGCTCACTCCAGTCCTTCCTCCTCCCAGTCTGGAAGCCTCGAAACCTCAACATCACCCAGCACGGTTCGGACATGCAGGTGTCCTTCGACCACGCGCCCCACACCTTCGGCTTCCGTTTCTTCTATCTTCATTATAAGCTCAAGCATGAAGGAACCTTTAAGCGAAAAACCTGTAAACAGGTGAGCTACTAGGTGTACATAAAAGAACACTCTGTGTTTTAAAGTAACCCCTGGGCCCTTAGAAGTTGGGTTGGTTCAACGTGAAATTAAGCTTTGTGGACCCTGAGCAGTCGGTAGATATTCTAGGTACATCTCAGGGCCGTCTTGAGTCATCCCTCACTCCCTGGTTACCTTTACCCCAGCTGTCCCAGTGGTGGTGTAGGGGTACAAGTATTACCAAGGAACTGAAATGAGGAAGTAGGTCTAGTTTGTTCTTGTATATTTTAAGTATGAATTAGGTGCTCACTGTGTGCTGGTTACTGTGCTTTACAGTCATTGAATCCTTACAGCTCTATGAAACAGAGGCTTGTTATCCTTACTTTAAAGATGGGGAACCTGAGGCTCAGGGAGGTCACCTGGCTTGCTGCCCGAGGTCTCACAGCTAGTAAGTGAAAAAAAGAAAACCCAACCATATCTAGGAGTCAAGCCACTAGCATTTCAGTGACTAGTGATTTTGCACAAAGGCCAAGGTTAAGGAGAGATTCAGTAACCAAGTTTTTAAACTAGAGGTGGTCAGAGGGAGTGGGAAATGTTCTGTGGAAGTTCCCAGGATTGCTAGATGACCCTGTGCCAGCACCAAGAGCAATTTTTGGTTATAGTGGCAGAAGCCAGTGCCCTTCTAGACACACCCCTGTGTGTGTTGACTTTTGTTTTCCTGCTCACTCTCACCTCTGCCACTGACCTTCTGCTCAAGTTAAAATTATGGCAAATAAAATATGCACAAGTATGGAAGGGTAATTTCTTCCCCCATCTTTTTATAAAGCAAAAGATATTCTAACTAGCTGCTTTGTTTTCAAATCAAAAATTCCTGCTGAGGGTGCCACCACCTGAGCATAGAATACGACAGAGGTCCCAGGCTCTCCTGGGCCTTTTATCAAAGTGGAGTTCAGATAACATGGCAGATACGCACAGTTGGTGTACATCTAATTGACATCTTCTGAAAACATGATTGAAACTGGTGGCAAATTTCCTTCAGTTGTGTGGCAAAAGAGGGGTCCTGACCACGTTTATCTAAGAAGACGGTTTTAAAGTGTTGTTTCTTTGCAGGAGCAAAATACAGAGACAACAAGCTGCCTCCTTCAAAATGTATCTCCGGGGGATTATATAATTGAGGTACTTACCACTCAAGAAAGCCCTATTATTAATTCTATAGCTTGAATCCAGTTCAAACAGAACTCCAACTGCTTACAACACTAAAATTTCAAGCCATTGAGGGTGTGCTCAGTTATATTGTTACATGGCCCTTAACATGCTTCTTAAAAAGTTTATATATAATTGATCTTTGAGTTTTTTTCAATAAATATTCCAATAAATATTTTTATGTAACCATATAGTCCACATAACCATGGTTTAAAATTTCTATATAGTATTCCTTCACACTACAAAAATACATATTAAAATTTTTAGCTTTAAAAAGTTTTTAGTGATAAAATAGCAAAGCAATAGTTATGCTCATTACATCTCTATACTTCTCTAGATTTCTTCTCTAAGTTTCTGAAATTCTTCTGTATGACTATACGTAAGTTCTAAATGCCATTTTAAAAAAGCATATACATGGTATATATTTTTCTTTACTTATATTGCTTTTTCAGTATCAAAAATACTACAAAAATAGAAATAAAAGGAGAATAGGGAAATTAAAAATTTGTCCATAGCCCCACTATTCAAAGACAACCAATATGTCTCAACATTTTGGTAGAATTACCTTGTTCTTGCATTACTCAGTAGCAGTAGATGGTTTTGAACCAACACATCCTCTTAAAGCATTAAAGGAGGCCCAGTAAAATCAGTGGTAGGGTACCATTTTAATTGAAAATTGTAAGAATGTGGAACTCACTAGCTGACTTCATCAATGAATAAACAACCTTTTGATTCATGAAAGGAATGCGATGAAGTTGAGAGTTTTCAGTTGGTAAAGCAGAGATGATGTATCTGACTATCAGTGTCTGATCTCAGCTTGAAAATGATCACAGGCGGCAGCAGCTCTCCTCTCCCTGCCCCACTGCCCACCGATGGAAAAATGAATGAAATCTGTTGAGATGCTATCACTTGAAAAAAAATAATACAGCATCCTTTGTTTTGCAGCTGGTGGATGACACTAATACAACAAGAAAAGTGATGCATTATGCCTTAAAACCAGGTAAGAATTTTGTTTGTTTAAAATGTTGCCTCTGGACTACAGTGGACCAAGGTATTTGATACTTTCTGTACTTCATGGTTTACAAAAAGAAAACACTTGCCCTCCTCCCTTTTAAATGATGTCCCATCAAATCTGACTTTCCTTCCACCTTAATGTTGATGCCTGGAAGATCAAAGCCAGTGTGTTGTGTGAGTCGCTGGGACTAAATAAATAGTCAATTGTCCTTAGAAGAAAAGTGGTGGGAGGGGAGGTTTCCTTAGGCAAATTCCACTCAGAGGTATTTACTGTCTCAGCAGACTCTTAACTGTTGAATTGTATTCTGCAACCTTTTAAAAATGAATCCTTTTATAATCACCAAATCAGTACTAGAGAAAGGTAGTCAAGGAGTCTTGGAACCTGTTATGTGGCTTCTGTTTAAAAAGAAGAAAAAAATTGTTTTTCTTTGAACCTGTTATACTGCTTAAGTTTAAAAGCCTTCCCTTTTTTCCTTTGAAATTCCCCAGCACACTCCCCGTGGGCCGGGCCCATCAGAGCTGTTGCCATCACTGTGCCCCTGGTCGTCATATCAGCATTTGCAACGCTCTTCACCGTCATGTGCCGCAAGAAGCAACAAGGTATCTCGTTGTGTGGCGTGTTCCCCCCAAGGTGGCAGGACTGGGGCCAACAGAGGGAGACTGGGAGCTCTTGTTCCCTCCAGGCGTCTGAGAAGCCACATGGCTCTTGTAGTCAGTTCCTTGGCTGCTGTAGTTCCCAGAATTAAAATATATGACTTTTAACCTCAGGAGCCACTAAAAGGACAGGCATGCTTCTATTCTCAAACTCAGAAAGATAAATGCAAGAGCATAAAGGAAGTCTAAAGGTATGAGTAAGGGGAGAGGTAGGGCTTCAGCACTTAAATTCAGACATGAGGAGGGAAACTTCTGGGGAACTTGAAAATATATTGCATCTTAATCTGGCAGTTACACAGTATACTTAAAAATTTATTGAGGTGTATTCCTAAGATTTATGCACTTTGCTTTTATAAGTTGTACCAAAAAAAAAAAAAAAAACTAACAAACAAAAAAACCTCAATGAAAGTTTGTTTTAAAGAAGGTCAGCTCTGTTAATGCTTAATTGGTCTAGTAGGTGTACTTGGTTGCAAGAGCTGGTTGTGGGCTCTCTGCTGATGGGGGCGGGGAGAGGAGTCCCTGCAGTGTTCTTGGCTTGCCCAAGGTCAGTTTCAGGTGAAGAACAAATTTTGGCTATTTTTTTGCTCCATTGGACATATCAGCTATTCCAGTCCCAGAAGTGACCCAAGGGGCTGGTGGAGTTAGGGAGCTGGGAGTGCTCTAGGTGGACGTGGAGAGAGCATTGGGTCCCAAGTCTTAGGGAACAGGACAAAGCTTTGCTAGTGGGCACCAACCTTATCTTCTTTTCCAATTTAGAAAATATATATTCACATTTAGATGAAGAGAGTTCTGAGTCCTCCATGTACACCACAGCGCTCCCCAGGGAGAGGCTCCGGCCACGGCCCAAGGTCTTTCTCTGCTATTCCAGTAAAGATGGCCAGAATCACATGAACGTTGTCCAGTGTTTTGCCTACTTCCTCCAGGACTTCTGTGGCTGTGAGGTGAGGAATCTAAAGTCTCTTCTTTTATCCTGGGCGGGACACGTGCCAAGTGCCTGGCTTCCAAACTAGTGTCAGCCTTGCACTCTTCCTGCAGTCTGTCCTACATCACCAGCACTGGATGTCTGCTGACACTTAGTTCTAACCCCCACACACTCCTGTTCATAAGTCTGGAGTGGCACTCACCTGGCAGGAAGTTTTATAAGCATTAAAAAGACTGTTGAGGGGATGGGGAATGGCAGCTGCCCTGAGAGCTTGCAATGGGGGTGGTGGGAGGTGGTCACCTAAGGCATTCTGGTGAGCATTGGAGGGTCAAAGAGAGAATGGCAAGTAAAACAATGAGTTTAGACAATTTTGTGGGGGAGCTCTGCCAATAAGGGAAAACAATAATGTGTTACATGCTCAAGTGGTCTGCTCTGGTTTCTTGCCTTGTTCTCTTCCATTAAGCTATTAAAGTGTAGCTTTTCTATGTCATAGTGTTGATTTTAGAGTGAAGTTTGAAGCTGTCATGGAAGGCACACTGATTCTTACAAATGCAAGAGTTGTACAATAATCATGCAATTGGAAGTTGTGCTTTCAGACTATGGGTTGGTGGGTTTCAGATTCTCTCCACATGGTGAGGCTGCCCCCTAGTGTCAACAAAACATATTTACAAGGCTGGCTGGGATTCCCAGTGTGTGAAGGTCTAGAGGTTGACAGATAAGCCTGCAGACTGAAAAACTGGTGTAGACCAGTGGGTGGCACACACTGTATTCAGATATAGAAAGCACTTTTGCTTTATTTTGTAAGTGACTAGCCTCAGGGGCGAAATACCTTCCAATATGAGTGTAATAGAAAATTTGGAAACTAGAAAAGGATGACAAATTTTTAAATGGATGGTAATCTTAACCTGGAGAAAAGAGGAACCACAGTTAATATTGCTGTATTATTTCCACGCTTTTCTGCATAGATGAAGTCATACTTATAGTTTTGCATTTGAGTGGACTGGAATTACTTTTTTCTGTCTCTCACTCAATAACATTTTACAATATTTTATGTAAACAGCCATTTTAAATAGACACTAGATCCATATTAGTGATTCACCATAATTAAGTTCTTTCAAACTGTTAAACATCTCAGGAGTTCAATTTTGCCTCATTTCTGTTAATTTTTCAAAGACAGATACTTGGAAATGGAATTGCTGGGTCAGGTAGGAACATTTTTTAAGTGCTTGGTGTATATTCCCAGTTAGCTTTTAAAATGTATAATATTAGGGAAAATTAAGGAAAATGTAAGACAATTCAGGATTATCTTCAGCAAGTGGGTGGATGTTGGGGGCTTTCTTCCCTTTGATAACACCTTAGAGCAAAAGAGGAAGATAGTCATTTCAGAACCCCCTTCCCCAGAAGAGACTGTGGCTGTCACCTTCTAGCATAGGTATTGGGAGTTAATTTCTGAACTACAGAAGGAAAGAGGCTGATGGAACTGCCAAGAGATGTTTTCAGCAGAATCAGATGAAGATGGTCTAGAAAGGGGAAGCCCTCGGAGGGGGCCATGCATGCCTTGTTTTCTTTCCTTTGTCAGTGCCCCACCCCCAACTCCCTATGAGACATCCCCTACAGGTTAAAGGCCTTATAGAGATGTGACCCTGTAGACTGCTGAGAAGTCATGGTGAGAGGTGCTGGTCATGTCCAAGTGAGTGAACCAGAATGGCCGTGTTACTGCAGCTCATCACTCCTCTCCAGGCACTGATCTCCTGGTAAATAGCATGGCTGACCCCAGGGCTGTGAGAGTGGCTGGGGAGGTCCTCTTTGTCAGTCACACTCTCTGAGTTGAGTCAGCCAGCCTTGTGGATTGGGCGGCTTTGGCATCCAGACCTGAACCCCATTTCCCATTTTGGGATTCCTCACCCAAGCCCTTCTGTCATCACCTTTCAGTTCTCTTTCCAGGATCTGCTCCTCCCCACTATCAGACAGACCAACCCCCAGTGCCTCTGTTTTCCATGCTCACTATCACACTCTAAGTCTGCTGAAAGCCTCACATGTGATATGTAACTTAGGCAGGTTGCCAGACACTCTGTGTTTCTGTTTCTTCACTTGTAGTATGGGAGTGGTAATGATCCCACCTCATGCTAAAATGAGGGCATGATGCAGAGGGCTGGTGTGTGACCATCACCCGTGAGATGTTAGCTGTTCCTCAGAGCTGGGCAACCTGGAGCCTGCACGTAGCAGTGCTAATAATGATTTGAGGACAGATGATGTACCGTTCTTATAACATTCCCATTCTTGTCATTCGACTCTCAAAGCTGTATAGGTGAGTGAGGTTCCGTGTCCTCTTTCCAGGTGGCTTTGGACCTGTGGGAAGACTTCAGCCTCTGCAGAGGAGGGCAGAGAGAATGGGTCATCCAGAAGATCCACGAGTCCCAGTTCATCATCGTGGTGTGTTCCAAAGGCATGAAATACTTCGTAGACAAGAAGAACTACAAGTACAAAGGAGGTGGCCGAGACTCGGGGAAAGGGGAGCTCTTCCTGGTGGCAGTGTCTGTCATTGCCGAGAAGCTCCGCCAGGCCAAGCAGAGCTCATCCGCGGCACTCAGCAAGTTCATCGCCGTCTATTTTGATTATTCCTACGAGGGAGACGTTCCTGGCGTCCTAGACCTGAGCACCAAGTACAAACTCATGGACAACCTTCCCCAGCTCTGCTCCCACCTGCACTCCCAGGACCGCAGCCTCCAGGAGGCGGGGCCCCACCCGGGCCGCGTCAGCAGGAGGAACTACTTCCGGAGCAAATCAGGCCGCTCGCTGTACGTCGCCATTTGCAATATGCACCAGTTTATCGACGAGGAGCCTGACTGGTTTGAGAAGCAGTTTGTTCCCTTCCATCCTCCTCCGCTCCGCTACCGGGAGCCAGTCCTGGAGAAGTTTGACTCAGGCCTGGTTTTAAACGACGTCCTGTGCAAGCCCGGACCCGAGAGCGACTTCTGCCTCAAGGCCGAGGCTGCCGTCCCCGGGGCGCCAGCCGACCCGCGCTCGGAGGGCCCGCAGTTGGGCTCTGACGAAGACGCCGAGGCCGGGCCTGTAGCGGGCGCCACCTCTGTCCTGCGGCCCCTGCTGCACACAGTGAAAGCTGCCGGCCCCTCAGACATGCCGAGGGACTCGGGCATCTACGACTCGTCCGTGCCCTCGTCAGAGCTGTCCCTGCCTCTCATGGAGGGGCTGTCCACGGACCAAACGGAGACGTCTTCGCTGACGGAGAGCGTATCGTCCTCCTCGGGCCTGGGTAAGGCTCGGGGAGCCCGGAGGGCCGGTGGGTCGGGTTCTTGATGCAGCCAAGGCTTTGGTCCATGATTCCGAAATCCGGGAAAGCTTTTTGCAAATTTTAGTGAAGATTTGCGTGTCAGTGAAATCTGACGGGAAGTAACGATGCCATTATTGATAGTCTTGATTGATCCCAGGTAATGGGAATGTTCACATGTGTGTGCTGCAGAAATACTGATGATAAATTATGGAGAGCTGCCCCGTCCCATGTTATATAATAGACAGTGCATGCTTTTTTTTTTTTTTTTTTTTTAATTTGTTTGGGGGGGAGGTAATTAGGTTTATTTATTTATTTTTAAAATGGTGACACTGGGGATTGAAACCAGGACCTCATGCATGCTAAGCGTGCACTCTGCCACTGAGCTACACCCTCCTCCCAGTCCGTGCATTTTATCACCTTTCTAAACTCCAGAAACATCTGAATAGCAAAACACATTGGGTCCCAAGTGTGTTGGATGAAGGTCTGTGTACCTGTATTTTTGTTGGGACTTGTAGTGTTCACCCCCCACTTTCCCAGTGTCTTTAAAGCTATATGTAATTGAACCTGGGGTTCATAGGTGCAGTATTCTCTTCATCCTAGGTCAGCACAGGCTCCCAAGTGGGAGAGCTTTATAGGGGGCCCCATTCCCCTAGGGACCCCCCGCAGGATGCCCTCTGGAGCTGCTATTACTGTGCCTGTGAGTAGTTGGAGTCATGTATGCCAACCCTGGACCCTCAACTAAGGGAACTGGAACCTGTTAGCAGGATGAGCATGCCCAGTCCTGCGCTGGTTAGGATGTCTGCCTTACTTGTATAAAGCACATAATTCAAACCCAGGTTCAGCTATGTTCTGAGCGCCCAGCCCAATGAAGTACAATAATGTATGGCTCTGCCCTCTTTTCTTTTCATAGGTGAGGAGGACCCTCCTGCCCTTCCTTCCAAGCTCCTTGCCTCTGGGGCATGCAAAGCAGAACCTGGTTGCTGCAGCTACACTGGTGAACTCCACGCTGTTGCCCCTTTGTAACAAAATGGAAGAGTCTAAGCATTGCCACTTTAGCTGCCGCCTCTCGCTGGTTCCCCAGCTCATCTCTCTGGGTATGTGGCCCACTTGGAGCTGAGATCTCTAAGAATATTCAGAGTGAAATCTGGCCAGTACTTGCTCTCCTTTCCTCTACTCTATCAGATATATTGGCAGAGTCTCCAGTTTTCTGAAACCATATGGAGCTCTGAAAGGCATGTCCATAATGTCTGACAGCAACTTGCCATGTTAGGTCAGACTTTGGATTAGAGCCAATTCTGGGAGGTGGGGAGGAAACATGTAAAGAGAAACAGGAAAATACCCGCACTGATCATTCAGACTTAATTTATCTGCACAAACTTTGCCTATTCACTGTTGGCTACTTTGATTTGAAATGCTTTGTGGAAAAAGCACTTTTGATGCCACTACAGCCTCAGAAATCAAGTGCCAGTCTCTATGGAACCCATAGTGTTACAGGTGATGTTCCTTTCCATTTTTGGTGTGGAATTTATGATACCATTTATGATGCCATGGGTGTTAAAAAAAAAAAAGCTGAGTTAAAGGTCAAGAAGGTGACTGAATATACAATCACCTTTCATAAAATGAGTCTTTATATATTAATGGGTGGCATGGCTGGCTGAGGTGGGGGTATGCAGGACCAGGCTGACCATCTAGCCCATTTTTTCTTAGATGGGTTGGTCAGTGTGCTGGAGCTCAGCACCCAGGGCCACCTCTTGGTCTGAATAGGCATCATGCAGGGGCCAGATCTGCCTGCCAGGTTTCCCTGGGTTCTATTTACTGTGCTGTATCTCAGATGTTGGTGCCTAGAAGTTTATTTTTAAGAGGCTAATACCCAGCTGGGCTATATTACTGGAAGTTGTGATTTGTGCTTTGGTTGGCCTCTCGTCTAAAGCTGTGTCCATAATATTAGGGATAAGAATCCACTGAAAAACGGCAGTATGTGGAGGTGGTAGCCATTTAATCTGCTGACTGGTTTTGACTAATGACAAACCTCTTTTTAAGAAGGTGAAAAGGAGGGGATTGTTACAAAGATGAATGTGCTCTTTGAGTATCGTCTAAAGAAGCACGGGACCTGAAGTCATTAAATTCTTGAATCTTAAAGTACTCCCCCGACAACCCAGCCTGTGAATCAGGTTTCACTTTGTTTTTATTGTACTTACCCAATTAAAGATTTGTCTCTTGTGTTCATTTCTACCAAAAATAGGTATTTAGAGCTTAAAAGGAAAGAATTTGCTATAAAAAGGAAAAGTAAATGTTCTGTTTTTTTGAATGACTCTTCTTCAGAATTTGTTTCCAGTGGAAAAAAAATTGTTCTCTTCTCCTCCCCATGACCTTGAGGGGGAGTGAGTGTTTTTTTTTTTTTTGCCAACTTTCAAATGAATACAATTGGATTTTGGCATCTTATTTTCTCAGCACCCATACCAGAGACCATGGTTTTCATTCCTTCAGCAAGTAGGACCAATATTAAGGGGGAACACTGAGAAACATCCTAGGGTGGGAAGTGGGGTGGGGCAGGACTTTTCCTTCCAAGCTCATTCTCGGTAAGTGGGGAAGGGAAGGTTTGCATCCCTACTGGAAAGGAGGTTTGTGTGTACCTTTGATGCACATGCCACACTCCCTGCTCTGTAAAGGCAGCTGGCAGCTTCTTGGGAGAAGAACGTGCTAGTCTGTTCTCTGGCATCGAGTTTCCTGCAGCTGCTCTGAGGGAGAGACAAGTGGGCTGCAGAACTGTCTCCCCCATAAAGCCAGGCATCTTGTTGGAGAAGTGATGTTTCATGTTGTCACTGTGGAATCTGAGATGAGTGCAGAGCTCCTGCCCATATGTGACTGTCCTCTCATTCCATCGTCGGTGTGCGTTCTGGGAAGGAGATTGGTCAGTTTTATTAATGTCTGAAAATTCACTTTGAAACATTTTCAAAGTGATTTCTTACTGAAGCCAAGAAATGGAGCATGCCCTGAAGGAACTATTAGGAGCTGCTTTCAGATAGATACTCAGTTTTGCGTGTGAAAGGAGGCATCTCGGAGAAAGTGGCCCCAGGGACAGCATGGAGGACTGGGGAGGAAGCGTCACCTGGGCTCCGTGAGTGGAGGATGGAGAGCTTGCTAAATAAATTCATTTATTATGAAAATGGATGGGAAAAGTTGTGCTAGTCCAAAAATCAGGTGATGCTTTGGGTATTTATTTTGAAATACTAATGATGATGATATTCAATGAAATCAAACTATTGTACCAAGTAATGAAATGACATCGTGAATACCCAGCTCTGAAAAAGCTGAGAAGACCAACGACTTCCTGGTTCTGCCTTAGTTACACTTTTTTTTTTTTTTCACTTTCTGCCCTCACCCCCCTCCCCCTCAATCTCATGCTGGGAATGGGGATAGTTGCCTCACAGATTAAGGCAAAACATCTGTTTTAAGCAGAGCTGCGTTTTTTTGACTCTCACATTGTCCTGGACAGTGGAAATGATAAGACAGAATTCAGATAAAGGTTCTGCCAAATCACAGCCTTTTAGACATTGGGGAAGCAAGAATTAGAATATAGGGATGATGTCAGTGAAAGGCTTTCATCCTGAGGGTTCAAGGCTCTGTGTGGCCAAGTTAGATGATATCCTCTGGACAGAAGACCAGGGGTAGGTTCAGGGTTCCAGGTAACCAAGAAGCCTGCAGGTAGTTGAAAGGTAGGGAGCTAGTTGTCTATCTTAACTTAACAGTGCCCTACAGAAAGGACTTAGTATCTGACACAGTCAGCTTTGCCAGGAGAGTGACCAGAGAGGTGAAAGTCCGGGTAGAGACGTGTTCTCCTCCAGGTCAGCTACAAGCAACAGGGACCACCTGGATGGGCCCTGCACTGGAGGCAGGAGTCCTTTAGAGGGCTGAGTCCTGGGCCTTTGAGGTACAGTGATCTCCAGAAAGAATCAGAAGTCATTCAGATTCAGGCTCAGGTACTTAGGTGGGTGACCCAGCCAAGTAGTAGTATTTTAAGCCAAAAATGGGGCATAAAGTCAAGAGACAGAGTTTTTGGTTGATACATTAATAATAACCAGAGACAGTCCCAGATCAGAAGTTTAAAAAAAATGTTCTAAGCAATGGTAACATCTTTGGAATCAGTGTGTAGTGATTTAAGTTTATATATGTTTGTCAATTTATTTATAGTCTTGCTACTTTATAGCCACAAGTGTCATTAAAAAAAAAAAAAAAGCAAAAAACCTCTAGTCTCGGGTTCCCTGATTTAAGCACAAATAAACAGGAAAACTGTCCCCCCAGAAATGTAGGATTATGTGATTTTCAGAACTTTTCCATTTTTCAGAGTTGAGTATCTTTTCTTTTAAAAGAAACAAAGGAAGAAAACAGCTATGTTATTCCTGGAGGAAAAAAAGAGTTTCCTTCCAAAAGAGAGAAAGCCCTGCAGTCCCTAACCACCTCAACACTAATTTGGCTCTCTTAAGGAGAGAGGAATTACTCATTGTGTCTTTATTGGGGAGAGGTGGGCAATGCCAATGAGAAATTTATTCATCTTTCCTATTTTATATAATTTGTGAAAAGTCCTGCTCTTGTTTAACAAATGCTGTGCCTTTAGGGGCCTCCAAAGGGGGTCAAGTGTAATGATAAATAAGGTTTGATGATAAATGGCAGTGACATGCCTTCTTAGTGTTAGCGAGACAGTAAGGCATGCTGGGGACTACAGCAAGCTGAAACCCTCCTGTCCCACTTATAGAGGGCAGCACTCCAGCCAGTTGTGACCATGGAGTGTTTCCTTATTTTTCCATTTTTCAAGAGAAGCTGAGAATCTGGATTTTTATATGAAAATTCTGATTTTTTTTTTTTTTTTTTTAGTATTGGCAACTAAATGATAAAAAATTTTTACAGTGAATTCAGGCCCAATGGAACAACACATAGGTAGACCGGATTTGGTCCACAAGCTGCCACCTCTGCTTTATAAGATTTAAAAAGAAAGGCATCTTCCATGGTAATTACAGATGTCTGGTGCCACCAGAAAATGCTCTTGCTAAATGTACCAAGGAGCTAGATTGTTTCTTTTACTCATTGCTCCCCTAAAGAAATTTGATATGACTGAATGTATTTGAAATGTTTTGATTGCTTCTTCACACTTAATGATGTCTTAAGAAAAAGGCAAACCAGTTGTTAATTTCAAAACCAGATTTATGTTCTCCCAATTTAAAAAATACGACACATGGAACAATTTCATTTAAACTCCATAAACTGAAGGACCTTATTTATAGTTTTAGCTCTTGCCTTAATCACTTTTTTAGATGATGTGTAATTCTGAGCTTAGGCCAGGACTTAATAAGGAAAGCAGGCATTGTGGGGAGCAGAGCAAGGAATCCTGAGTGTCTGCTAGAGCCAGGCCATTTGCTTTGTCTTCTGCTTTAAATGATGTGTGAATGGACTCTGTTTTGGAGGTGTGAAACTGTATACGGAGAAAAGCTTTTCCTGATACTGAGATATCAGTCAAGGGTCCTCACAGGTGTTGGGTCATCCTTGCTATATCACTTCCTTTTCAGGCTTAGGGTGAGAGAATAAACAAAAGAAAGTCTGACTGTAAGCCAATAGCTTTGATTCCGATTTCAGAGTTTTGGGGATGGGAGAAAGTTTGGATTATCTGGCATAATACCCCTCCTCCCCTGCTGGTGTCAGACAGGGCTGTGCATGAATTATTTCAGACATGTGGCTGTGGATGGGATTCTGGATTTTTAGCAAAGGAGATTCTGTAACTTACCCTGCTGATCAGATATTTCTTTGTACATCTTCCTTATAGAAATTCAAACCCGCCTTCTCTTGTTCAGCATGTAGTGGAAAAAGAACAGCTGCTCACCTTCCGTGTATTTGAAAACCACAGTGAAGTCATCCCCCTGGTGTTTTTATTTCAGTGATAAATAATCCCACCCCTACTCATTCTACACAGCTCTTGTTTTCCAAGGGCTTAATAATTTTCACTGCTCTTCAGTTTCTCAGTTTCACACTCAGCTTAGTTGCTTAAATAGAATATGGTGCCTTATTCACATTGGTGCCTTGTGAAGGCCAAGCTCAGGATGGGGATTAACAGAGAAATTCTTAGGTACCTGGTGTCTCTTACTACTTAAAAATATAAAGGCACTTTTAAAAAATGGTAAATCGCCTGTATTCATTTTGAGGGTTGATTGCCACATATTTTTTCCCCCTTGGCAATAGTCCTCTATCATATGTGGAGTTTTGTTTTCCTCTTATGGTCAGACACTTGGTGCTTATTCCTGATGTGTTAAATGTCATTCCCGAGCTGCTTCAGGATACTCTTCAAGACCAGCTCTTACCTTCTGAGTGGCAACTACCCCTCCCTCCCAGTTTTGGATTATATTTTTGTATATCTCTTGACACCACCTTTAATTCATGACTCACAGTACTATTAAAATTACAGACTTCACTTTAACCACAGGTGAGATAGACAGCAGTTGGTAGGAGCTAATTTGCTAAGAGGTCGAGTAAGGACCTTGGGAATTTTGGCCATTTGTCTTCCCTCCTGCTCTTTGGTTCCTCTCCCAAATTCAGCTGGGACCACAGACTCCTCAAGAAACTTTTCCATGTTCTGAACGGTTGCAGCCAGGGCTCTGAATTGACCAAACATGGTAGTTTACATAATCAGAAATCTGAGAAAAGCAAACTGTTACGATTGCATATCTGGTGTTTTTATCAAAGAAAGAAAATTTCAGTTGAGAAGATTCAAAGATGCAATCTTCTGTTTGTATGTGATGTAGACTAAGTTGGCTGCTCCATTCATTAGACAAAAAATTTACCATTGGATTGCACTAATGTGTAATCATCTTGTTATTTTTAACAAACGTTTTTTTCCTGACTCAAGGAAAAAAAAAATGTAGTGAGTCCAGAGAGAGCAAAAACTTTTGTAAAAACCAAATATATTCATTTAGAGAGTAGATGACTTCTATTTTCACTGTTAGTTTTTTTCCCTCCACTGCAGAAGCTCCCTGATACTACGTTCTAGGGGGAAAGCCTGTGGAACACAGTGGTTATTGCCATTGTCTTTGTTTCATCTTTGTAAAGTTTGTCTTTTGTGAGGTTTGGTGGAATAGTGAGCACTGACCAACAGACTGTAGTAGTGTGCTATATTTTTACATTGAACATTTAATGTCTTACTTGATTTGTACATAACTCTGTAAATAGATGACAATAGACCACAGCTGACATTTGCAAAATGTTTTTTGTACCCTATAATTTTTGCATCAAATAAAATGTTTTAAGATTGTGGTGGCTCATTATTCTAGATCATGTTTCCTGTTTCCTGAATAGCTGGGGTTCCTAGCACAGTTTTCTGTGGCCTCTACCTCTGGAAAGGAGAGAGATGATCTAGGGTGAGGAGACCAGGGTGGCCAGTATGTCTTGTACTTTAGAGAAGAGGACCCTGCTACCCTTGACCGTTTACCTCGCCCTCCAACGGGCAGACACCTGTTGCCTGCATGGCGTGAGGAGCAAGGACAGAGATACATACCTCAAGGAGAAATTGGACTCTCAGAACAAATGGACTTTCTTTGCAGAAATTTGAAAAGAGCCACTGAAATTTGGGAGCCACAAACCTCCTATCATTCAAAAAGAAAAAGAATTGCCTGTTCATTCTTCCCAGAGACTTCCTCTCACCTGTGTGCCCCATGTTCTCTGAGTTAAATTCATGATGCCCATCAACTTCAGGGTCTCATTTTTGAGATTCTGAGTCCCAGAAATTGGGTAGCTTTGCCAAAGGCGCAGACAAGTCAGCAGCCCTGGGATTCATATGTCTCATTGAATCATCCTCACTCCTAACCAATGGGCAACACTGCCCCTCGACATAATTTAAAGGGAGAAGAAAGAATCTTGAGTTGTATGTTCTGGTGAGTTGGTTCCTTTCTCAATCCAAATATTAAGAGTAAATCTGATTCAAAGGTTAAGCACATGGATCTAAAAGGACTCTATTGGAAGAATCTTTTTAGGCAGATGCTGTGGTAAGTGAATTCCTTTTTCTTGTTGGTGGAAAAAGCTTCTCTTTGGACAGGATGAGAAGCGCTAATTTTTACCGTGGTATTGGAAAGCAGAGTTCATTTTTACAGCTGCTTAGGGTTCTTGCAGTTGCTGTTCAACATGTGTGGGACCTCGCCACTGGTTTTATTTACTTTGTTTTAGAAATGGAAACTTTTAGGGGTAGCAAAGACCACTTCCCCTTGCAGGCTTTAATTAGAAAGCATTTTTTTGTTTTGGTTTAGTTGAGAAAGAGACTACAGGCAATAAGCTAAGCAGGTGAATGAAAGAGGAGACGTAAATTATACCTTCATTGTTTTGGAAATAGTGGGTCCTTAATAAATACTTTTTTTCCACCCTTACCCCCAACATACCCTGTCCTCACTGTCCACAGGAACAAAATCAGAACTTGCCCAAGAATAGGTTAGGTAGAGGATGCGGTAAACGGAGGGAGGGATACAAACATGGGGTAAGGCCTTTTTGCAATGAGATAACATTCAAACAGGATCTTTGAGATTAAGGGAAATTATTGCAAGGTCAGTGGGCTTGGCTCTCTGGCCTCTTTTTGGAGGGGTGTTGTACCATTTTTCACATTTATAGGTGATACAACTTTCTTTGCTTTATTTATTTGAGAGCCTAAAGTGTGTCCTAGGGACACAGTATTGAATAAGATACACATGATCCCTGCTGTCTTGACTCCACCTCTTTCTGTGTATGGGACTGTGGGCATATCACCTAATTGCTCTGAGCCTCAGTTCTTTCATCTGCAAGATGAAACTAATACTCACTGCATAGGGTTATTGTGAGGCTTAATGAATTGAGGTCTAAAAAGCACCCACGGCCATGCCTGGCAAGTGCTAGACACATGGTAAATAGTAGCTATTATTTATTCTGTGGAAGAGCAGGTTTGGGGTTCCTTGGGGGCCACATGGAAGTGGGTGGGAGACAGTTCCCTGGCTTTGTCAGGTGCTAAATTAAAGCCTCTCCCCCCTAAGAGAAGAGGGTGGGTCCACATCTGACTTTTGGTGTTGGTCCAGGAAGAAAGGGATGGGGTTGGGGAGGGGGAGGTGCTCCTAGCAAAATTAAATTAAGACAGGAACCGGGGGTTCTTAATAGTTGAATGTACATAGCCTGTGACAGTTGAACATGTACTCAGATCTGCTAGTGTTTCATTCAGTAGGCTCTTTTTTCCCGGGTCATCCTTCAGCCCCAGTAGAGACACAGAAAGATGTTTTTCTGGACTTGCTGCTTCAAGGACCCTGTACCAGGTGGATGACCACACCCCTCTCTGGATGTGAACAAAAGCAGGGATTGTTTCTCTAACTGACTGTCAATTCACTGTCAGGGAGATTTTTCCAAGTTTTAGAAGCTGGAGAGGGGCAAGAGACAATAATGGTCCTCCAAGATGAGACCGCTCTTCCTGGTCTTTCCTGCTCTTGCTGGTCAGAAACATTCCAGGGAGTGGGCAGGTGTCAGCTTCCAAACAAACCATAGATGTTTGCCACCAGGATGAGCAAGAGGAGGCCAGAGAGAACTCACAGCAAAGAAAGGCCAGAGCATGCCTGTGACAGAATGCAAATACAAGCATGTCCTGCCTTTGGTTTGTGTACCTGAAGTTAGATGTACTTGAAGATCCTGCACACATGTGTATAATTCTGCTTTATTACTGGTGAGACTTTTTTTTTTTTTAACCATTATGATTAAAGGGGAGCTTTGGTCTCAAGTTTCCTAAACTTAGGTCTCAGTCTGCCACTTGCTTTGTGACCCCAAGCAGGTGACTTGACTTGATTACAACTTAGCTTCCCCATCTGCAAAATGAGTAATAGTACCTAGTTGGGCTGATATGGGGCTTGAATGTGAGGCCAAGTAGAGATCTGGAAACAGCCTGGCACACGGTAATCCTCCCTGCCTGTAGGGATGTGGTCACCTGGGGCAGATTAAAGGCTGTATAGTTACAAAGTGTGACCCCCCCCCCCAACATCTCTCAGCCCCAGTCTCTGTACCAGATGTAGATGACCTATGTGGAGTTCCTGTCTGCTGGAGAGCTCAGTTCTGCACGGCAGTTGGCAATGACTCTCGGGGGATGGCTACTTCATCACCGTCACTCCCTGCTTGAAACTTCCAGTGGCTCTGGAGGTGAGCCCCAAAGTTCTTACCTGGCCCCTTGCCAACCTCTTTTCTCTGTGTGTCCCTTTCTTTATAGCCATACAAGACTTTGAGATTCCTCACTTGTGTGGTCCTGCCCTGAGTCCTTTGCCTCAGGCTGTTTCTTCTTCCTTTCTAGATCTCCAGCTCTCCTTTGCAGTCAAACCTTCCTTGACCACTGTCCACCCTAGTCTAGGGCCTGACACGTGCCTTCAGGAAGAGCTCATGTGACTATGTGCCAGACCCTCTTGCTCACTATTACGGCTGCTCCTTGAGAGTTGTCTGTGTCCTTTCTAGTAATTCCACTTCTAGCATCTTCTTTTAAGGAGACAAACAGAAGTGTGTGTCAAAGTTAATTGAGGAAAGATTTTCCTCACCAAACATTATCCCTGATACTGAGAAATGAGGAACCCAAGTACCAGCTGGGACTGATGATAAGAAGAGGCACATTCACACAAGTGGCTCTTAACTAGGTAGAGGAATATTTCATGACAAAGGAAAAAGCTCACAATATGTTAAATGAAAAATAAAGGACACAGATTAACAGTAGTTATTGCTGGGTGGTGTGATTGTGGGTGGGTTTTATCTAATTCTTTTATACTTCTCTCAGGGTTGCTATACGAGTGGTGTTATACCATCAGAGAGTTTTTAATGTATGATCGCACACAACAAATGTTAAAGGTACCCAATGGGCATTCAGTGGCCCAGGTTGGTGGTCTCAGTGTCTCTCCCTTGCCCTTGGGTGTGCCTTCTCATGAGATTCCTTTCCTTGATTGTGCTACGTGGCACCTCGTCCCAGCCCTTAGTCATTGCTTTCCTGTCTGGCATCAGTTAGAGCTCATCACTTGTCCTTCCATTTGGGGACCTCCTGCAGACACTTCAGCTTTCCCAATTGGTGACTTAGTAAAGTGACTGCCCTGGTCCTATTCCATCCTGTCTTACAGAGTTAGGGGAGATGGTGGTGAATTCAAGAATGGGCCCTCAAGAACTGACTGTTTCAAAGGGGAAAGGTGGCTGATCAATGTCTTCTGGGCTCTCCAGTTTCCAAACGCCATGGATAGTAATCCACATTTCCTGTTCCCTCCACACTCCCCACCAAAGGACTCCCTTTGGGTGTATCATCTCTTCCTCCAACAGTCTTCTAACTTGAGTTCAGGAACCAAGTTCTTCCCACCCTCCCCCTAGCAGGACCAAGTGTGAATGGGTGGGAGGGGATAGGGCACTGCATACAAATCCTTGTGGGATTAAATTGGTTTCTTTCTAGTCTCTGTATTCTTGCAGATCTGTTCTGATTTCTGGAAACACTGAATTATAAAACAGAAGAAGTCAAGGAGTTTGCCCCTAGTAATAATAAAAATGCATGATGTCTTTGCTGTGTCCAACAGACTTTCACCACTGTATCCATTCCTCACTCAGTAGCCATTGTGATCCCATTACCTCTGCCTGAACCTTTTCATAGGCAAGGTTGAGTGTCTCACCCTGGCCATCAAGGCCCCTCCAGCCTCGTTCTCCCCCCACCTACCCCTTTCCATGGACTTCCAGAAGTGTGCCGTGTGCTCTCCCACCTCTGGGCTTCCACATCTCCAGTTCTGTCCAACCCTCAGTCCTCCCACTTCTCACAGGAAGCCTCCCTATGCTCGAATTTGGGCCAGCACTTCCTCTGTGTGTTTCATCACATCCTGCTCCCTAAACTGCACAGTGATGGGTCTGACTATTCCCACATCAGCTGTGAGCTTTGTGGGGTCAGGGACTATGTTATCTTGGTGACAGAGTCACTGCTGTTCCCCAGAGCCTGGCATAGTATGTCACATGTAGCAGACACTCAAATCATGAAGTGGAAGCTAATGGAAACTTTATCTCTGACAAGGCTGCCTGGGTAGAACACTAAGTATCAGCTTGTAAGAGGGAAGGGCCTGCTGAGCTCTGGGTTGATGAGGGAGTGGAAGCCTTTTATTATTACTTAATAAACATGGCTGGTTGTAGTAAGGGATCTTCCACAGTATGGAGGAAGGAGAATAACAAAAGAGGTTTGGGAGAAAAGGTTGAAGACTAGAGGGCTGGATATAGATTTTGTCCTTGGAAATGAAGTACTGGGGAGGGTGTGTGATCCTTGAACAGGACACGGATGGGTCATGAGGCACTGGGTTTGGAGTCAAGGTGTAGTGGAATGAAAGTTGCAGCTGTTGGAATGAGAGTTGGTTTGCTCAAGATGCTCAGTTTCTGGCCCCAAATGTGGGCTAGGAAGAGGCCACCCAGCACTACAAGGTTCAGTGCCTGCAAGGAGAGACAGGGGTTGCAATGAAGAAAGTCTGAGCTGTACCAGAGAAAGTTCTGAACTCCTTGTGCTGGTCCCAGGGGCCTGGGTGGGGAGATCTACATCCCAATGGCTGCTGCCAGGACAGATCCCTCCCAGAAGCCTTCAGCATCCCCCCTCCTCCTGTGAGGTGGAATGAGGGCATGGTGGTTAGAGCTCACCCCATGGAGAGAGTGAGGGGGTCCACTCAGAGTCTGGTCCATCCACTTACTGGAGGGTATACCTGCCAAGACCTTAGCCCTTGGGCTGATGCTCTCCTCTGACCTGGGGGCTGCTTCACCTTTCTAAGCTTCAGTTTCTTCATCTGAGAAGTGGACCCACACAACCCCTATACCTCACAAGGCTGTTGTGAATGTTAAAGCAGCTGATGAATTTTTGATTTCTATCATCACGGTTTATGCTTTCCTAAGAGTGTAGGGCATTTTTTACTCCTGACTTTATGGGGTCTTGAGGACAGTAGGCATTTGTTGAATGAATGAACGAATGAATGAATGAATACAGAAAATACTTTTAGAATTTAGATTCCCTTGTCTTATTTCCTCACGGAAGACCTAGGCCACTGCCGGCTGCTGCTCTTTCAAGCTTAGCGTTCACTCACAAACTGGCGTTTCCCGAGAACCTGTTGGGCGCGCGGGTATTCGTCCTCATTCTCAGCCCCTCAGTGGAGGAGGTGAGGCTTGGGCAGGAAGCAACAAACCCAAGGTCAGCCTGGTGGCGAGGCTGGGGCTCCACACGCAGGCTGCGGTCCTTGTCCTCCAGGGCAACTCCTGCGACCCCGGGATGGGCGTCGCCACAGTCCCCAGAGCCGCCCCCGGGGGAGCAGGAGCCGGGGTCAGGCTGCACACCTTTTCCGGATCGCGTAAATTCTCTTCGAACTAGGTGTCGGGGGGAACCCGATCTCCCTACCTTCCTCCTCACACACTAGCCCTCCCGGGGACCCCTGCCGTGCATAGAGAGGGGAGTACAAAGCGGCAGCCAGGCTTGCTTGCGTCCGCGAGTTTTCCGCCACCACACTTGGGCGGCCGCAGGGGTCCCTGGCCCGCCTCCCGCCCACGTGGCCAGTCCGGCCTCTCTGCCCGCAGCCCCGCCCCGCCCCGGGGAGCCGCCCCCGCAGCCGCCGCTGCCACCATCGTAGCCGCTGTGCGCTCCGCAGCGCCGCCGGCCGAGACCGCGCTGGGCGCCGAGGTGAGTGTGGGCGGCTGGCTTGGAGCCCCGCTGCTCCGCTAGACCCCCTGGAGCAGGATAATTTCCCTGGCTGGTTCCTCTTCTTCCTTCACCCACCATCCTGGAGCTGGAACCCGCTAGGGTCCCCCTCGCCCCATCCCAGTACCCGCAGCGGGCTCTGTAGGCTCTCTCGCCCGGGGCACTCGGAGCGCTCCGGGGCGCACTAGGCGCCCGGGCGCGGCGCAGGTAGGCGATGCCACCACCAGCTCTGGAAACAGACCGTGACTTCGGTCCTCCGGTAACCCTTGGTTGAAAGTTCCCGCAGCCACTTCCGGGGAGGGAGGTGTTACCTGTTCTGGGGCGCAGCCCCTTTCTCTCTGGGGTCTTCCCATAGGTCAGCGTCTGGCAGTGCTGGCTGGGGGCTCACAGGACCGCCGATTCACTTTGCGGCGGGGGATTTGAGCGCACGCGGCGGTGCCGGCGGTTCCGAGCCCACCCAGGCCCCAGTGCTGGCGGCTGCATCTTTTAAACTGCGCGGCCAGAGGATCCTGAGATAGAGGCGGGGGTGAGGGGGTGGGGGGCAGGGGAAAGGCGGACACCAGAGGTTAAAGTGAACCTCGGTGCCTCGGAGTTTGAGACAGGTGAGCTGAGCGTTTTCTGAGTGTGGAAGTTTCTACCGAGTCGGGTAGAAATGGGTTCCTTTGGGTTTTGCCACGAGGAAGAGCGGCGCTTGCACTATCAGCGGCCTCATCGTGGGCTTGAACATTGCCGAAACAGAGCTGCTTGTTCCTAGAGGGCTCTTGCTCCATTTAATGCCGAATCCAGGCTTTCTTCCAGCACTGGGCGAGGATGTGAGAACTGCCAAACAGTAGTTGTCTTGGACGAACTAGCAGAAACTTATTTTTAAGTATTTCAGGCACTATCCAGGTATTACCGCTTTTCTGTCCTTGGGTGTGGAAGAGGAGAGTTTCGCTTTGTCTGTGTCTCAGCTGTGTAGTCTTGGGCAGGTTACTTCGCCTGTCTGTGCCTCAGTTTCCTCATCTATAAAATGAAGATGATAATAGTACAAAATTTAAAAGGTTGTGTAAGATTAAAGTTCTTAATATAGTGCCTCCACCTCGGGTAGCTGTTCTTGTTATTGTTGTGGCTCACATCTAACAGGGCATCTGCGACCCTAGCTCCCCAGTCGGGTAGGTGGGCAGGCTCTTGGCACTTCTCCTCCTGCCAAGGACCTGCCTTGTTCACACAGTAGCGTGGTGTCCCCTTCAGTCTTGAAATACTTGGGCTTTGCAGTAACACTTCCTATGGTTAACCAGCCTTGTGCAAAATGTCTTTCAGAACACGAGATTAGTGATGACCTTTGTCAAGGACACTCCTGCAGAGTGGGATCTTGGACCTTCTCTGGAGGCTCTGGGCTGTGACTGGACGTTTCTCTGGCTGGGGTGGAGTGGATAAAGTTTCACCTGAATTCTTACAGGCCTTGGGCCCCCTGACAAGCTGACATCCTCTGTCTCTGTGAATGTGGGAGTCTATTTAGGGGCTGATGACCTGATCCTGTCTCTCCCATTTCATTCATTCACCTCCAGCGACTTGTCCTTTCCATCAGTGGGGTGTCCCTGGGCTGCACTAGTTTAATTTTTACTTCTGGTGGTAGTAACCACAGATGGGTGTTCTGAACCTGGGGCTCCAGGAACCTCCTGAGATACACATGAGATGCTGGAGCACACGTGTATGTTTTTCCAGAGGGTTCTCTTTTTTTATCTTACTCTGCAAAAGGCCTGCATCCCACAAAAGTGGGCCCTGAACAGCTGGTGGGAAGATGCGAGTTCTTGCTCCCTATACAGGGCAGGCCCATTTTTTTTTTTTTTTTATGGAGTCAACATGTCAGCATTACCTCTGCCTCTGGAGGTGGAGATGCACACACGTTCCTTTGTGCCCTTGCTCAGAGCAGACCTTCCAGTGGAAAATTCAGGTCTGCCTTGACTTGAGAAAATCTGATAAAGAAGTCCATTGGGAAAGTAGAAGGCAGGTGGTGGGGGTAGGGACTGTTGGCCTGTGGTGGGGCCTTTAGGATGGGGTGCAGTTCATGAAAATTTGAACTCAAGGTATCAGGAGACTTCTCAGGGCCTTTGCACATGTTCCTCCCTCTGGTGCACACACTCTTCCAGCACTTCTCATGTCTGACAACTTCTTGCCCTTTAGCTCAGATGTCTCCTCTGTAGAAAATTTCCCCTGAGCAGTTTGTCTAAAACAGCCCCTCTTCCTTCAGTTTCTATCACATCCCCCCATTATCTTTTACTCATGGAGCTTACCTGAAATGGTCTTACTCATGCATCTATTTATGGGTTTATTATCTTCATCCACCCAGGAGAATGTAGACTTCAATAGGGTAGATGTGTTGCCCTGGTCACTGCTGAACTCTGGTCCCTGGCACATGGTAGGTGCTCAATAAATGTCCCTGAGTGACAGAACGAATGAGTGTCCACTGAGGGAAGTGAGGTGAGGCTGGAGAGGTTTAAGAGTAGTGAGATGCAAAGAAACAGGCCATTAATCAGGAGCTCTGGGTTAAAGTGACCTTTGAGGTCACATTGTTCAACCTGCAATTTAAACTACCTCCACAGCATCTCTTCCTAGTTATTGCTTAACTGAGCTTGAATCCTCCAGTGACAGGGGACTCACTGCCTCCTGAGAGAGCCCATTCTGTTGGAGGAAAGATGTGGGTGCAGAAAACTGCTTATAGCCCCTGCACCCACTCTGATTAGGATGAGATATGGCTTCCGGGCTTCTGCATGCTACCACTCCAGTTTTCCTGGTCTGTTTTGCATCTTGATCTCCCTTCATCCATCACCATCCATCCCAGTGAGCTGCCTCTGCTTCTGCCATCACCAAGGTTCCTGAGCCCTGGCCAGAACTCAGTGTGCTACTGAGTCATATGTCATCAGAGGGGATCTGAGGCAAAGAGGCATCAAAGAAAACTACAATAGCTTACAAACCTATCAGGCCAAGCTCTGCATTGTCCAGGCTCCTGTAACTCATTGGGCAGCAGGGGTGGGGCTCTGTTTCTTTTACTCTTTTGTTCTTTCCCTGGATTTTTCCTAATCGTTCCTTAATCAGTTTATTAATTGTGGCCCTATATATACTTAAAAAATTAATCTTTGGACTCATTATCTTAATGGTTTGTATACCTATTGCCTGATTCATATCACCTCACATATACAGGTTGAAACTTGAGTGAAAACGAAATGTTTTTATATATGATTCTAGTTTATTGAGTCAGTTCCAGTGTCTGAGATCACCAGTGTGGTGAGTGGAGTGGGGTCTCCTGGAGAGGTTTGGAGGTAAGCTTTGCTTTTTTTATGTGCCTTAGCCTCTTGGCTCAGCTCGTGTACTTCATTTATTCAAGAATGACTTACGGAAGGACTCTGGCACTGGCCACACAGCAGTCAAGAAAACCAACAGCATTCCTCCCTTTAGGAGATCAAATCCCAGTGGTGGAGATGGACAGCAGACAACTAGACCTGTAATATGGTGTCAGGGAGTGTGATCAGTGTGATGAGAAGATGAAGCTGGGTAAGGGCATCAGAGTGACTGGGATGGAGGCAGGGTTGGTTTAGGTTAGGGCAAGTTTTTCTGAGGAAGCAGCAACCGAGCAGAAACCCAGTTGAAAGAGGGAGCAGCCATGTGGGTATCTTGGGGAAGACCATTCTATGCATATGGAACCCAAGGTTGCAGTCAGGCTCTTGGTGTGACCAGTCAGCTCTGGGGCCCTGAACATGGTCTATCTCCCTGGGGAAGGGAGAGAGGAAATGAGGCAGTGTGAGCAGAACTTTTCCCACCTTCTCTCCAAATCCTAGCAGGTGGCTGGAGTAAAGTCTCAACGTTGTGTGCTCTCCTGGTTGACCAGAAGGCTCCCACCTTCCTTTCCTGAGCGTGGGACCTGGAGTGATGATGTTCCTGAAACTGCTGCCTGGGCAATGAGCATGAGCCTCGGGGACACTGCTGGAACTATAATTCTAGACAGTAGGGCTTGCCTCACCCCACCTGCCCTGACCATGCACTCCTTCCTCTTTTGTGTCATTTGGTTACATCCACCTCATCACCTAGAGGGAAAAAAGTTACTCAGCAGGGCTTTGATGGGAAAAAGTGAAGATATGAAAATGTATAGGATTGTGGACCAAGAGATGAATGCTTCCCATTCTCTCCACTGATTGACTGATCGACTAATCAATTGATGTTATTTAGCATAGCATAAAGGAGGTGTGACAGGAAGTCTCCTTGGAAAAAGTGACATCTAAGAAGATACAGAGAGGGATGGCTATAACCTCCCTGCCTCGGAGCATGGAATGGGACAGAAGGAAGAGAGAACAGCATGTGCAAAGGTCCAGAAAGTTACTGGCTCTCAGTTCTCATTGGTTATAGCAGTGTGTGTTTCTGTGTGTGTGTGCATGCATTGAAGTGTACTGTGGAAAAGGAGCTGACATAGCAGCCCTCAATAAATGCCAGTTGATTTGAATGGCTGTGCTGTGTGCTACTGAGCTCTGCAGCAACATCTTCATGTTATCTCTGCAACTGTCTTGTGGCCCAGGCCCTCTTAGTGAACCCATTTTCCAGACTGGGAAATTGAGTGATGAATAACTTGCCAACTTCTTAGGCATCTCCTCAGTTGTATTAGGAGAGATGGAAGTGAGGAGGATCTTCGTTGAAGATTTATTCAGTGATGTAAAGAGAGACAGTGTTTTCAGTATCTTGGACAGGCCTCCCTTTGGTGCATATCACCGTGGGATGTCAGCTCTGGGAGGCAGAGGCTGCTTCTAGCCAAATGCTCAGTCCCTGGCTCTGTGAGATTTTGTTGGGATGGTAGGTGGATGCCCTGGGGTCCCTGGTGACCATGGAACAACAAGGCTGGAGAAAGTCATTGCCTTTATTTCCCAGGATCTCCTGACTTTTCCAAGGTGGATTACAAGTTGGGGCAGAGCTATACATGGGGCCCTGGTCAAAACCAGAATGCTCCATAAAGAGAAGCTGGGGCCTGTGGCCAGAGCTGAACAGAGGAGGCAGCTTGGTGTCTTGCCTGGTTCAGCTAGCTAAAGACCAAGCTAGTTAGTTATTTAACAGTCAGACTTGGCTCCATGTCCCAACACCCCACCTCCACTTCCAGCCAGCATATGGTCATTTTATGGATCTGGATTTGCTGTTCCTGCTGATAGAAACCCAAGCCCTGGATTCATCTCCAATTCTGAGCTTAGTGATATTTTCCTGGAGGCTGGAGCAGTGCACTGACTGGCCTTGAGGCAAATTGAGGTGTCTGGAGGTTGTAGAGATGGCAGTCGGGGTCCTGTATTCCAGTTTCCATCCCAGCATTACAAGTGGAGTGACCTTGGACAAGGTGCCTAACCTCTGCAAGCCAGTTTGCTCATCTGTAAATGGGGACAGTGCTTGCCTGTACCCTCACAGGTTTGCTCTGAGGATTACATGAGAAGGTATTTGCAGCGTGCTTACCCTCATCACAGCCTGTATGCAGAAGGGGCTGGCTAGGGTCATCTTGTGACTTAGGACTGACCCAGGTCACTCCATCACTGCTTTGTGCTCCTATAGGAAATGTGTGCTCTGACCCACTGGACGTTCTTTATTCAGATCTGGTGACTTCATTGGTGCAGGTGCTTTTCTTTATGGAGATGATCTTATTAGGAGCCAAATCTGGATAATGGAGCTGGGAGTCAGTTTATGGTGAGACAGAGGCCAGGTATGAACTGCTACTGAGACTTTCTGCCCAACCACAGCTGCCCCAGTCTCTCCCCGTGTCCTCCCCCAGCAGTCTCCCCAGCCCGCAGCCTACAGTGTTCACCTGCATGTCCCCAGTCCCTGAGGGACACATGACACACTTGAAACTTGGCTGCTTCAACTCACTGTGCTGATTCGTCTTTACCAACCTCCCATCCCAGGTCACCCGCTGGACCCTGTAATGGAGCTGAACCTGACAGTCTCCCAAATACCACAGGGGCTTTTCCACTTTTGCGTCTTTGCTTCTGCTGTTCCCACCACTTGGGATGCTTTTTCCACTTTCACAAGTTTCCTCACTGACCAACTCTAATGGCCTCTTCCCTCTTTCCTTCCGTTTTGGCTAGAAAAAGAAATGCTCTTTTGTAGAAGAAACATTGATTATTTCTTAATATACAGAAATGCAAACAAATCAGACATTGTAGAGTAAAAAATGAAATTCCACCTCTCTCATCCCAGGCTTGCATCTGGAAAGAACAGTTATAATCAGCTGGCTGTATGTTTCTCTTACATGTTTACATATAGGTGTGTGTACCTGTGTCTCTTTAAAAACCAACATAATTGTTCATTTTGTTTGTATTCTTCTCCAACTTTTTTTCTTCTTTTAACCACATGTCTAAGAGCACTTTCTCTGTCCATATGCATCTCTCCTCTTTTTACCTGCCCTGGCTCTCCCCTTCCCCAGGGAAGAGGGTACAAATTTGTATGGAAATATGTTTTCAGTTCTCTTGGGTATATACCCAGCAGTGGAATGTCAGGTCATGTAACTCTATATTTAACATTTTGAGGAACTGCCAAATGTTTTCATAGTGGCTGTACCATTCTGCAATCCCACCAGCAGTGTATGAGGGTTCCAATTATTCCATATCCTCACCAACATTTGTCACTGTCCATCTTTTTGATTATTGCCATTCTAGCGTATGTGAAGTGGTATCTCATTGTGGTTTTGCTTTTCATTTCCCTAATGGTTAGTGGCGTTGAATATGGTTTTTTTTTTTACTTTATTTTTTTTAACGCTGTTTTGGGTTTACAGTAAGATTGATGGGAATTTTCTCCCTCAATCAGAGATTTCTCCCATACTCCCTGCTCCCACACGTGCATGGCCCTTAACATAATCAACATCACTCACCAGGATGGTACATTTATCACCAAGGATGAACCTGCATTGACACATCATAATCATCTAAAGTCTGTAGTTTACTGAACGGTTCACAGTTGGTGTTTTTCTTCCAGTGGGTTTGGATAAATGTATTTCACTGCCCTAAAAATCATCTGTGCTACACTTTCTCATATATCTCCCACCCTCCATGGTAACCACTGATCTTTTTTTTGTCTCCATAGTTTTATCTTTTCCAGAATGGCATATAGTTGGAATCATACAGTGTGTAGCCTTCTCATTTTGTCTTCTTTTGGTAATATGCATTTGAGGGTCTTCCATGTCTTTTCATGGCTTGATAGCACATTTATTTTTAGCACTAAATGATATTCCGTTGTCTGATATATCAGTTTATTTTTATTATATTTTATTAAAAAATTTTTTTGGAGGGACGGGGAGTAATTAGGTTTCTTTATGTATTTTTTAACTAGATTTTTGCTTGATTTTATTTTTTAGTGGAGGTACTGGGGATTGAACCCAGGACCTTATGCATGCTAAGCACACACTCTACCGCTGAACTGTACCCTTTCCCCACAGTTTATTTCTTCATTCACCTACTGAAGGGCATCTTGGTTGCTTCCAAGTTTTGAAAATTATGAATAAACTGCTGCTATAAACATCCATGGGCAGGGTTTCATGTGGACATAAGCTTTCACCTCTTTGAGGTAAACACCAGGGAATGTGATTGCTAGATCATATGGTAAGAGTATGTTTAATTTTGTAAGAAACCACCAGACCGTCTTCCAAAGTGGCTGTACCATGTTACATTCCCATCAGCAATGTATGAGATTGTCTGTTGCTCCACATGCTTGTTAGCATTTGGTGGTGTCAGTATTTTGGACTTTGGCCGTCATAAAAGGTATGTAGTGGTAGCCTCATTGTTGTTCTAATTTGTGTTTCCCTGGTGACATATGATGATGTGGAGCATCTTTTCATGTGCTTACTTGCCATCTGCATATCTTCTTTGGTGAGACATCTGTTAAGGTCTTTGGGCCATTTTTGATTCAGGTTGTTTCTTTCTTGCTGTTGAGTTTTAAGAATTTTTTGTACATATTGGGTAACAATCCTTTATCACATGTGTCTTTTACTTTCTCCCACTCCATGACTTGTCTTCTAATTCTCTTGGTATTATCTATTGCACAGCAGAAGTGTTTAATTAAAAAAATTGTTTTAAATTGAAGTGTAGTCAGTTTACAATGTTGTATTAATTTCTGGTATAGAGCATAGTGATTCAGTTATACATATATATTCCTTTTCCTATTCTTTTTCATTATAGATTATTGCAAGATATTGAATATAGTTCCCTGTGCTATACAGTAGAACCTGGTTGTTTATCTATTTTATATATAGTAGTTAGTATCTGCAAATCCCAGACTCCCAGTTTATCCCTTCACCATCCCTTTCCCCATTGGTAACCATAAGTTGTTTTCTATGTCTGTGAATCTGTTACTATTTTGTAAATAAGTTCATTTTTGTTATTTTTTTTACATTCCACATATAAGCGATATCATATGGTATTTTCCTTTCTCTTTCTGGCTTACTTCACTCAGGATGACAATCTCCAGGTCTGTCCATATTGCTGCATTATTTCATTGGTTTTTATGGCTGAGTAGTATTCCATCGTATATACATATATAGCTTCTTTATCCAGTCACCTGTCAATGGACATTTAGATTGCTTCCATGTCTTGGCTATTGTAAATAGTGCTGCTATGAACATTGGGGTGCATCTATCTTTTTGAATTAGAGTTTCCTCTGGAAATATGCCCAGGAATGGGATTGCTGGATCATATGCTAAGTCTATTTTTAGTTTTTTGAGGAATCTCAATACTGTTTTCCATAATAGCTGAACCAGAAGTTTTTAATTTTATTAAGTACAGGTTATCAATTATGTCTTTCATGGACTGTGTTTTTGGTGTTGAATCTAAAAAGGCATCACCATCACAAGGTATTCTAGGTTATCTGCTATGCTATATTCTGGGAGCTTTAGTAATTGCACTTTACATTTAGGTCTATGATACATTTTGGGTTAAATTTTGTGAAGGGTGAAAGGTCTGTGTCTAGATTCTTTTTTTTTTTGTATGTGGATATTCAGTTGTTTCAGCACCAGCACCATTTGTTGAAAAGATTGTCTTTGCCCCATTGTGTTACCTTTGTTCCTTTGACAAAGATCAGTTGACTGTATTTATGGTAGTCTATTTCTGGGCTCTCCATTCTGTTCCATTGATCTATTTGCCTTTTTTTTTTGACCAATATTGCTCTGTTTTGATTACTGTAGCTTTATAGTGTCAGGTAGCCTCCGTCCTCCAGCTTTGTTCTTCAATATTGTGTTGATTGAATATCTTTCCGTGTGCTCCCAGCCATTTCTTTGGAGAAATGTCTATTCAGACCTTTTGCCTATTTAAAAAACTGGGTTGTCTTTTTACTATTGAGTTGTAAGTTTCTTTATATATCTTAGATTCAGTCCCTTATCAGATACATGATTTTTAAAATATTTTCTCTCATTCTGTGGGTTGTCTTTTCTCTTTCTTGATGGTTTCCTTTGAAGCACAAGGTTTTAATTTTGATGAAGTTCAGTTTATCTATTTTTCTTGGGTTGCTTTTGCTTTTGGTGTTATATCTAAGAAAACTTTGTCTAGTCCAAGGTCATGAAGATTTATGCCTGAGTTTTCTTCTAAGGGTTTTATAGCTTTAGCTCTTAAAACTAGGTCTTTGATCCATTTGGGGTTAATTTTTGTGTGTGATATGAGGTAGCAGTACAGCTTCATTCTCTTCATTCTGGGGATATCCTGTGGACCCCGGCATGATTTGTTGAAAAGACTGTTCTTCCCATTGAATTGTCTTGATGTCCTTGTTGAAAATCAATTGGCCATAACTGTGTTTACTTCTGCATTCTCAGTTCTACCCTATTGACCTACATGTCTATCCTTGTGCTAGTATCCCTGTCTATACTGTCTTGATGACTGTAGCTTTGTATTAAGCTTTGAAATCTAGAAATATGAATCTTCCAACTTTGCCATTTTCTATGATTGTTTTGGCTATTTTGGGTCCCCATATGAATTTTAGGATCAACTTGTCAGTTGCTGCAAAAAAAGGCGGCTAAGAATTTGACAGGTGTTGTATTGAGCCTGTAGGTCAGCAGGGAGTTTTCCCATCTCAATGAGATTTAAGTCCAGTCCTGAAACACTTTTACTGGGTGCATCACTCACTCACCTCCCCCAGTCACTGAGTGTTCTGAGGAGACACTTAGAGGCCCATCCTTCAAGCTGCACACACAAAAATCCATGGACATCAGCATTTCTTTTCCTTGTTGAAGAAAGTGACACAATATAGTGTAGTGTTTAATCTAAGGCTGAAGGCCTTGGATAAAACATTTAATTCCTGAACTTGTAGCCTGGGAGTACATCTGGCACTGACTGAGCATATGGCAGACCTGGGTTCCCTTTACTCTGAGGGAATGTTGGAGATCCCGAAAGATCCTCCCATATTCCCCTGCCTCCGTGCCTTGAGAAGTGTGGTGAGAACTAGGGGCCTCCACAGCTCTGGAGGTACCAGGGAGTGGTGGACGGAATTGGAGTGAGGCTGCATTTTTAACTTGTTTTATCTGTTGGGCAGAGGTAGGATTTCATTTAAGGGGAGGGTTTTGCTGCTAAAGCAATTTTTGTCCCCACTCTGCCTTCCATCATAGTTTGAAGAATCGAGTAAAAATAAGAAAGGAATACTATCACATAATAAAAGATTAGTTTACACCCCTACATGCACTTATGTGTTCCAGATGTAATGCTTTGGCACAAGTGCAGGATTGTATTCTCATGAAAGAGGAAATAAAAAAAGAGAAGCACCTACATGTGTATCAGTAGGAACCTGGCTTTCCAGATTTAAGGAACAGCCCAGGAACTGCATTGGAAGCTGCAGATCCACTCACCCCTCAGCTAACTCTCAGCTGTGGCGAGGAGCTCCATTTTAAACAAGAGTGTGAATGTGTGTGTGTGTGTGGGTGGTGGTGGTGGAGTTGTTTATTACTATTGTTTCAAAAAAGGAATGAAAAAAGCACTAATTTGGGCTGAGTTTTTAGTTTGTTTCTGGAGGAAAAACTTATATGCAATAGAAATTATTTTGAGATCTTCAAAACATAAGCTCCTTTGGTTTAACAGATTTCCTTTACCTAAGCTGTTAGAACAGTTCGTAGGGATTTCATTTCATTCTTCAGTGAGGGGTGTGTGCACATGCATATGCGCCTGGAAAGTTTGGGGAAAAACACAATGACATAACCCAACCCCAAAACAAGGAAGCATGTTACAGAGCTGAAGCCTCAGTCTCAGAAGGTGCAGCTTAGCTGACCTTGTGTAACCTCTCTCTCTGACACGTCTCCCAGGGGGTGGGGGAACTGTTTCTCTCCAGCATGGCTTTAATTTTACAAAGGCCCTGTGCAGTCTTGCAGACTCAAGTGGTTTTCTTAACAGATCACTCATATTTCATGTGTTCTGGGCTGGGCAGGGCCTCACTAATCCTTGGCCAGCATTGTGAGTCAGAAAATATTTAAATGACTGCCTGAGTCCTTTGAGGAGAGAGACTTGGCAAGTTAATTTAGGGAGGTGGAGTGACTCTTGAATCACACTGCAGGGAATGAGTGGTAGAATTGATACCAATGTTAGCAGCTCCATTTTATTATACTAATAAAGAAAGTTATATTGTCTGTTAGAATGAGATAATAATGATGATGCTACCAAATTTTGTTGAGCGCTTACTATACGGTAGAGTCTAGCTTTTCACATTTGTTCTTGACTGTGACCCATTGTAAGAAATAAATCTAGACTGTAACCTGCTCTGTGTGAGTGTGTGTGCGTGCGCATGTACGCATGTATCTGAAACAAGTTTGGTGAATCAACACTTACCCTATGTATGTCTGGCATCCTCTGATAATTCTTTTCTACATTAATGAACTTATGCTTTTTTAAAAAATGATGGTTGTGAGACCCACTAAATTTATTTCACTAGTGGGTCAAAACCTACTGTTTGAAAAACACTGTACTAGACAATTTACTATGGGTTTTACATGTACTATCTCATTTAATTCTCACAGCAACCTCATGGAGGGAAACTGAGGCACAGGGAGGTAACTTGCCCAGTGTCATACTACCAGGTGAGTAGTGGAGCTGGGCTTGAACCCAGAAAGACTGAGTACTGTTAAAAGTGTAAAGGAGTAGGGTGTAACTTAATATGCTAAAGAGTTGTTATACATTGAAAAAAGTATCCACAGAATGGATACAAAATTATTACCACTTGTATGACCTATAGTTGTGTTTAAAAATTAGTGTAACCACTGTTGGTGGGAATGCAGTTTGGTGTAGCCATTGTGGAAAACAATATGGAAATTCCTCTAAAGACTGAAAACGGACTTAACATATGATCCAGCAATCCCACTCCTGGGCATATATCCAGAGGGAACCTTAATTCAAAAAGATACATAGCAGCACTATTTACAATAGCCAAGACATGGAAACAACCTAAATGTCCATCAACAGATGACTGTAGAAAGAAGATGTGGTATATTTATACAATGGAATATTACTCAACCATAAAAATAATAAAATAATGACACTTGCAGCGACATGGACCACCCTGGAGAATGTCATTCTAAGTGAAGTAAGCCAGAAAGAAAGAAAAATACCATATGATATCACTCATATGTGGAATCTAAAAAAAAAAAAAAGACAAATGAACTTATTTATAAAACAGAAACAGACAGACATAAAAAACAATCTTATGGTTACCAGCGGGTAAGGGGGTGGGAAGGAATAAATTGGGAATTTGAGATTTGCAGATACTGATGGGTATACATAAAATAGATAAAGAAGTTTATACTGTATAGCGCAGGAATTATATTCGATATCTTGTAGTAGTTTACAGTGAAAAAAATAGGAAATGTGCTGTACACTAGAAATTGATGCAACATAGTAGACTGACTATACTTCAATAAAAATCAGTGTATCCACTATGATAGCTTTGATCAAAATATAGAAAGATGTTATTCTTCCTAAGTTTGCTGTATTTTGTGGGTTTTTTGTTTTTGTTTCTTTTAAATCATCTGATGACTTGAAGTTTTATGCAAGTACAGGTCATAAGAGATGATTTCTGATGGGAAGTCAGTTGTTTTGGGGGTGTATCACGGTTCTCTGGGGAAACAAAATCAACAGAATATATAATATACAAACATATACAATATATAACAATGTTTAATGTATCCAATGTATAGTGATGTATGACGCATAGTATGTATTATATAACATTATACAAGATGTAATATCTGTCTGTCTATCTATCTATCTATCTATCTATCTATCTATCTATCTATCTATCTATCTCACGTATACAGAGAGAGAATGAGAGCAAGAGAGAGAGGAGAGAGAAAGAGAGAGATTTATTTTAAGGAACTGGTGATTCCTCTATGTGATTGTGGAGGCTTGGTGAGTTCAAAATCTGCAGAGCAGGCTGGCAAGCTGGAGACTGAAGGAAGTGTTGCAGTTTGATTCCAAGGGCCATCTGCTGGTAGAATTCCTTCTTGCTAGTGGCTGTTAGGCTTTGTTCTGGTAAGGCCTTTGACTGGATGAGACCCACCCATACTGTGTAGACCAATCTGTTTTACTCAGAGTCTATTGATTTAAATGTTAATTTCACCTAAAAAAAAAAAAAATCCTGTACCTTCACAGAAACACCTAGAATGATGTTTGACCAAAATCTGAGCATTAGGGTCTAGCCAAGTTGACACTTAAAAGATAAGTATTACAGGGGATAAAATACTGTTTGAAGTTGTTGAGAAGAAAGGAAAGAGGCAGTGGGAAGCAGGAGTGGGATACTGTTACAAACAGGAGAACGTTTTAGAAAGAACCCTCTCTCCCATGGTTGACTGCAAAATAATGCCATCCTTGGCATCCTTGGCAATTACAGAGGAGCAGCATGGGTTGGCAGATGGGTTGGGGATGGGGGTGGCTCAGATTTTCTTGCCTTGAGTTGAATGGATTTTTCTTACATTTCACTTTTAGATCAGAAACCTGAGAGTTCATAGCCCTAAGTAAACAGGGCCATTTATTTGCAACTAGTGGATGCTTGTTCAGTGGATTTATCCAAGGGCTGTGTGTGCTAATGCAGCATCTGTGTCTCAGCCTAAACTTGGAAGATTTTGCCCCCCATTCCTGAGCCACAAGCTACCACATAACTGTGGTGTCCCGTGGGTCACTCGCCACAGGAACTGTTGGTATTTGGGGCTGTCTGGGTGGGAGCTTAGGCTGTATGTGAGAACATAGTAGCTGGATAACATTAAATTTATTATAGTTTCAATTTCATCTTTTTTTGTTAAGCTTTTATTTTGAAAGTTTAAACATTCAAGAACACTGTCCACTGAATCTGTCCCATAAGCACACAGACATGCCTCTATTTTTCCAAACTTAAGGGAAAAAACCTATCCACCTTCTCCCTCCATTTACACCCCCGACTTCTTTTCAGTTTATAGCAGAACTTCTTGAAAGGATGGTCTAGACTTGCTGACTCTAATTTGTGCCTCTCATGCTCTCTCATTCTTTTAAAAAAAATTGTGATAAACTACACATAGGATAAAATTTACCATCCCAACCATTTTTAAGTGTCCGGTTCTGTAGTGTTAAGTATATTCACATTGTTGTGCAACAATCTCCTTTTTTCACCTTGCAGAACTGAAACTCTATATACATTGAATGATAGTTCTCCATTTCTCCCTCTCCCCAGCCCCTGTTAACCACCATTCTACTTTCTGTCTCTATGAATGAACTACTCTAGATGTCATGTATAAGTGGAATCAATACAAGTAAGACAGTATTTGTCTTTTTTTTGGTGACTGGCTTATTTCCTTTAGTATAATGTCTTAAATGTTCTTTCACATTGTCAGAATTTCCTTCCTTTTTAAAGGCTGAATAATATTCCATTGTATTTATAGACCACATTTTGTTTATCCATTCGTCTGTTGAGGATCTTTGGGTTGCTACCACTTTTGGCTCTTGTGAATAATGCTGCCATCCATTCTCTTTTGAACCCATTACTCCAAGCAAGGCTGGGTTCCCCTCATGAACATCTCTTGACAGATCTTCTGTGACTGTCATGTTTCTTATCCCAATGGCCCATTCTCTGGCCCAATCCTGCCTGGCTACCAGAAGTGTTTGACATAGTGGATAATTTTTTCTTCCTTGAAGTTCACTCTTTACCTGGCTTCCAGGACGCTGGTCCTCTTTCCACATCTCAGTTTACAGCAACTCCATCCTTCTGATTGCTCAAACCTAAAAACTGGGGTGCCATCTTTGACTCTTGTAGCTCTCATCCTCACACTTATAAGAAAATCCCACTGTGTGTGCTATCAAAATATACCTAGAATGTGGTCATTGCTTACCACCCTTGTCCAAGGCGCCTCTCCCCCTCACCTGAGAGACTGCAGGAATCTCCCCCAGTTTCTCTCCTTCCCTCCTTCCGACTTGTTCTCAGTTCAAAGCCAGAGGGATCCTTCTGAAGGGATGGGTAGATTCCCACCTATTTTGCTCAAAACCCTCCAAGGGCTCTCATCTTATAGCAAAAGCTGAAGTCCTTACAGTGGCCTACAAGACCCCCGGGATCTGGCTGCATTTCCTCTCCACCTTCTCCCTTAGGTTGCTCCTCTTCTCCTGACCCCGCTCCAGCCACATCAGCCTCAATAATCTCCCCTACTTGGATGCCTCAGGGTCTTTGTACTCACTATTCCCCCTGCCTGAAATGCCTTTCTTCTGACTTTGGCATAACTTGGTCCCTCACTTCCTGCAGCCTTTACTCAGATATCACCTTCCCTGACCATCATATCTAAACTGTCAGCGCTACCCTCAACACTCCTCTCTGCTGTCCTTGAGCTACTTTTTCTCTTTACTCCTGTTGTAATGCAATAGAGGGTGTAGTTTGCTTATTCACCTTATTTGTTTTCTGCCTCCCCTACTAGAATGTAAATTCCACAAGGGCTGGGTTTTTCTTTTGTTTTGTTCCCTGCCATATCCTTAGCACTTCGCCTGGCACCTAGTAGACACTAAGTAAATATTTGTTGAACCAATAAATGAAAGTTTGGAAAATAGAGATTAAAAGCCATTTATAATTCCTCCTTTATGATATAATTCTTGCCTATGTTTTTTTCTTACCTGCAAATTGTTACATGTAAGTAAGTGTGTGTGTGTGTGTGTGTGTGTGTTTGTGTGTGTGTGTGTGTGTGTGTGTGTGTGTATCTGGTCTTTTCCCACCAGGCATTCTTCCCTAAGACTCTTTTTTTTTTTTTAAGTTGCTGCATATCTTCATGATTCCTTGTTAAACAGCTACATAATGTTTCACTGAGTGGATGCAGCAATTTTACTCAGCCTTGTTTTGTTTAGTGTTACTCTTGTTGCTCTTGTAAATTACACCACAGTGGGTGTTTGCTTGGATTTGCCCTGCTTCCCTCCCTCCTCTCTGGAAGGAGTCCCAGTTCTCCTGAGCCTGGGGTGGGGCTTTGGCCTAGGCTGGGTCCATCACCGTTCCACCCCTCTCCCCCAGCTGTGGTGATCAGCCCAGGGCTGCATGTAGGCCCAGCCAGGACAGGCCGTGGGCTTCCCTTGGATCACCCTGACTCAGAAGTGGCAGAGAAGATGCTCAGAAGCACCTGAGTCCAGAGCAGTAGGGATGGGGCCCTGGGGGAGTGTCGGGTGGCAACAGTGTGAGGAGAGGGTTGGGCACGTCATCTTTGGAGCCAGTCACTGCACCAAACTGTTCCAATATCCTTCCAACAGATTCCCCTTTTTCATCCATCTTAATGAAGTGGGCTCTCTCACTGCAAGGAGTGAGTCTAGATTAATCCCACTCAGTGGAGCATCCTCTCCTTTCCCATTTTTAAGAAAGTTATTCCTTAGTCCAGAGTAAGGAAAGGTATCAGAGATCTGGGTAAGGCAGATTTTCTGTTCAGGGCAGAAAATGCATGTTGGCAGAACAGCTCGATTTTTTGTCACACCTGGAGAACATGTGAAAGCATCTGCCTGGATTCAGATGCTGGCACTGCCATCTGATTGGCGTAACCCCAGTTTCTTTGTCTGTAAATGGGGATGAGAATAAGAACGCCCCACCAGAGGGAATTGTTTTGAGGACTAAATGAGACAATACACAAAAAGTCTTTAGAATGATATGTAACCCAGAGTGAAGAGAATGCTCACTGAGCATTAGCTGTGGCAGCTGCTGTGTTATGATGTCCAACTCTTAAAAGTGTATCAGAGGAGTTAAACACAGAAGTACCATATGATCTAGCAGTTCCACTCCTGTGTATATGCCTGAAAGAATTGAAAGCAGGGACTCAAACAGATGCTTGCACACCCATATTTATAGCAGTGTTACTCACAGTAACCAGAAAGTGGGAACCACTCAAGAGTCCATTGGCAGATGAGTGGACAGACAAAATATGGTGTATACATACAATGGAATATTACTCAGCCATAGAAAGGAAGGACATTCTGACACACGCCACAACATGGATGAACCTTCAAAACATTATGCTAAGTGAAATAAGCCAGACACAAAAGGACAAATATTGTGTGATTCCATTTATACGCAGTACCTAGAATAGGCAAATTCATATAGACAGAAAGTAGGGTAGAGGTTACCCAGGGCCAGGGGAAGGGCAGGGTGGGGAGTTTTTGTTTAATGAGTATAGAGCTTCTGTTTGGGGTGATGAAAAAGTTTTGGAAATGATAGTGGTGATAGTTGTACAACATTGTCAATGTACTTTAGTGCCACTGAATTGTACACTTAAAATGGTTAAAATAGTAAATTTCATGTTGTGCATATTTTACTACAATAAAAAAATTGTAAGAGGAGTTTGAGGGAGTGAATCCTATAGTGGATCTCCTGGACTTTTTCGTTCCAGGTTGAAGTTAAATCAAAATGGAGTGAAACACAGTGAGAAAACAGGCACAGAACCGAAAAAGAAGTGGCGGCGGCGGCGATGGTGTAAACTACCCGGCAGCTCAGAGGGTCCCTGTAAGGTCTGATACTCGCAGCTGGGATCTGGCGTGGCATGAGCAGATCACCAGGCTGGAGGGTGAAAGATGATGGACAAGGAGAGTGTTCAAAAGAGCGTTCTTAGTGACTGTGGGCAGGTCAGTCCAGTCCCAGGTTCAGTTGGGCCCAGCCCAGGACTGGGGCCCGTGTGAGTCACAGCTCACCCCGCGGGGAACAAAGGGATGTGGCTGGGCTGTGACTCAGAGGCCGCTGCTGCTGGGAGCTTGCTCCAGCTGCATGCCCCCTCCGGTTCTCTGAGTCGGCTTCCCTGCTGGGGATGGAGGCAGGTGCACCCACTTCTGTGCAGGCCATTGGAAAAGCTCCCCAGCAGAGCCTAAAAGTCATCCAGAGTTCTTCAGCAGCTTCTTTTTGGAAACACAGTAACAGCAGCTACACTGACTGAACACTTGTGTGCCAGTCCTGGGCTCAGGGCTCCATACACTACATCTTCCTTAAGTCTTGGTCTCACCCTGTCGGCTAGTCTTATCAGTCCCACTTTACAGAAGAGAAAATGGGCCTATGGGGGTGAAGCAATTTGCCTCAGGCCACACAGGCAGCGAATGGCAGAGATTCAGGAGCCTGGACATGTAACCATGCCGACACGTAAACACACGTACACACTCATGGAAGATTAGACTCCAAAATGTGACTTATCTCTAGGTCTTAGGTTTAAAGACAGCTTTAGCATTTTTTCCTTTGTGTTTATGAAGGAAGTTGGAAAATATAGTTAATAAGTATATTTTACAACAAAAAATCATTCAATATGATTACATTTTAGCATTTCAAGTTATTCTTATTGGTACCTTTGGGACCTGGAAGAATGGATGACATTAAACAAATCCACTGAATACCAAGTGCTACTCACTGTACGAGATACTGGGAATACCACATTCATGATGACAGTTCTGTCCAATGTTTGTAAAACTGTAGTGGCTTTTCAAAAGGACCAGGCTCATTTAGAACAAGCTACCATAAATGTTACAGTAGATAAAATAGGTGTAATATAGTTTGCCCCTGGAGGAAGCAAGCTGTAATATTCATTTCCAAGGCATTGTTTTTCTGTGTGTAAAAGGCCACATGCCTTATTTTATGGAAAGAAACTTGCTCTTTCAGGATTTTTATCTGAAAGGGATTGTGGGAAATATGTAACCTTTCCCTGCTTGTGGTCACTTCTTAATGAATGTGGCAATGATAAGGACAGGACTGAAAAATTAAAGCCCCATGAATATGGGGGAAAGGAAGTTCATTTTAGCCAAAAGTTTAAATCTCATCTCCTGAAATTTTTTATCAAGCTCTCCTGAAATTTTATCAAAGTTGTTAACTTGGTGGCATACTGACTCATTTTGGTGGCCCATCCTCAACTTTTCCCTGTCTGTCTAATGTCAACAGCAAAATCAACGAGTAAAAATTAAGCACCTATTTTTGTGCATTACAGTAGGAGACATTCATTCACACATTCATTCAACAGGTGATGTGATGGCTGAGGTTTACTCCACTGGCAGGGTATAGAAGAAGAAAGATTAGGAATGAGTTGCCCATTGAAGTTGAATGATGGGCACACTCTTTCTACTTTTGTATATATTTGAAATTTCACACCCAAAAAAGTTAAAATATATTAATATTGAGCCCTTAAACCTTGCATCAGGCCATGTGCGAGGTGCTGGGGAGACCTTGGTGGCTGAGACAGGCTCAGACTCCGCCTCTTTGGAGTCAACAGATAGGCTCATTCAGGAAACAGATATGAATCAAATAGTCACATGAATGTAAGTAAAATTACAGTTGTGATAATAAGTGCTGAGAAATCGCCAGCTGGGATGCAAAAGTCTGCAGTGTGGACCCCATCCCACCTGGGACTGGAGGAGGAACTAAGGGTCCTCAGCTTGAGGTGGCACCAAGGGGGCAGGTGTGTGTGTGTGTGTGTGTGTGTGTATGCACGTGTGTGCACTCACCTGTGCATTTGTGTGCAAACACAGTCAAGACTGAGAGGAGTTTGTGGTTCTTTGCCTGCGTGAACCACGCTGTGATAGAAGGATTTCAAAGGAGACCAGTTGACTGAATGCCTTTCATCCTCTTAGAGCTTTTGTGGTGCCAATGCATTCTGATTCTGGTTAGAAAAAAGCCCAAACTTTTTCCTATCTTTACCTACAGATACTGCCACACCCTGTCAACCCTTCTAGCAAGATCCCAGTCCCTGTTCTTTCTCAGCCTTTGCAGACGCCATTTCTCTTGTCCAGAATCTCTTACTCCTGCTCTTTTCAGGGCCGGCTCCTTTCCATATGTAGTTCTTGGCTCAGATGTGGCAAGGGAGGCCTTCTCTTGGTACTTCTCCCTGTTTGCTTTCTCTTCTCCCATTTTTTCTTATTCTCTTCCCCAGGCTGTGAGCACAGTGACTACAGGGGCTATGTCTGGTCATATCCTGTGGCCTCCCTAACTCCCAGCCCATAGATGCAGACACTGGGCACCCAGCAAATCTGACAGCCAGGTGCTATTTTACATGGTCACTATGCATAGTCCTACTTAATCATTTTGCATTTTAAAAGGATTTTGACCCATGTGCGATTGTCAAAATGGTCTTATGGGAAGTTGTGGAAGCTTCATTTGAGATGAGAGTAGTTTGTAAGGTTTGGGCTCTCAAACGATAAGGACATATACATCTGAATCCTGTTGGGTTGCAGGAGGTGAGGTGGAATTAGATGCTTTTGCAGAATCCAGGTAAAGGACGAGGGTGTCTTGGAAGCTGTGTCTTCCTCTGGAGGTGGCAGAGATTGGTCCTTCTTGTGTGTCTGGTTTGTGGTCACAGCTGACAGAACTTTACCCAGAAAGGACACCCCAATCACCTAACTTTTACCATGTATAAAAATAACTTGAGATGAGTCAAGGACCTAAATGTGGAAGACAAATCAATGGAGCTTCTTAAAGATAATAAAGAAGAATATCTGTATCAAATTAGGCTAGGCACAGGTTTCTCTAACAAGACACAAAAAGCACTGCCATGAAGAAAAACTTTATAAATTGGACTTCATTAAATTAAGAACTCTTTATCAAAAGACACCATTAAGAGAGTGAAAAAGCAAGCTGCAGTCTGGGAGAAAATATTTGAAATACATATGTCCAACAAAGGATTCATATCCAGAATATATAAAGAACTTCTGCAAACCAATGAGAAACAGACAACCTAGTTTTAAAAAGACAAAAGTCTTAAGCAAGCATATCACTAAAGAGGATTCCAAATGACCAATTAACATATAGAAAGGTACTTAACCTCAGTAGTCATCAGAAAATTTCAACCACAACAAAATACCACTATATATCCATCCAGAATGGCTAAAATAAAAAAAGACACGAAAGTGTTGGTAAAGACATGCAGCAACTGGAACTCTCATACACTGCTAGTGGGAGTATGAATTGGCACAAACACTTTGGAAAATTGTTCTGACAGTGTCTACCCAAGCTAAGCATATGCCTACCCATGGGGCAGCAATTCCACACCTAGGTATATACCCAGGAGAAATGAGTGCCTATGAGAGCCCAGAGACTTGTACATAGATGATCACAGCATCTTTATCCATAATTTCCAAATGATGGAAACAACCCAAATGCCCACTAACAGCCATCTGGATAAGCAAACTGTGGTATATCCATACAACAATGGAGAACACTCAGCAGTGAAAAAGAGCCTTTGTGTAGGGCATTAACTGGGAGGGACATGAAGAAACCTAGGGGGCTGGAAATGTTTTATATTTTGATTTGGTTGGTGATTGCATGGGAATATAAGTATCCAGAAATATTATTGAATTGTACACATAAGATTTGTATAGCTTATGTATGTCACAAACTATTTTACTATGTATACATTGGGAAAATAAAAATACATGGTAGTCTTTTTCCAGAGTCCTGAGAGGATGAAGGTTGGGTAGCTGAAACAATGTCAGAGGCCAGGGCAGGATGGAGGGGAGGCAAGGATGGAGCCAGTAAGAGGCGGGAGTTTGCCCTGCCCTGGTGCTTCTGTGTGTTCCCCCTCGTCCTCATCCATCTCGCTATCTGCCCTGCAGCATGGGAGCAGTAGCCGCCACCAGCTCCGGGCCTGCTCCTTATTTTGCAGAAACGGTCAGCGCTTGGGAGGGAGGGTGGCCTTACTTAATTGTGGTGCTGTTTAAACGATGGGTACATCTATCTGGTGCTTTCCTCGGACTCCCTGTAATGTCCTAACTTGGAAGGGGAGGGAACCTGCCTGTCCGCTGGCTTTACCTGAAGCCAAGGATTAAATGGCGGTGGTGGTTGGTGTTACTGGATAAACTGGAGGGGATCCAGCCAGGAGGTGGAACCTGCCTCTGTCTCATCACTCAGCACCCACACCCTGGGATGATCCTCAACAACAAATTACAGCCTGTTATGTAGATTGCCCAGGGCAGCCCAGTGGGTCTGCTGGGGCGGATCCCCAAGCTGAATGACCTGAGGTTCCCTGGGCTGGGTTTCCCCAGAGGATCCCTGGCTCTGTGCTTGGGTGCCCTTGCTTGTGTCTTTCCAACCCAGGCCTGGCTGTTTGGGATCAGAATAAGCACCCTGGTTGTGGATCTGAATGCCAGCCTGGTTTAGCTTTTATCTATTTATGTTTGTGGCCTGCCATGTTCTATAAAAATCTTAAGGCACTTTACCAAGTGAAGATGAGGAACATGTAGGGGTTATGAGTATACTATACTCCAGAGCCAGAATGCCTGGGTTACCAGGCATGAACTTGTACCAGGGACAGGTGGCAGCTCATGCTCACACACTGTCACCACCGAGGACAGTGCAGTGGCTGGCGGCCTTGGGCAAGTCGCTCTGTCCTGCCATGCTTCTGTTTCTTTACTGGATGATAGAGGATGAATTAGGGACGAATCTGGATAAGGTGAGAATAGTAACAGTAGCACCTTTGGGTTGTTGCATGGATTCAGTGAGGTAATGAATGTAAAGCACCTAGGACAGTGCCTGGTACACAGCACTCAATGGATGTTAGCGGTGGTGGTGATGGTGGTGGTTATGGTGGTGGTGACAGTGAGGAGTGTTTAGACAGACTAGGACAGTAAAGGGTGTCTGGGCCCATGGTGGGCTCAGTGCATCATTGTGGGAAGCACCTGGAGCTTACCTGCCCACACTGGGGCTCAGGGCATGTTCAGTGGCTTTCTATTTTTATTATTCCATCACCTGACCACAGGTCCTCCATCCCTCCTCGACAGTTATGCGATCAAGAAACTACATGCTTTTTAAAAAGTTGGGTGCACGCTCATTTGATGACCAAACCTGACCTGAGTTAATAGGAGGCTATTTATAGTACGTAGCAGAAATAGTCACAAGTTCAGCTGCAGAAGTATTTACACACTTGACTGGATGCCATGCCTGACCCTGCTGGGGTTTTACGTAACATACTGTACGTACTTGGTATTACCTTTCTAAAATGCAAACATTGTGAATTCTAAAACACGCCCAGCTCCAAAGAATGGAAAGAAGGATTGTGGAGTTGTCTCCTGTGGCTTTTTCTCCAGTTGACCAGTTAGGCCAGTTTTTTTGCTAATATGAAAGGACCCTGCAATGAGTATCCTTGGTAGACTTGGAATTGCTGGGTCAACAGGCAGGCAGATTTTAAATTTTGGTAGCTCTTGGCAGATTGCCTTTCAAAGAGATGAGAGAAAATGACAATCACTGCATCAATAGTGTGTGAACGTGAATTTGATCATATTACTCCCTTGCTTCCAGGAGCCTCCTCAGCTGCCAGACTTACATCCCAGCTCCTTTTTGTGCTGTTAACAGCTTCCCCTTCCTGGTCTGGTGTGGGCCTGTCTGTCCAGTTCCTGGCCTTTCTGCTGCTACTATACATGGGCCTCAGACAAGCTGCAAAGTCCTGTGCTCAGTCGTGACTAACCACCACCCACCCACCACCACATATACCCTTCCTGTGTGCCCAGGGCTCAGCTCTGGGCTGGACAGAGCTGCCCCTGCTCTGTGGCCTGGCCTTCTGCAGAGAACTGATAGTCCTGTTCAGTCATTAGAGGCTTTGAGCTGGAAGAAGTTAGAGAGCCAGTGGGGACTGGGGGATGCTCTGTGGGAAGGCCCCAGGGCAAACTTGGGAGGGAGATTTGTATCTTCAGGCCTGTGAAAAGCTCTTGTAGAAGATTAGTCTGGGTACTGACCTGGCTGCTGGGCTCATATTTTAAATACCACGGACCATGATGGTGACCATGATGAGGTGTTAAAGTGGTGTTGGCAGTCAAGTTGGAGAGAAGGGGGTCAGGCCTTAGTCACTGATTGTACATAAAGGGTAAGAAGAGAGAAAGGTCAAGGACACTTGTCAGTGTGGGTAGGTAGAGCTGTTCTTCCCCGAGCCTGGGACTCAGGAGGAGGAGGGGATGACAGTGAAAAGTGCAAGTTCTCCAGCTGCCGGTGTTCACATCCCAGCCCTGGCACTTACTGGCCTTGGGACCTCAGGCAAGGCATTTCACCACACCCTGAGCCTCACTGTTCTCATCTGTAAGATGGGGACTAGGCCAGTGCCCCTGTAGGGTTGCGGTGAACATGTGGTGCTAACAGTAGTCAAGGGCTGGCCCGTGGCGGGGGCTGGGTTGGTGCAAATCTTTCCCTCCCTTGTGCCATGAAGCCACACTCAGCCTCTGCAGACCTAGCTTCTCTGTCAGAATTGCCTGCCTAGCCTCGGTTTCCAGATTCCTCTTCTTGTCAGGCCTTGCTTCCACTTTCTTGCTGGATTCTGAGTCCCTCAGAACCTGAATCACAGGCGGTGGAGCCTGGACATCTGCATTTCTGAGAAGTTCCCCAGGTGCACCCAGCTGCTCCCGGTAGGGCAGGAACTGTGTCTTCTCTGAGCTGGTCCCCTGTGTGGCCCTGGGTAGATGCTCCTGGAATGAATGGACCATCAACAACTCTGTGGTCTCGGTCTCGCACATATATACCCAGCAGGCTGGGCTGATCCAGTTTCTAGAGCAGCCCAGTGCAGGGCTGGCTGCCTCAGAGTCATCATGGGGGTGGGTGGTGGTTGTGGTGTCTCTTTAAAGTGCAGATTCCCAGGCCCAGCTTCGGTGATTCTGATTCAGAAGGCCGGAGCCAGGCGAGCCTGATCTGTGCGTGGACGATTCTGTGTCCCGCTCCATCGGGACACCTGTGGTTTCTGAGCACTGTGCGTCCTCCTGGCTCCGACATCCTGTGACTCTGTCAGGGAAACACAGGGCCGTTGGCCTCAGCCACAGGCCCTGGCACATCCCGCCCTGCTGGGCGAGGTTGGTTTTCTTGGTGCCTGGCCACCAGGTGTGGTTTCTGGGTAGTGGCAGCAGCTGCTCCCCTCCTACAATCAGCAGGAATTAAAATGCCTGGCTGTTTTGAGCTTGAGTGTCCCTCTGCTGCTGTGCCAAAATTGCAGAAGGGCAAGTGTCTTTATCATAGCTGATGCACTAATGACTTGGGGGTCTGTGTTTCCCAGTTTGCTTTGGTTTGTGGTCTCATTCTCCCTGCCAGCCCTTGGACAGGGCGATGGGGAACAGCTGCTCTCAGCCCAGCAGAGCACAGGGCTCAAGTGCCAGGCTTTGTATCCGGAAACACCTGCCCCTTTCCGTTGTCTGCCCTTCCCTGGACACAGAGGAATGATTATAACCAAGCAGAAGGGTCCTCCTTCACTCCCATCTTCCTGCCACCTGCAAACTTCCAGATGGGTTTTGTAGAAGGTGCAGTCTTGCTCTTGACCTGTGCAAGCCTGCTTAGGGATAGAGGTCCCATTCCAGTGTCAGAAGCGCCTCCCTGGTTGATTCACCTCCCTGGTTGATTCTCCGCCCCAGCAGTGGGTGAAGGTTCAGCAGCCAGCAGAGCCGGGCTGGTGCCGGACACGTGACTTGGCTGGACCAGTGCTGATTGCTCACACCTCATTGTCATTTCTGGTGTGCGTTGTGGGTGTGTGCCCGTCGGAGGGGAGGGCAGGGCAGGGATCTGGAATCCTGGAAGGGATCTTGCAAAGCAGATCCAGGTTCCAGCCTCTGGGGCTGGAGAGAAGGGAGCTGGGTGGGCGGACAGCTTCTGCGAGTCTGGGCAGGCAGGAGGGATGGTGCACTCAAAGGCGCATCCGGGGTGACTGTCACTCAAGTCACTTTCTTTGTGACTGCAGCTGAGGTGACCAGTTTACTGCCTCCTGAGGTCTCTGTGCTTGCACAGTCTTACTTTCTGGGCAAGTCTGGAGTGGTTCCTCACTGGGTATTTTTATATTCTCTGAAAGTGCTCTTCCCCGTTCTTTTCATCCTCCTGTTTTCTCAGCATTTGGGCTCTGAAGCTTCGGGTTCTGCCTCCCAGGCCCTTTAACCCAGCTGCCCTGGACTCACCCCATTCCAGCAGAGACCCCGTCTCTTACATCTAGCTCCCTGAGACCCACAGCGCTGACGACAGCGTGGACTCACTCTGGACACACTCTGGACTCACTCACTGTGGGACCTCCGACAAGTTGTCAGCCTCTCACCGAGGCCCTCTGCTTTCTCATCTTTTTGTTTTTTATGAAGGGAAGCAGACACCAGCCTTTGTGAGGCACTGTGCTGGGCTCCTTGCTGGCACGGTTTCATTGAATCTCCACAAAAGCCTCATAGATTTGACAACATTACCACCCTGTTTTATAGTTCAGGAAACCGAGGTACAGAGCAGCCCTTTCCAGGCTCTCCTAGCAGCCAAGTGGCAGAGGTCAAATTAGAGTCCACACGGTCTTAACATCAGAACTCAAGGCCTCAACTGGTTATCTGTACTGTGAATGTTTTCATCATTTACAATGTATATCTTTTAGCAGCTTGTGGAACATCACGTTATTGTGGAATTATGGCATCCTGGAATCACATCTCTCTTGCCTTTGACTTATGTTAACTAAACTAGAAGCTCTTAGAAAAAAGAAATAACCATTGAATCCTGCTGCTCCACTTAAGTTTGTGTATGTTCTGGAGTTGGGGAGATTGGGGTGGTGAATCTGCAGGTCGCCCAAGCTGGCCCCACATCCTGTGTGCCCCTGAGAGTCTGAGGGCTATAGTAGGTGAGTGTGTTCCCTCTGCCCTGACAGGCGACTTGACCTGGAGTGCGGCTGAACACGCAGCACTGGGCTCTTTGAGGGAGGGGGCGTCCCTCGCCAGGATGCACCGTCCCAAGGGGCTTTCCCGGGGAATTCTGGACTCTGCAGGATTTTCCCATTGACTTTGAAATTTGCCCGCCAGTGTCAGAGGCTGCGATTGGTCCTCTCCTTTGCAAGGCTTTTCTCAGCAGACACCTGGGGTCAGAGCACAGAGATGGAGCTAAGAATGAGCCAGAGAGTTTTCTAGGGGAATCGGACTGCATGTTTACTCAGGTGCCAGAGCCTATGGGATGTGGGAAATCAGAGGCCTAGATCCAGGAGTCAGACAGATCCAGCTGTTCAGTCCCTGTGGTCCACTTCTAGCTGTTGGAGCTTGGCCAAGCTGCTTAAGCTAGAGTTGGTTTCCTTCTCTGTAAAATGTGGTTAATCATGTGCATCTCATGGGGTTCTAGTGTGACTCAATGCTGATACAGAGTAGGTCCTTGATATGTCTTGATTCCAGTGAATTTTAAATTGTCTTCAAGTGGCTAGCTACATACAATTTCATGAGACGTTATTTATAGTTGGGCTTCTCAGAGAGATCACCCTTTTTTGGGCAGGTGTTTTGAAGCACTCTCTGAGCATAAAGTATGTAAGCTTTTGGAGGTAATGAATGATGGCGAGGCACAGGGATTGCCATCCTTGAGCTGAGTTACTGAGTGTGATGTGTCCATTCGACAAAGTTCACTTTAATAAATGCCCTAGTTGGTGAAGGATCAGGTCAGAACATCTTTCCCTGCCCAAGGAATCCAGTTTTATCCCCAGTCGGGAACACTGGCACAAGGCCTTTTCTAGAGCCATTTTACAACTGTCATCTCCCTTTTGGACTTCTGTTGAGGGGTGTGCGGTGGAGACAAGCATCCTTGTTTTTATGCTGATGCCCTGGTTCTTCCACTCACTAGCTCTGGGGACCAAGGAAAGCTACTTCAACCCTTCTGTGCCTCAGTTTCCTCATCTGTAAGAAGGAGGTAAGAGTCCTTACCTTACAACATTGCTGAGAGGGTCAAATTGGATCAAGCATTTGAAGCCCTCTGCAGGGTACCTACCTGGCCCATGGGAAGGCTGCCATCACCATTGCCTTGAGGTGGGGGAATGGAAGACAGTGATGACATGGTTCCCAGATCCCTGGGTAGCCTGCCTGCCCTGCCTTGGATGGACTCTGCTTGGGCAATGTCCATCTTACAGTGAGCAGCACAGATGAGAGACCCCAGGCTGTTCTGACCACTGTGTCTTACTCCCCCTGACCTTTGGAGCTTCTGTGAATGGATGAGCATGCTCTCCGTCCATCAACAAAAACATGCTGAGTGTCCACTAAAGACATCATTGGAAAGACTTAGAGAGAGCAGGCAGGTGGTAGTGGTTTTGTAAAGAGCAAGGTTTTTCAAACTTCTTTTGTTGTATTGAAACTATTTTATAGTATGAGAACTTACCCAGGAACCCTGGCTTATGGATCACATAGGACAGGAGATGCCCTGGTTGAAACTGGAACATGCTTTGGCCTGAGGACAGGCAGCTAGGAGCTGGACAGGACTTGACCGCTGGTGGTATCCCCACCAAGCTCTCATTCAGTGACCTGGGATCTGATCTTCCACTGGGAAGACTGAGACTTATCTTGAGACCTGAGGACTGACCTAACCTCCTCTCTCTGTCTCCCCAAAGGAGCATGTGATGGTGGCCACGCAGCCTTTACACATGCAGTGAGAACCGGGACTGTTCCCACTGCTGGGGCACCCTCAGCTTGGCCTCTCCATGTCATTAAGCCATGTGGAGAGCTAACTGCTGAATCTGAAGGCTGCCTGGCAGGAGAGGAGTCCAGAATATTTGTTGGAGCATGTGCGATCGTGGCACTAGCCTGTTGCATCTGTCTCATCATTGGGGCATTTTGGCATTGTGTCTAGAAATAGAATAATACCTGAGTCCTTGGGTCCCCAACATACATCTCCCTTTGATAGAGTGACTGAAAGACTCAGGTGGGTACTGGGGGGTTTTGCCTCTTGGAGCCTCATTTTTCTGTGATTCTGGGGTGGCCAGCCCCCCATGAGGGCCACTTTATTTCTTCAGCTGCGTGGTAATGGCCTCTGAGCTGCCCTGATTCTGCACCAGGTTTGTGTCATCTTTCGTGAGAGTGGACAAGTGCAGTTGGCTGAGTTTGTTCATTCGTTCACCAAACATTGTCTTGTCCATGTGTGCTCACAGCTGGGGCATCACTGCCCCGGGTGCAGTCAGGGAGACATGTGCACGTATTGGTGGGGTTTGGGTGAAGGGGGAGTGCGGCAGGAGCACCAGGGAGTCACTGGGGGGCCCTGGGAAAGCCTGTGGGAACAGAGTGGTTGAGTTTACAGAATGCCTTTCTGAGGGTAGTTGTAGGGACCACATTTCCAGATTTTTCCCCCATCTCACCTGAGAACTCACAATGTCTGGCTTCCAGGAAGGATGGAGTAAAAACACACAAAAAAATAGATGACACTAACTACTACACTCGGTGCCCATTGTCTCATCTAGCGCAGAAAGTAGAACCTGCTGAGAGGAGATCCCATCCGCGGTTCCCTCAGGCGTGGGTGCTGCTCCCCTTGTAACAACGCATCTCTCCAATTCTGCTTATCACACTGTGCTGTAATGATCAGTGTTTTTTTTTTTTTAAGCTTTGAGACAATTTTAGTAAGCCCCAAATGCATCAACACCTTTCTGTTCTTGTGAAACTGCTAGTGGTACAGATGTAGCTACAGCCCTCCTCAACCTTCAGCCACATCTCTCCTCAGAAGCAGTCTGAGCGCCCCGGGCACGGGCACTTTCATCTGTCTCCATGCAGCTGCTGCGAGCCAGTCTGGGGAGGACGGGGGTGAGCAGACGGCTCGGGTGCACGCTGTGTCCACACCGGACAGAGCACTTTTTGGTATCTAACTGTGGGGCAGGCATCAAGGGGAGGGATGGCACGGTCTTGAGCTGGCTGCCAGCACCATGGGCCACCAAGCGATGTCCCTGCGAGGGCACGGCTTTCAGTGTCATTATCTCTGGTTCAGTTTATCTCTGGCCACAGCAGTCCTCGGGGGTGATGGCCTTGTTTTTACTCAAGGCCTCTGGGGCACATTTTTTGGCCACCGTAGAGGTGAGGTCATCTAGGGCAGGTGGCTTGAGGCGTTGTGGTCACAGCCCCAGTTGTCTAGCCTGCCTTTAACTCTGACTGTGGCTTTGACCCTGAGATTGGTGGACAAAAAAAGAAAAAAATGTATCCAGCTCTCTCCCTGGTTTGATGAAAGCCTGGAGGACAAACCCTGACTGTTGTTTTCTGATAAATGTTTGTAAAGCCCCGCAAAGCCAAGTGTGATGCAGAGCGAGGAAAATAAGGTGCTTTTGCAAATCTCTCCAGGAGTTGTGTTCTATTTTGAAATCTGAAGCTGAAATGATCTTATTTGGTGAAGAGTCTTGATTTGCTCTTTGTGTGCTTGTGAAGATTATTTTTTCTAAGTATATCTTTTTTTTTTTTTTTGAGATCAAGTATGTCAATGTACTAATTAAACACCAACTATACACCTAACTCAACTTGGGTGGGGCCTTATGGAAGCAGAATAGGGTCTGAGTCGAGAGCATAAGCTCTGGAATCAGATTGCATGGGTTCAAATCCCATCCTCTTGTGATGACTTTCGGAACCTTTGGTAAGTTAATTAGCCATTCTGTGCCTCAGTTTCCTCCTATTCAAAAGAGGGACCATTGTAAGAGAAGAAGAAATGAACTAATGCTTGAGGAACTTTGACCCTTATGCACGTTAGGTGCTGAGCAAAGGCAGTTGTATTATTAGTAGTTATTGCTAATTAGCATTATCCATTTATACACAGTCAGAACTAGGAGGGGAATTGAATGTGCAAGACCTGATTTCCATTCTTGAGAGTTTGCAGTTTGTTTGGGGAGATTAGACTAAGGCTCTTGTTACTAGTCACGGTTAATCCTTGACAGTAGCAATTAAGTGCAAATGCTGTGGTTTGTATCATGAGTCCTACAGAAGTTTGGGAGGGGGTTCCTGGAGGGAGATGGTGGTGTGTCAGTGGGCGTGTCCATGAGGGAGTCAGGTGTGTGAAAGGGCTGAAGGAGAGACAGAGGAAGGACGGTGCGGCTGAGGTCAGGGGAATATTCCAGGTCCGTCTGGTGGACAGCTCTTGGCAGGATGGGGGGTGGTGAGGTCAGCTGGAGTCTGCTCCATCCAGAGCTGAAACTACACATGTATGTGGAGTGGAGATGGACGAGAGAGGCAGACGCTGCTGTTGCTTTTTCTGCTTCTCCTGCTTCTCCTCCCCTCTTCTTCTTTAGTTATAAATGCATTGATTGCATTTTCATGACTATTGATGTCCAATTGTAGGAAGCAAAGTTGGGAAATTTAGCGTGGCTACATTGATTTATAGAAAACAAACAAGCAGCAGCCTTATTTTCTGAGAGGACTGTGGAGAGCTTGGGTAGAGTCGGGGGAAACTGTTGAAGAGACAAAAGGGTTGTTATAAAAATTCCTAAAGCTCCTTAATGAAGCATAATGTACCTACAGAAAAGGGCATGGATCATACCTGTACAGCTTGACGGAGTTTCACAAACTGAACTCACCTGTGTAAGCAGCACCCATGTTAAGAAACTGAACCTTGCCAGCACCCCAGGGGCTCCCTCATGCCCTCATCCAGCCACTACTCTGTCACTGCAGCTGTCATCCTGCTCGCTGACGGCTGGGGTAGTTTTACCTGGTTCTGCCCTTTCTACAGACGCATTCAGACAGCAAGTGCTCTTGTGCTGGTGTCATTGGCTCAGTGTTGTCTTGTGAGAGTCATCCTTGCTGCATGTAGCTGTAGATCACATGTTCTTATCCACTGTGAATTACCACCTTTTATTTCATTCATTTTACTGTTGATGAGCATTTGGGTCCCTTCTGGTTTGGGGCTGAAGGTAAGCCATAGAATAGCCCCCAAAAGATATCCATGACCTTATCCCTGGTCACAGGTACATTCACTGGTAATAATGGTGACTTTGTTATTTTATGTGGCAAAGGGACTTTGTAGATGCGATAAAATAAGGTTCTTGGCTTGGGGAGATGATCTTGAATTATCTGGATGGGCCCAGTGTAGTCACAAGGACCTTTGTAAGTGGGATACAGGAGGGTCTGGTTCAGAGAATGAGATGTGACAATGGAGGCAGAGGTGAGACGAGAGAGAGATTTGAAGGTGCTACACTGGGGGCTCTGAAATGGAGGAAGGGGCCATGAGCCAAGGGATGCAGGTGCTCTCCAGATGCTGGAGAAGGTGAGGGAACGGTTTTGTCTCCTCTAGAGCTTCCAGAAGGAATGCAGCCCTGCTGACCCATTTCTGACCTCAGAATTGTACGGTGACAAATTTATGTTGCTTTAGGCCACTCAGCTTGTGATTATTTGTCTTAACAGTAGGCAACTAGTACGGGGCTGTTATGCATAATACTACTGAGAACATTTTGTAAAATGTGTCTTGGTGCGTGTATGGACCTAGGAGCAAATGCAGATTGAGTGGATATTGCCACCATCTTCCTGGGCGATTGGACCGATTTATTCCCCCACCAGTTCTGTTTGTGAGAGTTCTGGTTGCTTCACGTCTTCACCAACTCTTGGTCTTCCTGAGAAGAGGCACTTTTCAATTAAGAATTAGCAAGATTTGGTGTCAGTGGACACCTTGGAGGAAGCTGCTGCTGATCCAGCTGGCTGAGGGGAGGAAGGGGGAAGCAGTGGTGCCAGTTTCCAGTTGGGGAGAATTTGGGTTCCTCTTCCACTGAAGTGACCAGCATAGGAAATACTGATTAGCTTTAGGTTAATACAGAGCTTTCTGGCTGAAGAGTTAGAACAGCACTTACCTGTGTAACTTTCTGATTACCTAAGGTGAGTGGTGGGTCTTGTGAAGTGGGGGAAAGGCCTGTGCTGTTCAGCCAGCTCCTCAGAGTTTGAAAACTGCCCTCACATAAGCGCCGTGGCCTTAATCGCAAGCTAATCACTGCTTCTGCGAGCTCCGGAAATGGGTGTGATCCTGCCTTCCCTGCAGGGCTGTGGAGGGAGAGAGGAGCCTCTGTGTGAGCACCGGGAGGTTACTGCCTGAAAATAGGAGGTGCTGAGTCAGCCGAGGCTCTGGGGGTTACCGACAGCAATACTGAGCACATAAACTCCTACGGCAGTTGGCAGTGCCGGGTTCAGAGTGTTCAGGGGCTGAGGGGCTGTCTTGAGAGGCGTCTGAAACTATCACTCACTTGGTGGGCATCCAGGGTGAGTGAGGTCACGCCCTCTAGGGCTTTATAGAGACACTGTCTCCCCACAACCCTGAAACTGCTTTTGAAACTATCTGTTCACCCATCCATTCATTCAGCAGTTACTGAGCTTTTCCTTGCACTATATGTACTATGATGGTTAGAAACACCGACCCACTGGACAAATGTCTAGTTCAAGTCTTGGACTTGCATTTTGCTGTCTACATTGCCTTTGACAAATATTAACCTGGTTTCCCGAGTCATAAGTGAGGCAGTACCTGCCTCCAGGGGCTGTGAGAATTTGATAAGATAATCCATGTTCGTGTCTGCACCTTGGGCATCCCTCAGTGCTGGGGTACAGAGATGGGTGCCCCCAGTCTCTGCTCCTAGCCACAGGCTGAAGGGCAGTGGTTTCTTGATGGCTTTCACAGAAAACCTTCTCCAGCATTGGGAGGGAAAAACCTAAAACCCTGACCCAGAACTAGTCAGTGGGTCCGTGGAGGGCAGGCTTCTCACAGGTGCTCAGGAGATGTGGCTTCAAGGAGAGTCTGCTGTTGCCATCATTTGTGATGTAGGCGTCAACTCCTCTTGCAGCAGTTACTGTGCTGTGGGAGAGCTGGCTGCATGGAGCAGAGTTGGCTTCCAGGCTGAGGTGAGGCGGGCTGCTGTGTTCACAGCTGCAGATGTGACCCTGGTCTGGGCTGCTGCTTTCTCCCCTCTCCCTTCATGTCAGGGATGCAGTGGCACCTCTGGGACTCTTGAGTTCAAGTCCCACTACCCTTCTGTCTCTCCTCCTCCCAGGATCCACATCTTCCCTCTTGCTTCATTCTAGGTCCCTCCGTAATGCACGTGCCTCAGCTGAGGAAGTTAAACTCTGATGGAAGCCAGAGTAGTGGATCCAGATGGACCTAGACAGGGACCCAGATGCTAACAGTATCTCACAGTGTGCTCTTTGCAAGTTAAAAGAGCAGCATTGGAGGCTGGGGCTTCTCTCCAACACTGACCCTGTCCAGTGCCTCATGGTGCAGGGGCCCCAGGTGTCTGATCCTGCTCACCTGGATCTGAAAGTTTATCCACATGGTGCTTTGATCTGGGGGCAGGCCAGATCCACAGGGAAGCAGATGGAGGAAGATGGATGGGAGATTGGCCAAGCGTGACGCTCAACAGCCAACACAGCTGATGCAGTGGAGCTGGGTGGTAAAGACAGCACAGCATGTCAGATCTGTCCTGGACCCCCTTTTGCCTAGGAGGCCCCAGGTTGGAGACCAACACACCAGCCCTCAGTATGGTCGGCACAGCTTGTTCTAGCACTGAAACTGACAGCTGCTTCTTTGGTTACAAATGAAGTAGCTGGTTCATGTTCAGGGCCATGTACAAAGAGAATCTGTCTTTTAACGCTAAAACCGCACCCTGAGTTGGGAGGAATGCAGTGCCTGAGACTGGAGAGGGAACCTCCAAGTCACATCTTAGACTCACCCAGAGGCAGACGCTCAAGGGGTGGAATAGTGCGCGGACTCCCCCACCATCCACCATTGAAATGTTCTGACTCCAGCTCTGTTTCTCCGTCTCTACCCCCGTGCCTCTTAGTCTCTGTCGCACCTAAGCTCACAGACTCGAATCCTTAAATGTGGGTGTCATGTACCCTTGGATGGTGTTTTATCATCCCGTGTGGTCATTCTGTGAATGAAGCTCACAAGTCTGACTTGGGGGTCCCAGTGTTCCTCATTCCATACCAGATGCTCTGCTCTTGAGAGGCTTCACGTGGGAAGAGATGATATGCTTATTAACCTCTCTTCATCCATTAAACTCTGATTGAGTACCTACTTGAAACTACATATAATTGAAATCGCCCATAATAGTTTGTCCTGTCTCCATAGACACAGCGTGTCCCAAGTTCCAAATAACCAAGCCCACTCTCAGAAGGGCCCTGATGAGAATATTTAACTATAGTACAACACTGTTAAAAATAGGGCCCAATTAAATTTAACGTTTTATTAAATTTAAAGTGATTTAAAGAAGAAAGAACATTCTCTCTAAGGTAGTAGTTCCAAGGAGAGAGGGCACCTGTGCTCCGTGCAGTCAGTCTTAGGCTGAGGTGCCTTCTGTCTTGTTGCTCTGTTGTTTCTAAGTGCTATGTCGTCATCTGCATGGTCAGAGCTGAGTTCTAGCCAGTGGGAACCCGTGGGAAGGGCGGACAAAGCATGCTCATGTCTTGAGACGCAGGTGAAGAAGGGGCACAGATCATTGCCTCTCACATTCCATTGGGAACTCAGATCGCTGGCTGTACCTAGCTACAAGGATGCCTGGGAAATGTAGTCCTTGACAAAGCTCCAATAACTATAAACAAAGGGGAGAATGGATTTTGATGGACACTGGGAGTGCTTTGACATATTCCCTTTGTATGTATTTAATGCTCCTCTTTTCTGTGTTTAAATGTAAATGCACTCAGGTTGTAAATGTTGGTTATTTTGCTTTTTCAGAAAGAAGACCTGGGCCTGCTACACTGTGTTTATGGACAGTTCCAGAGTAATGAATCAGTGTGTCTTCAGAGGAATGGAAGAAAACAAGGAAAGGTGAAAATATCTTTAAACATTAAAATAAAAAAAATTCTAACATGCAACAATTAAATGCAATGCACAGCTTCTTCTAAGCCTGTGTATATCATCAAGAATTTGGAGATAGCAAAATTTCATGAGTCCCTCTCTTATCTTGAATTTTTGACACCAGAGGAGGGATTCCTTTGTCAAGTATGAGGGAATTTTTCTAAGATTTAGAAGGAAGAGTTGGTATAAATAGAACTGATGTGGTATAAAATTAAATATCTAATTCTAAAAACAATGGACACTCATTCCAAGAAACTATGGATGCATGCTTGGATGTACTGTATCTACCTGCATTTGTGGGTGGCCAGTCCTCCAAGAGGAGGCAAAGACAGACCCTTAGCTCTTGGCAGCTACATCTTCTCTTGAAGTCATCATCTCTTCTTGTTCCTTCCACTTCCTCTTTTTTTTTCCTTAAAAATAAACATGTTGATTTAATTTACCTGTAATACCCAAGGAATGAGTGGCTAAATTTTCCTGGTTAAAAATGAGTGAAGTCCCCATTGACCTCCCAATTTCATTCCCAGCCCCCACCCCACTCCTTCCTTTCCCAGAAGTAACCACTGTGATCTACTTTGTGCATTTCCTTCCAGAACTTTTTCTAGGTGTGTATATACTTAGGGGAAAAAAGTCATTCTTTCATTTCTTCCTCTTTTTCTTTTTTTCTGTTCTTTAAATATGGTCTGTTTTACTGTGCTTGTTGGTCTATTCTGTAACTTTTCAAAAAATTCAATCATATGTCCTAAAATGTTTTCAAGGCAGTATGTGTGAATCTACCTTGTTTTGCTGCAAGGTAAATATTGTATCCATGGCATGAGCATCTCACTGTTTATTGAGCCATTTTCCTGTTGGTGGCGGGTAGCTGGGTTCTGGTTTTCTCCCTGGTGGCGGTGCTGTGATGCGCTTCCTGGTATATGCCTCCAAGCACACGGGCAGATAGTTCTCTCAGGTGGTTACTAGGAGCGAAGATGGGCCATCCTGTGCATGCATCTAAGAAATGAATAAGAACCATCAAATCATTCTCTAAAGAGCACCACTATCAACTGGTTACCAGATTTCCTTTTTGCCCACCTTCTGCCACACCTCAGCCCTTTACGCTTTTTAATTTTTCACCAGTCTGTTGAGTGAACAGTGGTATCCCTCGGTGGTTGTAATTTCCTCCCCCTTCTCTTTACTCTGGGGAAGTTCATCTTTTCACATATCTCAGTTTCCCAATGGCTCTGGCAAGCCTCCATCCTCACAGGGACCCCGGGGCTATCCTGAGGCCCAGGTCATCTGGGCAGCCCTGCTCCTTTCCAAGGGTGGGCACCTCTTTGTTTCTCCTCAGAAAAGTATCCAAGTCTGCTCTTCCAGAAGAGTGCCTCCCAGGGTCACCTGCTTCTCCCCGGATCTCCGGGGAGGGGTTGGGAGAACCTTGGCTGGATTCCCCTACTTCAGGTGGTTTCATCCACCACCACCATCAGCAGCAACAACCTGAGTATTTACTCTGTGTCAGGCTCTGTGCGGATCCCTTGGCTTACTCACCTCATTTAATTCTCTCCATGACCCTATAAGGTAGGGAGTTGTGCTGTTACCCCCATGATGTCCATTAGGTGACATTAGGACAGACATTCATTCAAAACCAACCCAAACAACAAAAAGAAAACTAACAAAATCTCTGTGTAACAAAAACCCCAGCTCCCACCCATTCTCTCACTTTGAGTGACAGACAGATCCATGCTTGCTGAGTGGCGAGTTCTTCTGTAGTCATTGCTTGGGAGCCGTCAGGTCCATGTTTGCAGTGGCCTTGACCACATTCAGTTGTTCTTGGGCATCCGTGGTCTTCCCAGAGGAGAGTGTAGGAGTGGAGAGTGGTGGTTTGGGTTTTGTCTGCCTCCACCATGTGAACACGGGCCCTTGTGTTTCACCAGCCCCTCCGTCCTGGGGTACAGTTGTGGGTGGTGGTCTCACTCGTATTTGTCCAAAGTACTTCTCTGGAAAGGGGCTTTCTAGGTTGAGCATATTTGTCATGGGGAGTGAATCTACTTTGCTAGGATAAATATGCCCACTGAGCTGTGACCAGAGAGGAAGTTCTTCACTCACCCCCACAGACCTGATCAGTACCTTTACACCTCACTATAACGGCAGGCAGAGTGCAGTTTTCAGAGGTCTTCCTGAGCCCAACCCCGTGTCCCACATTATGTTTCAGGGACATAAACATGCAGAGGTCCTAGGCTCACGGTGTAATTTGTTGCTTGTCCATAATTACAGTGGTGAGCGGTCAGGCCTAGACTGATGAAGTGATTCACAGAGTGAGTGATGAGTTCACACAGAGGCAAGCCTGGGGCTCAGCCCTCTAGGGGCTGGCTCTGACTCGTTGCACATCCCGGCTACTTCTCGTGTGATTATTAGGACACTGAACAGCATCTGTTCCAAAAATTGAGCTTATTAAGCAGCCCTTGCTTTGAAGGAAACCAGCCCATTGATCAATCAGTTGATTAGTCATTCAGTGGGCATTTATTGAGTACTACTGTGTGCACCAGAGACAGCAAGATAGGTAAGATATGAATCTCTGGGAATTCAGTCTTGGTGGGGGGTGAGGTGGGCATTTGCACACACTATGAGCAATGGTTAAGTGGAAGACTTTAATTCTTCGTTGATCTCTGGGAATAATAATAGTATCTCCTGCAGCAGGTTGTTGGGGCGTGTCCTGAGTTAATCATAGTAAAGCACTGGCACCGAGAAAGCACCCAATGAAGGCAGCTCTTTTCATTTTTGTTTCCTTCTATTCCCACATAGAGAGAGGAATCTAGGAAGATTTTTTTTATCTCAAAATTGATGGGGCCAGACTTGTGTTGCAGAAACGGTAGTCAGTTGACATAACTTCTCATCCTATATGTCATTATCTTTCTGATCTCTGCCTTGCGGTGGGGCCAGGTCTTGCCTGTTTTGTTCGCTATTGTTTACTCAGAACCCAGCACACAGTAGGTGCTCACTAATATTTCTGGACTGAGAGTGTAGGGGTAGGGTAATGACAAGGGCGGGGCCCTGGATCCCTGAGGTGAGATGCTGTGACAAAGCCTGCCAGGGGGAAGGACCTAAACTCTCCTGGGGCCAATCCCCGTTTCCCGAGGGGAGGGGCTCCTGGGAGGCCCTGCCCACAGACCACACTCCCCTCTGCGGGGACGTAGTTTTGCTCCAGTGCTTTATGAACATTTTGTCTTTTAGCCAAGTGACTTTATTGAGGGGAGACCTAGTTCACAACATTTATTAACTGAGCAACTATTACTGGCCACTGGTACTTCTGGATGCCATCTCGCAAGAACACAGGATTTCTAGGAGATTAAGCCCCCTGAGAGTGCAGTTTTGTGCTGCCATCCACGACGTTGGGTGGATAATATCACTTCTCTGTGCCTCAGTTTCCTCAGCTGGGTGGTAATGAAGGTAGGCAAGTGGAAATTTTTTTTTAACATTTTTTATTGATTTATAATCATTTTACAATGTTGTGTCAAATTCCAGTGTAGAGCACAATTTTTCAGTTATACATGAACATATATATATTCATTGTCACATTTTTTTCTCTGTGAGCTACCATAAGATCTTGTATATATTTCCCTGTGCTATACAGTATAATCTTGTTTAACTGTTCTACAACTTTCAAATCCCAGTCTGTCTCTTCCCACGTCCTGCTCCCTTGGCAACCACAAGTTTGTATTGTATGTCTGTGAGTCTATTTCTGTTTTGTATTTATGCTTTGTTTGTTTGTTTGTTTTTAGATTCCACATATGATCGATCTCATATGGTATTTTTCTTTCTCTTTCTGGCTTACTTCACTTAGAATAACATTCTCCAGGAGAATCCATGTTGCTGTAAATGGAGTTATGTTGTTGGTTTTTATGGCTGAGTAGTATTCCATTGTATAAATATACCACCTCTTCTTTATCCAGTCATCTGTTGATGGACATTTAGGTTGTTTCCATGTCTTGGCTATTGTATATAATGCTGCTATGAACATTGGGGTGCAGGTGTCATCCTGAAGTAAGGTTCCTTCTGGATATATGCCCAGGAGTGGGATTCCTGGGTCATATGGTAAGTCTATTCCTAGTCTTTTGAGGAATCTCCATACTGTTTTCCACAGTGGCTGCACCAAACTGCATTCCCACCAGCAGTGAAGGAGGGTTCCTTTTCTCCACAGCCTCTCCAGCATTTGTCATTTGTGGACTTTTGAATGATGGCCATTCTGACTGGCGACTAGTTTTGATTTGCATTTCTCTGATAATTAGTGATATTGAGCATTTTTTCATGTGTCTATTGATCATTTGTATGTCTTCCTTGGAGAATTGCTTGTTTAGGTCTTCTGCCCATTTTTGAATTGGGTTGTTTATTTTTTTCTTATTGAGTCGTATGAGCTGCTTATATATTCTGGAGATCAAGCCTTTGTCAGTTTCATTTGCAAAATTTTTTTCCCATTCCGTAGGTTGTCTTTTTGTTTTACTTATGTTTCCTTTGCTGTGCAGAAGCTTGTAAGTTTCATTAGGTCCCATTTGTTTATTCTTGCTTTTATTTCTTCTAGGAGAAAATTTTTGAGATGTATGTCAGATAATGTTTTGCCTATATTTTCCTCTAGGAGGTTTATTGTATATTGTCTTATGTTTAAGTCTTTGATCCATTTTGAGTTTATTTTTGTGTATGGTATAAGGGAGTGTTCTAGCTTCACTGTTTTACATGCTGCTGTCCAGTTTTCCCAGCACCATTTGCTGAAGAGACTGTCTTTATTCCATTGTATATTCTTGCCTCCTTTGTCAAAGATTAGTTGACCAGAAGTTTGGGGGTTCATTTCCGGGCTCTCTATTCTGTTCCATTGGTCTATATGTCTGTTTTTGTACCAATACCAGGCTGTCTTGATGACTGTATCTCTATAGTATTGTCTGAAGTCTGGGAGAGTTATTCCTCCAGCCTCTTTCTTTCTCTTCAGTAATGCTTTGGCAATTCTAGGTCTTTGATGGTTCCATATAAATTTTATTATGATTTGTTCTAGTTCTGTGAAATATGTCCTGGGTAATTTGATAGGGCTTGCATTAAATCTGTAGATAGGCAAGTGGAATTTCTGATGTCCACAGAGGATAATTTTTTTCTCTTCTCTAGGGATTTATTTATTTATTTATTTATTTATTTATTTATTTAAACAATTAGGAGTAAGAGTTGCACTGTCTGATATAATTCACAGAGGAGAATTTTGAGGGGAGAAGTCTATGCCCTTATTATAAATTTTTCCTATAAATGGCCTTGTGATGTTTCCTTGAAATGGATGGATGGTTAGGACCCAGCCCATGCTAGAGAAGTGGAAAGGTTTACATTCATTCATTCATTTGTCAGTCAGTCAGTCAGTCAGTGAACATCCCATCCTTGCTCAGCAGCCCTAAGCACTTCTGGAAAATGCTCAAATAAGGTGTTAGGCTTTCCTTGCAGGGCCTTTCACTCTCAGGTTGTACAAATGCATGTCTCTTTTATGACATTAAAGATCTTCTCTGGCTCACTCCTTTATTCCAGGATGCTTTGAGCACCTCGTTTGGGCTGGCTCTGCTAGACTTCACTGACCTGGAAGGCAGGGCCTTGTCTGGTGCAGTGACCTCCCACTTCTGGCACAGGGCCCAGCACACAGGTGGCTCTCTCAGTCTGTGAGTGGACAGAACTGGCTAGCAAACAGTAATTTTTAGATGGCAGGATGAAGAGCTGTGTCCCAAATTGATTTGCCCCTGTGCTGTGTTGTGTTTTCATGCTGCGAGGTGGGCTGCCTTGAGAGCCCTCACCTTCAGACGTTTCGTTTCACTGCTTGTCGTTAGTTGTTCTCCAATTATCAGCTTCCATCTTGTCCTTAGGCGGGAGCTGTTTGGGTCACTGATTTTTATGAGCTCTTTGTTCATTGGCCCAAGGGCTGTGTGAGGCCTGCCTCACTTCCTCCACCTTCCAGAAGTCCAGCCGCTGACCTTGAGAAGCTGGAGACCCAACAGAAGACAGCATAACCTCTCCTGACCTGAAGCTCTAGCCTTAACTCTCATTCTCACCAGCCCTGTGACCTTGACCGAGGCACTTCTCCTCTCCAAGGTGTCTTCTTGGAGAGTCCATCAGCATTCCTCACAGTTTGCTCCTCAGAACAAGGTTTCCTCCAAACATCAGTAGGCTCTGTAGGGAAAAAGGAGGGGCCCGTCACCAAACTTGTTTGGGCATTGCTAGCTTAAGTTCAGTTAATAAATGTGGCCTCTCTCACAGGACCCAGCAGAACCTATAAAAGGTCAGCATGCAAGGAGGGGTCTCTTGAGAGAGGGTAGAGTGTGCAGCCCCGCCCCCAACCTGTCCCCCTCCGCTGTTGCACAGATACACCAGGAACATGCTGGACTGGGAGACTGTGAAGCTTCCCCTCAGTGCCTCAGTGATGTGCCTGGGACAGAGAGGCAAAGTAACCAAAGACACAGATGTTGGGTTTTTGAATGGTTTAGCCTTTTTTTTCTTTTTTTCTGATAGGAACTTTATGGAAGGCAAAATATGGAAGAGGTCTTCCAATCTCTGTCACAAGCCTACCGGTGAGTGAGTTGAGAACAAGAACAAGGGAGAGTCGAGTATCTTTATAAAGGTTTTTATTCAGGAAGGAACTCTCCCTTGTAAGAACACTGGGCTGCAAGTTGAAAAACCCTCTGTGTAAACTCTGCCCTGGCCTCTTCCTGGCTGTGTGACCTTGGGTGTGTCTCTTTTCTTCTCTCTCATATCTCTCATTGGCTTAAAAGAAGGATTGATTCATTGATGTTTTTCCTTTCAACTCTTAAATTTTAGGTGTACTGTTTCAAACAGTTGTAAACCCCATGAGAGTAGGCATAGTCTGTGTCTCATTGATTCCTCAGGGCAGTGCCTGGGGTAGAGTTCTAACTCACTAAAAGTGTGTTGAGTAGGTATGAAGATGTAACAGTCTCATTATTACACTAATTGGCATACGACCCCCCTGGACTGTGCCACTTTAAATGATTGTTAGAGTAATTGAAGGAGTACACGTGATCTTTGAGACGCACCACGACCCCGTGAGGAAGGCGATGTTGTTTTACAGATGAGGAACTGAGACTCTGAGAGGCAAAGGGCCAGGTTGTGGTCCTGTAGCAGGAATGGAGGAGCCAAGACCCCAGCCCAGCCTCCTGAGCCTCAACTTCTGCTTTGTTGTGGTTTTTTCACTCAGCCAACTCTTCATCTGTCCTTGGACTGGCCAGAGGCATTAATTAGGACAGTATTTTGGAAGATCTGCTATGAAGCCACTGGAAAAAGCCTTTCAGTTCTCCTGGGAACCTGGCTAATTCCGTACACAGCAAGTTATAATATCTGCCAGTTCTGGGAACCTCCTAAGGGGCTTTCTGTAGACATTGGCTACAGACATCACAGCAACTAAGCAGAATACACGTTGTTTGCCTCCATTCTGCAG